>NC_092725.1:101977807-102283334 GCF_047496885.1 Scyliorhinus torazame
TTGACATCTGAAGTCGGAGAGATTCTGTGGGGATCACAGGTGGTCAATCTGCCTCAGGCTAGGGGGCCCCTCCGTCAAGAGCTACATAGTGCCCACCCAGAGCAGATGGAGATGTTGGTGCAGAGTTGTGTCTGGAGGCCAGTCATAGATAAAGCCATTGAAGAACTAATACAACAATGCCACCCTTGCCGAATGCAGAAATCTTTGCTGCCTTCCGCCACCCTTCACCCTTGGGAATGGCCAGATCGCCTGTGGACCATGGTCCCGTTGATTATGTGGGCCCGTTTATGAGCAAGGTGTTTTTTGTGTTGATGGGTGCCCACTCTAAGTGGCTATCAGTTCAAGAGATGGCGACCACTACCTGAGCAGCCATGAGATGCCTTGTGCCGAGTGTTTGCCATTCATGGGCTTCCTGAGTCAATTGTTTCGGACAATCGCACCCTCTCCACCAACAATGATTTCCAGGTTTTTGTGCAAGCCAATGACACATGAGGACAGCCCCCTACCACCCAGTGTTGAATGGTCTGGCTGAGACGGCCGTCCAAACTTTCAAGAATGTAATTAAAAAGCAATCTGATAAATCCCTTCGCCAGAGGTTGGCTAATTTTGTTAGTTGTACAACTCAACCTCGCACTCAACCATGGGGATCACACCAGCTCACGGGCCAACAATTGAAAACTCAATTGGATTTTGTGTTTCCAAATTTGGCATGGAGGGTGGAGTCATGCCAGGCCTCCCTAAAGAGTGAGCGGTCAGAGCAGAGGGTAGACAGGCCATTCCAGCTGGGTGATTTGGGATTTGGTCCATAATTCTGCCTCAGGTTCACCTTCGTTACACGGATGGGTTGTGATCCAGTCAGGGCCGGTGTTTTATGTTGTCAATGTGAATGGGAAGTCCATCAGACAGACCCCTTAAGGAGTTGTGGGTTGGTGACCCCCAACTTGGAGTCGACAAGTCAAGGGAACACTGTGAATAGTCCTTTAACTCTGCCCATCAAAGGGAGCCAGGGACTCCCCTTGATGGACAGAGTTAAAGGACTACAAAATTATGAGGGGCATAGACAGAGTGGATAGTCAGAGACTTTTTCCCAGGGTAGAGGGGTCAATTACTTGGGGGCATAGGTTTAAGGTGTGAGGGGCAAGGTTTAGAGGAGATGTACGAGGCAAGTTTTTTACACAGAGGGTAGTGGGTGCCTGGAACTCGCTACCGGAGGAGGTGGTGGAAGCAGGGCCGATAGTGACATTTAAGGGGCACCTTCACAAATGCATGAATAGGATGGGAATAGAGGGATACGGACCCAGGAAGTGTAGAAGATTTTAGTTTAGACGGGCAGCATGGTCGGCACAGGCTTGGAGGGCCGCAGGGCCTGTTCCTGTGCTGTGCTGTTTGTTTCTGTTCAACGAGCTGCACCAGTTGAGGCCAGTGAGGTCAGTTCGCCTATTGTTGCAGTGGTGCCTCCCAAGGTAGCATCAACTGTTGACCACTCGATCTCCCAAAAAGGTGTCGAGCTTGTGGCAGGGCTGCAGAAGTCCGGCAGGATCCGGAGGTCTCCGGACCGATTGATGTTTTGATGGACTCTCTTTCCCCTGTTGTCCCTGTTTACATTTGTAACTTCTGTACACAGTTTTTGGGGGAGTTGTAATAAGGGACTTAAGGGGGGAGGAGGGCTGTGTTAGCGTGGATCCTTTAAGGGGGCAGGCTCCAGGTACCACATGACCAGCTCAGGGCCAATCGCACGGGAGGGTGTGAACTCCTGCAAATGGGGAGTTTGCGCGAGGCCTTGGGTGCAGGACTCCAGGCAGTGTGGCCCAATGAGCTGAAATGTTAAGACTTGTTGTACAGTGTTCTGTGCCTGTTACTTTAACTGACTTTGCCTTTCATCAATAAACCTCTCTGTTTACTACTGGAATCCTCCAGTATATGTCTCGAGCCACAACACTTAACTATTCCAACTAATCCGTAACTATTTCATCCAAGCTTAACTCCTCCAACTCACCTCAACTACTCCATGAGGTAGGAGGTTTCTCATTCTAACCACTCTCTGGGTAAATAAATTTATTCTCTATCAGGTTTATTAGTTACTATCTAGTATTTATGGCCCCTAGTTTTGGATGTCTTGTAGGTCGCTCCTTTTATGTAGAAAAAATGGCACCAGCATGTTCAGCCTTGCCTGAGACATCTCAGTTGTGGTCTGTGAAAGTCTTATTTTGCACCTTCTCTGGTGCCTCTGTGTCCTTTATGTAGCATCGAGACCATGGCTGTGCACAGTGTTTAGTCAAGTGCAACCTAACTAAATAAGTTAATATGCATCCCCTTGAGCTATGAACCCAATTTAGAAAAATATGAGTAGCACAGCATGGTTATAATTTAGTGGACACTCATCTAGAAGGTGGTGGTGCTATTTTTGTATAAATTATGTACAAGCCAGCTGAAATGATACATTGAGTGACAAACAAAGTTAACATTTCAGGGTGATGACCTTTCTTCTGAGCAGGCCCATGAAGGTCATCAACCTGTAACATTAGTTCTGCTTCTCTCTCTCCTCTGGTGCCGCCTCACCTTGCTGAGTATTTTCTGTCTCTTTTTCAGATTCCCAGCACCTGCAGTATTTTGCGTTTTGTGGTGTTTACAATGATTTTTGGCAGCTTTCCTTTCTTTTCTAGGCATTGATCCTGGTCAACAACAAAATTGGCACAGTTCATCCCAAAGCCTTCGTACCCCTGGTGAAGTTGCAGAAACTTTACATGTCCAAGAATCTGCTGAAGGAAATCCCGGCAAACATGCCTCCTTCCCTCCATGAGCTTCGCATCCACGAGAATGAAATCACCAAAGTGAAGAAGAACGTGTTTGACAATCTGTCGCAGGTGTACGCCTTAGGTATAACTCACTGACACCATGTTCATTGAGATCAGACACGATGCCAAGCTAAATATGGCAAATTTCACACTCCTTTCATTGGCACTGAATGTATTCTCTTTAGCTAGCGTTAAAAGGTTGGGGGATGCGTAGGGTTAATTTTACAAGTTTTGTGCTTCCTTTGTAATTCCCGGCTTTGGTCACTGACTGTGTGGAGTCAGCATGTCCTTCCCGTATCTGCGTGGGTTTCCTCAGGGTACTCCGATTTCCTCCCACAAGTCCCGAAAGACGTGCGTGTTAGGTGAATTGGACATTCTGAATTCTCCCTCAGTGTACCCGAACAGGCGCCGGAAAGTGGCAACTTGAGGATTTTCACAGCAACTTCTTTGCAGTGTTAATGTAAGCCTACTTGTGACACAAATAAAGATTATTATCATTCTCACCCATCTGGGCAGATCAGGAATTCTGACAAACCCTTCCTACTTTTAATTCTTCATATCTGTGGATGGGAAATCATAGGATAAACCACGTCAGAATTCCCAATGAACATTCACAGTGGGTAAGTGTTATAACCTGCCTGCTTTGGCTGGGGACTAATGACAATCCCACAATCCTGTGGGAGTATGAGCTTCCCGGATGCAGAGAAATCATTAGCAGACTCCCTGTGTAAATAAAGCTGGGAATTTGGAACCAGCAGGAAGGAGGGAGCAGCAAGCGAAGTTGCTGCTGCTGTTGTAAATATATGTTATTGTAAATAAATGTTATTTCTTTGTATCCTTACAACTTGTGCTGGATTCTTCGTGGCCCTCACAAAAGTAAGGCTCCACATTGGGAACTCAAGTTAAAATGATCTCATTGGAACTAGGGGTATTGTAGTTTGGAAGCATTGTCGTGAAGTCAATTGCTTTCCAATTCTATTGTAGTCTGAATACATAGAATCCTATAGTGCAGAAGGAGGCCATTTGGCCCATCGGGTCTGCACTGACTCTCCGAAAGAGCATGGTACCCAGGCCCTCTCCCCTGGCCTACACCCATAACCCCGCACAATTGCCTCACAATCTTTAGACACGAAGGGGCAATTTAGAATAACCAATCCACCTAACCTGCACATCCCTGGACAATAAGGGGCAATTTAGCATGGCCAATCCACCTAACCTGCACAGCTTTAGACTATGGGAGGAAACTGGAGCACCTGGAGGAAACCCACTCAGACACGGGGAGAATGTGCAAACTCCGCACAGTCACCCATGGCCGGAATTGAACCCAGGTCCTTGGTGCCATGAGGTAGTAGTGCTAACCACTGTGCCATCATGCCACCTAAAATATACTAATGGACCGCACTGATAATCATCCCTGGGACAATCTGTCACAAAGCTCAACTTCTCTGAAGCTTATAGAGTTTCCCCAAAGATTAGTTACTGTTGTTGCTTTCAGGTCTGTAGTGCTAATATATTTCCTCCTGAAGAAATAAACCATTTCATGTTTTTTTTAATGGTTTCACACTCTTGCTCCATGCCATGTCATGTTCCAGGCCTCTGACACCACCACTGTACAAAGGTAAATCTAATGAAGGCAGAGTACTGCTCTACTGGCCTTGATTGTGAAGGGACGGAGGGCTGGATACAATAAGGACCAAGCCCAAAGTGGGAGGTGAACACTGGGAGTTCAGGGTTAAAGCCAGGGAAATATAACCACAGATTTTCTCATTGTCCTGCTTGAACCCAGCCTGGCTGGAGGGAGGACATCCAAAAATGTCCACCTGGAGGAAACCCACACAGACACAGGGAGAAAGTGGAAACTCCACACAGACAGTCACGCGATTCCGGAATTGAACCCGGGACCCTGCAGCTGTGAGGCAATAGTGCTAAGCACTGTGCCACCCCATAGTTTTATTGTATTCACAGTTAAGCACTGCTTTATACAGTGGCTGTTGATGATATATATCACCCTGTATCCTGATTTTAAAAAAAAATTAATTCATGGGATGTGGGTGTCGCTGGGTCAGAATTTATTGCACATCCCTAATTGCCCTTGAGGGGGCAGTCAGGAGTCAACCAGATTGCTGTGGGTCTGCTGAGGACCAGGTAAGGATGGCAGATTTCATTCCCGAAAGGACATTTGTGAACCAAATGGGTTTTTTCCACGACAATTGGCAATGGTTTCATGGCCATCGTTAGACTTTAAATTCCAGATTTTTAAAATTGAATTCAAATTTCACAGTGGCGGGATTCGAACACGGGTCCCCAGGTCTCACTCCTACAAAAATGCTGTTCAGGATGGAGGTCAATTGGAAATTTCAAAACCGTTGTTTTTGTCAGGCAAGGCGGGTACAGAATAAAGATGGATGGACAGAATTAAGACATAAATCAGCCTTGAGCTAATTAAATTGTGGAACAGTCTGAAGAGGCTGAATGTCCGCCTCCTTTTCCCTCATTCCCACGACATCAGTGAATTGAGCTTTCTACGACTCTGTGATTCACTGTGTCATTCATGTTGGTTAATGCAAAAAACCCCACATTTGGACATCCTTTTTTATATTAAACATTAAAACGGGGCGGGATTCTCCAACCCCCGCCGGGTCGGAGAATCGACGGGGAGCGGTGTGAATCCCGCCCCCGCCGTCTGCCGAATTCTCCGGCGCCGGAGATTTGGCGGGGGCGGGAATCGCGGCCGTCGGTCGGCAGGCCCCCCCCCCGGCCCACGATTAGCCGAAGTCTCGCCCGTTCTATGCAGGTCTCGCCGGCGTAAATTGGAGTTGGTCCCTTACCGGCGGGACTTGGCGGCACGGGCGGGCTCCAGGGTCCTCAGGGGGGGCGATCTGGCCCCAAGGGAGTGCCACCACAGTGGCCTGGCCCGTGATCGGGGCCCACCGATCCGCCAGTGAGCCTGTGCCGTGGGGGCACTTACACGCCTGCTGTGTAAGCCTCCGCGATGGCCGACGCGTAGGTGAACCCCCCCCCCGCGCATGCGCGGGGATGACGTCAGCAGCCAGCAACGGAGTCCCTTCGGCCCCTGCTGGCGCGGCGCCAAAGGCCTTCCACGCTGGCCGGTGGGGCGCCAACCACTCCGGGATGGGCCAAGCCCCTGAAGGTGCGGAGGATTCCGCACCTTTGAGGCGGCCCGACACCGGAGTGGTTCACACCACTCCTTCCCGCCAGGACCCCCCGCCCCGCCGTGTACGGGAGAATCCCGCCGATATTTCAACTATATTGTATTACTGGATTACATTGCCTGAAAACAGATTTAATAGTGAATTTCAAAGGGGTATTGGATATTTCCCAGAAAAAAATAAACTTTGAAGGCTGTGGGGAAAGAGAAGAGTGGGATTAGTTAGGTGGTTGTTTCAAAATAATCCACACAGCCACAATCATTGGAATGGTCTCCTTTTTAAAATGTATTCATTCATGTGATGCGGGAATCAGGCCAGCATTTATTGTCCATCCCTAATTTCCCTTCAGAAGGTGGTGGTGAGCGTTCTTGAATCACTGCCGCCCATGTGGTGTTGGTACACCCACAGTGCTGTTCAAGGGGCAGTTCAACGACAGTGAAGGAACGGCGATATATTTCCAAGTCAGGGTGGTGTTTGACTAGGAGGGGGAGAACTTGCAAGTGCTGGTGATCCTGCTGATCTTGACCTTTTAGGTGGTCGAGGGTTTGGAAGGTGCTCTTGAAAAAGGCCTGGTGAGTTGCTCCATGCATCTTGTACATGGTACACACTGTGTGGCTGGTGGAGAGAGTGAAAATTGAAGGGGGTGAATGGTGGGTTACTCAAGCAGGCTGCTTTGTCCTGGATGGTGTTGAGCTTCCTAAGTGTTGTTGGAGCTGCACCCAGCGAGGTGCTAAAAAATACGGTGATTCTAACTTTTCTTTTCAATTCTTTCACCTCCAACCCCCAACAGAAATGGGCAGCAACCCCCTGAAAAATTCGGGTATTGAGAGTGGTGCTTTTAACGGACTGAAAAAGCTTTCTTTCATCCGACTATCAGACGCAGTCCTCACAGCCGTACCTAAAGGTAATGAGCAAATGAAGCAATTGGAGAAATTCACCTTGGCAAAGGAGCCCTGAGCACAACGGGGGTCTGTGAGTCTTGCCAGAGCCGCACTGAGCTTGTGGTGCAGTACTTCATAAATGTGTCTGTTATCTATTAACTTCTTATCAATTTGTCAACACACTTATTAAGTCATGACCACCGGCAAAACTGGGTTTGTTTCCCTGTCAAGCAGAGAAGGTGAGCGGGATATTCAATAGAGGTGATCAAAATGGCGTGGGGCTTCAATAGAGTAAATAAGGAGAAACTAGGGACAGAGACTGAAGATAATTGGCGAAAGAGCCACCGAGGGAGAAGATGAGAATTTTTTTACGCAGCGGATTGTGATCTGATAGGTACAAGTAGATTCAACAGTAACTTTCAAAAATAATTTGGACAGACTCCTTTTTAAGGAAACATTTGTAGGAAAAGGGGGAAAGAACAGGGAAGTCGCACTAAAAATAGGTTCTTTAATGAACTGGCCTGGACGTGGTGGGCCGACAGGTCTCCTTTGTTGCCGGGTGACCATGATTTTGTTTACCGTTGTGAAATTCTGTCACTTAATGAAGATAACTAATAGTAAATAAGATTACCTCTGCCGGTATTAGTGGATAGATAACAAATATGTATTCTGATCCATTTGCCTCTGGAATATGAGTCCAGTAATAATACCACTACAGCACTGCCTCCCTTGGTTACTAAATCAATGTACAACATCTTTCTTAATTCATGTTTCATGATCTGACCGCCAGCCAGCTGCAGGGTTTAACCAAGAGATCTAATCCTTAAATAGCAGCATTTCCTTCTTGTAACAAATTTATTTGGGGTTCCTTTCTTCACTTACGTCAGACAACTCCCTCACTATCTCTTTCCCTACTTTGTCCCTGTTTCATAGAATCACTACAGTGCAGAAGGAGGCCATTCAGCCCATCGAGTCTGCACCGACCCTCTGAACGAGCACCCCACTGAAGCCCACTTCCTCCACCCTACCGCTGTAACCCCACCCTACCTGAATATCTTTCGACTGTGGGAGGAAACTGGAGCACCCGAAGGAAACCCACGCAGACGCGGGGAGAACATGCAAACTCCTCACAGACAGTCACCCAAGGCCAGATTTGAACCAAGGTCCCTGGTGCTGTGAGGCAGCAGTGCTAACCACTGAGCCACCATGCCGCCCATTTCATTCGGGGATATTGTGTTGGCCCCACCAGGACTTCTTCTAACTTTGTTGGTTTGGCATCGGCCTCGCTCAATCTTTACAGGTTCTTTATCACCCTTTTGGGTCTCTGGATCTTCCACAGCTTTCAGCTGGCCTGCAGCTTTCTGCTGGTTGGCGTTGGTCTCTTTTCTTTCACTAGCTAGCATCCTGCTGTCAGCCAAATCATTCCCAAAGAGGAAATCGATTCCTGCTTCTGGTAGTTCAGGGACAATACCTCCCATGACTGGACCCGAAACAAGGTCACACTCTAGGTGGGCCCTGTGGAGGGTTGCAAACACAGATCCTCCTCCCTTTCCACGGATCAGTGTTCTAGCCTTCAGGGAGGACGCTGGGGGTGAGGGTACGATGTTGTGGGGAGGGTTTAAGTTTCCCTCCAACACAAAGTACTGGGTGGCCCCTGTGTCCTGGAGCAGTGCGATGGACTTGCGCATTTTGGGATGGGGAGAGGGACACTGTTCTCAAAAGGACAAAACTCTGGATATTCTCTGGGGGTTTGTCCAGCTCAAACATGCCGTGCCATGCCCTCCAAAGAGAAGTCTCAATAGCGAGAGGCTCTGCTGCACCACACTTCGGGGAATGTTTTTGAGGCACTACACCTAGTAGATCAACAGGCAATCTCTGGAATGGTCAATTTTATTTCAATGGGAGCTCACGGCCTCCATACCTTCTCTTTCGGGCTGCAGGAGAGCTTCTTGCAGCCTCCTTTGTGTTTTCCTTTCTGGCTAGGGGTATCTTTCTTCTCTAGATCACCCTGCTTACCTTTCCAATGCTCCTAAGCGTGGTTTGGAAAGGATCTGCCTGAGTTTCCGGTGAGATGGTAGCAGTCTGCTGTGACTGCGGCATCCCCAGCTGTGAGGATTCTCTGCTCCTCCAAGTGCACCAACATGTTGGAGGGTGGACAACTTTTGAATTCGTGCAACAGTGCTAACTCACATAGCCCTCATAGCTACGCGGGATTCTTAGGGATCTTAGCCATCAGTCGAATGTGATTTGCTTCAGCCATTCAAACTCGATTTAGGTTTGTGTGGATTTCTAACGAGCGTTCTGGATTTGCTGGTGACATACCTCCTGGACTAACTCATAGGCATTTAGGATGGCAGCTTTAGTCTGCTCATAACTCATAAACACATCTGGGGGAAGCATGGAGTAGACCTCTTAATCTGTCCCTGACAACTGCCTTTGAATTAAAAATGTCCTGATATCCAATGGTCATTTAATTGCCCTGCTACTTTCGACAAAAAATGACTCCACATCACTCTCTTTGAATTTGTGAATGAAGCTAACATATTTCAGGCCTCAATGATTGGTTCAAGGTTAGAGAGATGGGGTGCTACTGGGTAGATAGGGGATTGCCCTTCCAGCTGCCTGCTCTCTCTCTCACTATGAGCTGCAAGCTCCATTTCTAATTTTCAAAGCCGGAATTCTTCTCTCCCCCTTTCTCTTTCTCTTTCTTTCTCTCTTCCCCTCTCCAGTACTTCCCTTCTCTCTGTTTATCTCACTTCTTAAATTCTTGCTGCAATCTGAGAATTTCTAGCTCAAATTAGGTGGATTGGCCATGATAAGTTGCCCCTTAGTTTCCAAAGATGTGTAGGTTAGGTGGGGCTATGGGGATAGGGCGGGAAATGGAGTGCCCCTTCAGAGAGTCGATGCAGACTTGATGGGCCAAATGGCCTTCTCTGCACTGTAGGGATTCTATGGATTCCATGGAAATTGGGCTGGGCGTGTGGGGTTGGATTCAAAGTCATAGTTGAGCTCTAGATCTAACTGCTCAATTGTTTTGGGGTGATCCAATTTCTTTTAAACACCCCACAGCAAATTCGAGATACGATAAACTCAAAGGTCAGTTTATTTGTGCACACTCAAAACGCAGGAGTGGCGTCACCATGCGGCCACCTGTGCCCTCATAAAGTAAAATAGGGATTGAGAAAAGAAATATTTGCAGGGCAAAGTCCATAGAAAAAATAATTATTGTTTCATGTGTATCTAGAATCAAAGTCCAATGAGGTATTAATTCACAGGGGTCAGCAGATTGAAAACCTATGCTGTATATTTCACTTTTCTAGTGCCGTTATCTTCGCACAATGTGATATGAACACAGTGATGGATCAGCCTTGTAGGTGATGGGTCAGAAATTCCAGGAGAAACAGTGTAGATGCGGCCAGATATTCAACCTGGGCAGAGTCCCTTTTATGTGATGCTGTTTATCGATGGTAAAATGCTAGACGCCACAAAGCAATGTTACTAGTTGCACGAGTGAGATTCACGGCGCATGACATGCACCTCTCCACTCTGGCTTTGACAAACTGTATGTATCTGTTGTCTGGGTCCCCGAGATTGTTAAATGTTTGAAACATTAAGACTTGAAAGGGAGGTCGCAGGGTCCTTTGTCCTAGTAGGCAAATAGGCTTTGGTTGGCCAGGCCTGACTCATCTATAGTTCTCTTTGAATAGACACAAATGACGCTTTGGGGGCTGCAGCGACCAAAATTCAGAGATAATGAGGTACAAGTTTCTGCAATACTGCCATGGTAGCTTCTTCCGTTCGAGGGTCACAGACAGACATAGCTTCAACCAGTTTAAAAGTCCTTGTCCAGTTTTTAAATGTTAGAATTTGACTATGAGGCTATCAACATATATTTTATGAAAAGTTAGAGTGTAAAGCCTTAATCCCCTATCAGAATATTGTGCGTTAAAGAGCCACTTTAGAAACTTGGCCACATAATCCAGACCACCACTCCAGAGCAGTAATGAGGGAGTGCTGCGCTGTTGGAGGTGCCATCATTCAGATGAAAAATTAAATCTAGGCCCCATATGTCCTTGGACGCAGATTTTAAAAAATCCCTTAGCACTATTTTGAAGAGCAGGGGAGTTTGCCCCTGTGTCCTGGGCCAACATTGTCCCCATATCCAACAACACTAAAACAGATAATCACATTTTTGTTTGTGGGAGCTTGCTGTGCGCAGGTTGGTTGATGCATTTACCTACATTATAGTTGGTGGCCACATTGCAAAAATACTTAATTGGCTATAAAGCACTTTGAGAATCCTGAGATCAGGGACGATGCTATAAAATGCAAATCCCTTTCTCCTAATTGATTTGCGGATGTATTGTTTTTGGGATTTGAGCAATATTCACAGGGCCAGCATTTATTGACCATCCCTAACTGCTCTCAAAGGAGTAATCCATGAGCTACCTATAGCCGTGTGGCTTGCTAGATCATCTCAGAGGCAACCATATTGCTATAGGTCTGAAGTCACATGTAGGCCAGACAGGGTAAAGGTGGAAGATTGCATCTGCTGAAGAACATTGGTAAACCAGATTTTTTTTTGTGACAATCAGTAGTTCCACCGCATTTTATTGAATATAAATTCCTCCAACAGCTGTGGTTGGATTTGAACTCACATCTCTGGATCGCTAGTCCAGTAACGTTACTATTATACTCCTGCACCCGCCCCCCCCCCCCCCCCTTCGGAACATTGTGCAATCTCCTGGTATGATCCAAAGACCCACTGATGTTTCTTGCTGGAAAACCTCTTCAGCAATTTGTTTGTATGGAATGATAATTATATTCCTTAAATGTATGAGGGATGATTTGACAATCCCAACAATTCCAGGAAGGGAGGGAGTGCTTCATGGGATATTGTGGGCTGCTTTCCAATGAATACTGGAGTTGGGTTTCTGGCAGTAAGTGTGGCTCCTTGTTACAGAAAGATGGAACCCCCATCTTTGAAGGTGATAGAATGTTTATGAACAAGCCTTTAGTCTAGTGGTTTATGGTATCTCTCACATGGCTCTTTTTGACTCATTTCTTTTCCCTTCACCCCCGACTCCGAAACTAGGTCTCCCGAGTACTATGTCTGAAATTCATCTTGATGGCAACAAAATCTCTCACATGAAAGCTGATTCGCTGAAGGGTCTGCACAACTTGGCCAGGTAAACAAAGCTCTGTAATCACTTCCAGTCCCATCAGCCCTCCCAGATCTTTGCACTCCAATTATGGCCACTTGTGCATCGCTGATTTTAATCACACCGCCATTGGCGGCTGTGCCTCCACCTGTTTAGACCCTGGCTTGCGACCCCTGCTGATCCCTCTCCTCCTTTTAGACACTCTGTAAAACCTATCTTTTGATCATTGGCCCTAATGTCTCCTTTTTGTGGCTCAGCGTCACATTTTGTTTGATAACTCTCCTGTGAAGCACCTTGGAGCATTTCATTATGTTAACAGCGCTGGGAAAATGGACAATGTGGTGCAATCCGCAATGCTGCCATTAACAGCATTTCTGGGAAGCGTGGTAGCATAGTGGTTAGCACTATAACTTCACAGCGCCAGGGTCCCAGGTTCGTATCCCAGCTTGGGTCACTGTCTGTGCGGAGTCTGCACGTTCTCCCCGTGTCTGCGTGGGTTTCCTCCGGGTGCTCCGGTTTCCTCCCACAGTCCAAAGTTGTGCAGGTTAGGTGGATTGGCCATGATAAATTGCCCTTAGGTTAGATGGGGTTGCAGGGTTATGGGGATAGGGTGGAGGTGTGGACTTAAGTAGGGTGCTCTTTCCAAGAGCCGGTGCAGACTCGATGGGCCGAAAGGCCTCCTTCAGCACTGTAAATTCTATGATGATGAACACTCCCTTTGTCTTGTTTCCATGACTGTTCTGTCAATCACTCCTTAACTCTGATCTTCCCCTGACCTTCTATTCTGCTCCAACTCCTCCAACCCCTTTCCCATTATATAATTCAAAATGGACTGGTTGGATTGCTCTACAAGCACTCAGGATGGATTCAGTGGGCTGAATAAACTATTCTATGCCATACAGTCTGCATATTATTGAATAGAATATTATAGAATCCCTCCAGTGCAGAACGAGGCCATTCAGCCATCGAGTCCGCACCAACCCTCTGATTGAGCACCCTACCTAGACCCAAACCCCCACCCTATTCCATAACCCAGTAACCCCGGGCATCATGGCAGCGCAGTGGTTAGCACTGTTGCCTTACAGCGCCGAGGACTGGGGATCGAGCCTGGCCTCGGGTCACTGTCCATGTAGAGTTTGCACATTCTCCCCATGTCGGCATGGATATAACCCCAAAAGATGTGCAAGATAGGTGGATTGGCCACACTAAATTGCGCCTTAATTGGGAAAGAAAAATAATTGGGTACTCTAAATTTATTTTAAAAAACAGGAACCCCACCTAACCTTTGGACACTAAGGGGCAATTTAGCATGGCCAATTCACCTAACCTGCACATCTTTGGACTGTGGGAGGAAACCAAAGCACCCGGAGGAAACCCAGGCAGACAGGGAGAGAACGTGGGTCCCTGAGGCAGCAGTACTAACCACTGTGCCACCGTGCCGCTCCTCTAATTGTTTGATTAGAGGTCAGGCAGCTTCTGTGGATGAAAGATATGGGCAATGGGAAATACTCAGTAGGTGAGGTAGCACCTGTAAAGAGTTAATGTTTCAGGTCGGTGATTTTTTTTTAAGGTCGCGAAGTTTGATACCAACCTGAAACATTAAGGGCGGGATTATCTCAGCCTGGGGCCGGGCCGGAGAATCCCTGCGAATCGTGCCATGCCGCCCCGTCGCCGACACGCCATTCTCCGCAGAGCGGTGTGGTTGGCGCGGCGTCGGTCGGGGGCTGCTCTACGCAGCCGGCCCACCGCTTCTCGGCCGGCGATAACTCGCCGTGGAAGGGCCGGGGGAGGCGGCCTGTGGTGTGGGGGGGGGGGGGGTGGGATGTCCAACGTTGCCTGTCCCGCGATCGGGGCCCACCGATCTGCGGGCCGGCCTCTTTGGCTGGGGGGGCCTCCTTTCCTATGCGCCGGCCCATGTAGTCCTGTGCCATGTTGCGACGGGGCTGGCTCATTGAAGGAAGCCACTGCGCATGTGCGCGTTGGCGCCGGTGCCACCGCGCATGCGCGGATCCCGCGGCGTCCAGTTCGTGCCGGGATCAGCAGCTGGAGTGGTGTGAACCGCTCCAGTGCCGTGCTGGCCCCCTGTAGGGGCCAGAATTGCTGATCCTGAGGCCGCATTGACACCGTCGTGAACCGCGACGGCGATTCCGACGGCGTTAACATTTAGCCTCAGGATCACAGAATCCCACCCCAACTCTTTACAGGGGCTACCTCACCTACTGAGTATTTCGCATTGACCAAAATCTTTCGTCCTGATTCCTGGCCGGGGTTTTCTGGTGCCGCTGCAAGTGAATGTAGTTTTGGCTGGAACGCCAAATTCTCTGATCTGGCTCACAACGGATCCCACCACGGTCAAAACCAAAGAATCCCGCCTGTTATTACTGAACATCGCCTGATAGTTTTCAACTTGTCAACTTTGATGTCACATGGACAATAGCATTCTAATTCATTCCCACCATTGCAGACTTGGCTTGAGTTTCAATGAGATCATCGCAGTGGACAATGGCACATTGGACCATGTACCATACCTGAGAGAACTTCACATAGACAACAATGCACTCAGAAAAGTCCCCGCAGGCTTGGGTGACCATCGATACATCCAGGTATGTAGGTGTAGGTGAAAGACATGCCAAACTGTGACCTGTTTGCATTAATGATCCTATGTTTAATCTGTTTGTAGTAACTGGCTGGACTGAACATAATACTTAGGAGGAACATTAAAAGGCCATTTTCTTTGTTGTTTCTTGATGCATTCTTCATGGCAACTTGCCAACCAATCAGCACCCTGTATAAATGGTTGTTCCCTTTGAACTTTAGCATTCTTGTATCTGTCCTGATGAGTGCACGATGAAAAGCTTTGACAGTCAGCAATGCCATTTTCATTTTATTAATTCTTGAGATCTGAGCATCAATGGCAGCAGTTGGGGTCTTTAACATATGATTTATGGGGTGTGAGTGTCACTGGCAAGGATTTTGACCCAGCGACAGTGAAGGATCAGTCAGGATGGTGTGTTGCTTGGAGGAAAACTTGCAAGTGGTGGGTATCCATGCATCTGCTGCCCTTGTCCTTCTAGGTGGTAGAGGTCACAGGTTTGGAAGGTGCTGCCGAAGGACCTTTAATGCCCATCCCAAGTTCCGATGAGTTAAGCTAAGAAACAGGAAGAGCAGTAGACAATGCGGCCCGTCGAGCCCCCTCCCACATCCAATATGTTCACAGCTGATATTTAAATCCACTTTCCTATCTGCTTGCCCGTCTGATTGAACTGATTAGTTTGTTTAGCGATTTCTGGGGCAGTTATGAATCAAACTCATTGCTGTGGAGCCAGATGTCGAGCAAACTGGGTAAAAACAGCGGTTTCTTCCCAAGGAAGGACTGCGATAATCAGATTCATGGTTGTTTTACTGACACCAACTGTTATTATTTCCAGATTCCTTCACATGAATTCAAATTCCCAAAGTGCAGTCTCGAAATACCTTCACCCTCAAGCTCCTGATTATTCCTTCATGTTGGGTGTCACTCAGTGGGCAGCGCAGTCTCTCGACTGGAGTATTGTGTCCTGTTCTGGGCACTGCACTTTAGGGGGGATGCGAAAGCTTTAGAGAAGGGGCAGAAAAGATTTACAAGAATGGTTCCAGAGATGAGTGACTTCGGATGAGAGTAGGGAAGCTGGAGGCATTCTCCTCGTGAGAAGGGAAGGTAACAAGGAGATTTGATAGAGGTGTTCAATATCATGAGGGGTCTGGCAGAGTAGGTAGGGAGAAACTGTTCCCATTAACAAGAATTGTGAACTCAAGGAGACTTGCTTGGTACAACTGAACTTGAATATTACCACAATTCCTGCACATGATGTCTTTGCACCAAGAATCTGCTGCTGAGTGTCCTGTTTTTGCACACTTATGGCAAGTGTGAGTCTGTGTCAGGTTTTGATTGACATCTTGTGAATTCTCGTGCTCGAGCTCTCTGTTAAACTTCTTTGGCTGCCAGTTCCATGAATACAGCAACTTCCAAAGCTTTCTTTAAGGTCAGGTTGCTTTTGGTTAACAACCGCTTTTGAATACTTAATACTCCTTAATACTTGAATACTCCTTAAACCACAGACTAATCTATCTCTGATGGTATCATTTAACACATCCCCGAATTTGTAGTCGTCAGTCAGTCTTCTCAGGGTAATTACAAATTGTGCAATCGATTCATTTTCTTTTTGGTTGCACTTATGAACCTAAACCTTTCTGCGATGAGTAACGGTTTTGGTGAATTATAGCCCTGCAATATTTACACTATTTCATCGTAGGTTTTCATGCCTGGCTTTTCAGGGTGTACTAGATGTCTCGGGAGGTTAAATGTTTCCTCCCCCATCTTGCCACGCTCAGTAAAGTTAGAACTTTTATATAACTTGAAAAAATTGGTCGAATCTCTCTGTTTTGGACAGAGCACGTGGCGAGCTTCCTTCCAAAGTTGTTTGCTTCGGATATTTTGGTTCTTCCAGTGTCTGCGACTATTGTTTGGCTCCCCTGCCCCCAGTTTTCATGTAGAGGCGGTTTCAATTATTTATTTTTCTCGGGTGCCGACAAACGTTGTTTGCCTGCCTCGTCGCTAGCCTTTATGGGGTAGTTTTAAGATTAAGTCTACAGGCCTCAGATGTTCAAGCAAATGAAGAGCTTTATTCAGGAGATGTTAACACTACAGGCTGCTATGTTGCACCGCCCGTTTTCCCACGCAAATGGCCGTTGACCAATGGTGTCACGAGCGGTCTCTTAAAATGCTCCTAGAAATACCATGGCTACACAACACTTTGGGATGGTGAAAGGTGCAATGGAAATGCACGTCTTTCATTCTGTTCACTAATTATTGCTTTTTCTGCTGACACTATTTTTCCTATTTCCCTGCAGGTGGTTTACCTCCATAACAATCTCATCACTGCCGTGGGTGTTAACGACTTCTGTGGACTCGATTACTATGCAAAGAAGAATCTGTACTCGGGGATAAGCCTCTTCAACAACCCTGTCCCATACTGGGAGATCCAGCCAAGCACCTTCCGCTGTGCCATGAACCGTGCAGTCATCCAGCTTGGCAACTTTAAGTAAAACCTTCCCAGTCTGTGAGATGGAAATGTCACATTCACTGCTGAGTATCCCCCCGTACAGTTAAAAACAAAACAAAAACAATCATCCCAAGAGCGGGTGGAAGGCGTAACCCTGCAGCTGACCAAACAGAAACAGTTCGACTAAACTATCTTCATTACTCCTGAATAATTATAGAAACAAGCATATCCACGAGCTTCGTTTTCCAACCGTACACCTGTTCTGTAACGTCCGCGGGCACAAGTGCGTTACATGGTCTAACTGAACCCTCCACCCCCGCCAGCCCCCACCAGCCAGTAATTTATTATCCATCGCTATGATGATCCGTCAACCACAATCGTTGTCCATCGTCTAAGGGCGGTTCATTGCTAAATCTCACATTTGTCTATGTTTTTAAGTGACAACAACCCTCACCAAATCCATCAAGAATTCCTTGGAAATGCGTTTTGTCCCATCTGTGTTGGAAGCCTTTGTGTGTGGGGAAAGGGGACGAGGCAGTTTGATTGATTGATTGAAGTATGTGGCTCTCCCGTTCTTGCAAAGTGTATGTATTATAAACAGCATGTTGGTGCTCACCTGGTTAATGTGAGAACTATACAAAATATATCATAAGCTCCAGTCCTGGTTTCCTTGGATCCATTTTTTTTGATGACAGCAACTAGTATTTGTGTAGCCTCTTTAATGTGATAAAAATCCCGAGGTGCTTTCCAAAATGGGAAATCCCATTAACAGTGGCAGGAGTGAAGAATCCCGCCGCCAGTGAACGGCGATCCGCCTTCCGCTGCAGACAAACACATGAATAGGAGAATCCCTCCGAGGATCATCAATGGTAGAGTGATAAAATTGGGAAGGCTCAGAAAGACCAGAATTTGATGAGCACAGATAATTGGGAGGCTGGAGAAGAACAGGAATAGGGAGAGATGAGGCCATTGAGGGATATGGAAACAAGGATAAGAATTTTATCATTGCTTGACCAATTCGGAGTGGGTCAGCGGGCACCAAAATTGGTAGCTCGCCTGTCATATTTAATTGGATAATCAAGGGCCAATTAGGCTTGTTACCAAGCCACCTGACCCTGATAATATGCTCCTTACACCATAATATGGGTTTAAGGAGAGGGCAGCCGATAGTTTAAATAAATGTTTTGAAAGGAAGGAAATTAAGGGTTTAGGGTTCTATCTTCGGGGGTTGCCCTTTGTGGATTGAGAGGTGACCCCCCCAAGAGACAGAATGTTTCCTATTTCTTCCTACCTACCTGCAGCCATAGTTACCGCCCCAACCTCCTCAGCCCCTCCCTAACCAGCCCAAACCCTGACTGCCCAAGACCCCAGGTTTCCCTGTTTCTGGGGATCCATTGGGTCTTCTTTTGCTTCTCCATTGCAGTCCTGACAGTGCCCACTAATGCAATCTTGGCACTGCCAGGACTTATGGAAACGCTGGCTACACCCAAGGGTGGGGCTTCCTCCCTAGTGAGGGCCTGAGTCCAACACCTGTCCTGATCAGCCTGCCCACAGCTCTTTATAGCTGCGGAGTAGACCCACTCCACACCACCTTTAGTTCCAGGGTGGAAGGTGGTTAGGGGGAGCCATGTGCTGTACCACATACACACACACTCACACACATCCACCACCTCCACCCCACCACCCCATGATATTCAGCTCCACGCCTCTCATATTGAGCCAAATCCTTTACAGGGGTAAGTAACTGGGCCGTAGACCAAGCCACCTCCCTCCAGAAAGGACCTGGTCACACTTTCCACTTGTGCCTCAGGCTCAGCTGCCACTCCTCCTTCATTGGGAACAGTGTCGGTCAACGCATGGATGAGACAGGGAAAATGATGAAGGCCGGAATTCTCCAGCCATTGGTATTCTGTTACCGCTGGCAGCGGATCTTCCGGTGTCGTTGGGATGTCTTCAATGAGAAATCCCACTGACAAGTGGTGGGAGTAGAGAATCACCACTGAGAAACACATGGCTGGGGGACTGGAGGATCCAGCCCCAGATTTACAGGCCCTGCCCCCCTACAGTCCTCCACCTGTGGGACATAAAAGGATCAAGTAGGCCAGGATTCCTGGAGCAATGGAGGGAGTTAAAGCTCCACATTGATAGAGGCACACCTATAACAATAGACTTTCCCAACTAATGTTGCTTTATTTTCCTGCACTAAATCAGAACGCTAAATCCAGAAGAAAGGCTCACATCATATTTATTTTCAATGAAGAAGCTTGGAGGGAATTTTCATACAGAACTTAGTAAAAGGTGCAGATGAGGCGGACGTTGGCAAGTTATTTTCGAATGGGCAACACAGAAACAGACTATTTGGTGCATCAAAGCTCCAAGGAAGACTCCTCCCACCCAGCCTGATCAGCATATTTAACCTGGATAATGACAGCAGGCTGGGGGGGGCGGGGGGTAAAGGTACAATACTGACTATGTTTAAACACGTCCCACAGGTTCGTGAATAATGTGGAACTAACTCCCAGAAATATTTGGGGGAAGGGTGAGGGGGGAGAGGGGGTGAATTGACACCTTGAAAATGAGATTGATCTATATTTGTTGTGAAGAGGAATCCTTGGGTTAGAGAGCTATCAACAGCAGGATTGGGATGTTTGATGGGAGGGAAGGCAATGGTTGAAAGTCGGAATGTAAACTCTGGCAGGGGCAGAACCATTTGCTGAATGTCCTTTTTTCACTCCATGTTTTATGGAGTGACATGATGCTCTGTGACATTAGTGATGTATGTGTGAATGAGCTAGGAAAGTCATCCGTCCATCTCTTTACCCATAAACAAGGGGTTCAATTCTCCGTTCCTGAGGCTAAGTGCAGGCGTGAACGGAGAACCCATGGGAGTTTCATGACAGAAAAAACGATTCTGGTACCGGTGAGGGGCTAGCACCGGTGCCAAGTGAAACGCCCGCAGATCACGGCGAAAACGGGCGGAGAATGGCCGAGTCCCGGGCCGCGCATGCGCAGGGCTCATGACCTGCGCCGGCCACGCCATAAAACATGGCGCCGTCCATGTTCCAAACCTAACCCGCCAACCGCAGCCCCCCATCCAACCCTCTGGCCAGCCCCCACCAGTCCCCCCAGCCCTAGCAGAAGCCCCCTCGGCCAGCGGCACGAATCCTGGACGAATGTGCCGCCGCTGGACACTGCCCCTGGTTGGCACGCCGGGTTCCCTCAGCTGGGCCCACATGTGGTCCGCGCCGTTGGGAACACGGCCCATTGGGAGGTGGAGCATCGCGGGTGAGCCAGCCGATGACGCTCCAACAGCACGCAGCGTCGTCATGATGACGCCGGTTTGTGGGGCGTAGTATGGCAGACCGGCGTCAAACCAGCGCTGGCCCCGATTCCAGCGTCAAAATCTATTCTCCACCCAATCGCCGATCACGATTTCAGCATCAGGCTTCATGGAATCCAGCTCATGGGGCGGGATTCTCCGACCCCCCGCTGGGTCGGAGAATCGGCGGGGGACGGTGTGGATCCCGCCCCCACCAGCTGCCGAATTCTCCGGCGTCGGGGATTTGGCGGGGGCGGGAATCGGCCCCCCCCGGCGATTCTCTGGCCCGCGATGGGCCGAGTGGCCACCCGTTTTGGCCAGTCCCGTCGGCGTAAATTAGAGACAGTACTTACCGGCGGGACCTGGCTGCGCGGGTTGCCTCTGGGGTCCTCTGGGGGGCGTGGGGGCTCAGCCCCCGGGAGGTACCCCCATGGTGGCCTGGCCCGTGATCGGGGCCCACCGATGCATGGGCGGGCCTGTGCCGTGGGGGCACTCTACTCCTCCACGTCGGCTGCTGTGGTCCTCTGCGATGGCCGATGCGGAGATGATCTCCCCTGCGCATGCGCTGGTATGACGCCAGCACACGCTGGCGCTCCCGTGCATGCGCCAACTCGTACTGGCCGGTGGAGGCCCTTCGGCGCCGGTTGGCATGGTGCCAAGCCCCTTCCACGCCGGCCGGCGGGGCGCAAATCACTCCGGCGCCGGCCTAGCCCCTGAAAGTGTGGAGGATTCCGCACCTTTGGGGCGGCCCGACGCCGGAGTGGTTCATGCCATTCCTTCGCGCCGGAGTTGTCCGCCCCATTCGCAGAGAATCCCGCCCGTGGTGTCTCACGGAGTAAGGAATTGGACGCAAGCCTGTTAGCCTGTTAACGTGATAGGGTTGATGGGAAGAAACGTGTCTTCTGAGTAGAGGGGCCAATAACCAGGAAGCATAGATTAAAAATAAGGGTAGCAGATTTTGAGGAAATTTTGGGAAAAATCTTTCTACCCAGAGGGTGGTGGGAATTGGCAACCCACCGCCTGAAAGGGTGGTAGAGGTAGGAACCCTCACAACACTTAAGAAGTGTTTAGAAGAGCACTTGAAACGCCAGAGCGCACAAGGCTACAAAGCAAGTGCTGGAAAATGGAATTAGAATACATCAGTACTTGTTGGCCGGCGCAGATAAGGTGGGCCTAAGGGCCTCTCTTTGTACTGTAAAACTGTTAAGACTCTAAAGGCTGATTCTTCACCCCGCCTGCCGCAAGGTCGCTATGGGCAGGATGTGGACCATGTAAAGGTTCATTGGCCTGGGGCGGGAATTCCCGGTCGGCAGGCAGGCACAGCCGGAGAATCCCGCAATATATTCATATTGGTCTCAGTCATCATTCATTACAACCCTGAGGAGGTTTGAAGTATCAATTGTGGGGCATTATCTCTAAATGGAAACAAAATCATTAGCAATTCAATGGGTAGGAAATGGAAGTAATACCGCCTCCCTTTGACAAACTAGACCCACATATTTGTTTTTTCATCAATGACAGACAGCCCCATTTATGTCTGGGGACATGTTGTAAACCCATTTTTGCTTTCCCTCATGGTGCTGTTACTTTATGATAATATTTGGACAAGTGTACATCATTTGGCGCTGCCCAGGAGGATGACGGTTTACCATGTTAATCACTTTGTTCTTCCTTACTTAGAAATCTAACTCAACTTCTCTGGCTGAAGAAATGAGACCTCATGCCTGGGCCCACGCCATCACAAATACATTTTTAGTAAAACCACACATTCAGCGCTCACTGATGTTCTCTCACAATAGCCCTCATGTGTCCTATGAAAACAAGAATATCAGCGCTGGAGACATTTTTTTTTTTGCTAAGTAATTTCCTGTGGCAAGTGTTGGTTGTGACAAGCATTCTTGGCCAGAGAACTGAAGGTCTTATTTTTCTGCGGAAGCTTTTCCAGTTGAATGACAGCCCTTTTAAGTCCAAATCTGAAAGAAAAAAACAGAGTCTAGAAGGATCTTTGCTCGGCCTCACCAGAGCAGAAGAGTCTTTGGTGCAAATGTCATCTTCAGTCATGTTGTTTTCCTGTTCTAGCTGAATCTCAGGGTGTTCCGAAGCATGTTGCAGCCAATAAAATACCTTTAAATAATAGTCCCTTTTGTAATGTAGGAAACATTGCAGGATCCCACACGCATCAACGTGACAATGACCAGATAATCTGATGTTGGTTAAGGGGAAAATATTAGTAGAAAACCCTGGTTCTTCTTCGGGAAAAGAAGGTTGTGAGGGGATTTGATAGAGGTGTTTGAAGTCATGAGGGCTCTGGACAGAGTAGATCAGTAGAAACTGTTCCGACTGGTGGAAGGATTGGGAACCAGAAGGCTCAGATTTAAAGTCATTGGCAAAAGGAGCAATGGCGACAGGGGAAAATCTTTCTCACACAGCGAATGATTAGGATCTGGAATACGCTGCCTGAGAGTTCGGTGGGGGCAGGGTCAATCGAGGCTTTCAAAAGGGAATTGGACCATGTTCTGAAGAGGGAGAAGGCAGGGGCGTGACATGAGGTGAATTGCTCCTTCAAAGGGCCAGCACCGACACGAAAGGCCATCTGGCCTCCCTCTGTGCTCTAACCTTTCTATCATCCTATGAAATAGTGCGATGGGAATTTTTACATTCACTTGCGAGCCCTACCTAAGTCTAGATCTGTTAACTTGGGCGGCATGGTGGCACAGTCGTGAGCACTGCTGCCTCACTGCGCCAGGGACCCGAGTTCAATCCTGGCCTTGGGTGACTGTCAGAAAATGTGCAGATTAGGTGGGTTTACAGGGATAGGGCGGGGGAGTGGGCCTAGTTAGGATGCTCTTTCAGAGGGTCAGTGCAGACATGATGGACTGAACCACCTCTTTCTGCACTGTAGAGGGTCTATGGTTCGAACTTTCCTTTAAAATTGGTTACATTACAATCACCAGTTGGCATATCCTTGTTGCTATGAGTTTTAAAAAATATTTTCATGCTCCTCCTTGGGTGAAGGATTCGTGGGCTGGAAAACATGCCATCTTTAACCAAAACATGGCAGCGCACGGAATTTCTGGGCTCCATGATACATTTATCTACCCACATCAGACATGAATATCTCACTGGACGGTCAAGTCCAAATTCTGAGCCGGAGTTAATGTCTCCACTTGCTCGGATTATATGAGGCACAGTGTGGATCGATGATGGGCACCCAGACAAGTGAGTGGGCCGCAAGAGTGGCCCTTCCTCATCTCAGTGGGACGTAAGTTTGAAACCAGGCTTTTTCACTATGACCCTTGAATAAGATACACACTGAATATTTCATAAGTTATAGAAAATGTTTAGTCATTTATATCTTAAAGGAACTGTATCAACTTCAAATGGTAAAACGAAAATAAATACTTACACTATGATTGGAAGCACGGTTTCGGGCAATCACCATGCACCTCCCTTCACTTGTCCTTGCTTTGTATTCATATCACTTCAGTCATACCGGTAGGAAAAGAAGCTGGGAGGATAGAAATCAGCAGAATGTTACAACTCTGCATGTGGGCAACAGTCAACAAAGTGTCTTGTGGGCTGCACTCACAACCCAGATAGGCCGTATGTATTCCCTGGGCCACACGTTGCCCACCACTGGTGTGAATCCTTTACCTTTACATTCTGACACAATGGCTGGAGCACTACGAAGGCTGGCACCAGTATTGAGTAGATGTGCAAACTGTAATTCCATGATGCATGAGAGAGCTGAGGTAATGGCTTAAGGCAAAGGAATCTCAGTGCCACTAAAGTGCATTTTGCAGACTCACTCGTTTGACCCCAGAAAATATGTGCACCACTGCACTGTCGGTGGTTCTGTCTTTTGGGTTAGCTGTTAAACTGAGGTCCTCTATGCCTGTTCAGGTGGATGTAAAAGAGCCTGTGATGCTATTTTGAAGAAGAGCAGGACAGTTCTACCCAGTGTCCTGGCCAATATCCACATGACAAATACAGATAATCTGGTTGTTGTCACATTGTCAGCCACACATTGGTGGAACACAGATGATGTCTGTGTTGCTGAAATGGTCAAAATATAAAACGCTGACACCGGCAGACACCTGAAAAGGCAATTTATTTTTGCTCTTGCTTTACTTTGCTTCAGGGAGCTTTAGAGAGCAATGCTTAAGCACCACATCCCCCACCTTCCGCCTCCCTGCCCTGGCCCCGACCTTGACCTTGACCCTGACCCGACCTCGGCTATACTGACTGATTTATCCAAGAGTTACAAACTATCTTTTGGTCCCCGCCATTGGCCTCTCGCCGCGTGATAGTCACCAGCTGTCCAGGGGCCAGCTGACGCTTCACGCCAGTGTTGGGTGGGAATCGGAGGGGGGGGGGGGGCATGCGGGTGGGCATTGATCTCAGGATGAGTTGTCACCCACTTAACTCCTGCCATGAGTTATATAGGCGAATAAACAACTGGGGTTAAGTGGTTTGGTGAGATTAGGTTGGGCTGCACACCGACAATGATTTAATGCCATTGTTACTCATTTTAGTGTCAAAGAATTCACCATTATTATTGTAGTCTGAGAATTCAGAGCCAGGATAATGTGACAATGATTAAAATGGGAAAGTTCTTCCAATTAATTTTTCTTTTGTATTTGAGTGTGTCTTGTATGTGTATTGGGAGAGTGAGTACTTCATGCAAGTGTGTTTGTCTGTACCTGTACTTGAACATAAACCGTCTGAATGAGTAAAAAATGGGCATAAAACAGGAAACAGTTTTCTCTATTCCCCACTCGGAGTAGCTCTCCCGGAAGATGGTCGTGTATTGGGGATATGATTAGTAATGTGGGGGTCCAGACTAATGCTCTAGGGACATGAGTTCAAGTCCCACCACGGTAACTGGCAAATTAATTGAAAGTCTTGAGTTTATATAGTACTGTTCACAACCTCAGAACATCCCAGTGCTTCAGCCTTGTCTTTTGCACTGACACATGACGCTCCCCTCTCAATAAGGATGGAGATATATGTGGAGTCTCCCCCTCTTGTTCGTTGTTTAATTGCTCACCTACCACCATTCGCAACTGGATTTGACAGGACTGTGACTATTCAATTTGTCATATTATTAGCTAATAGCTAATCAAATGTTAGTTATTCAGTTAGCCCACTCTCTGCTCTTGATCCAGAGCCCAGGCAAATTTTAAATTTCCTTTCAAGGTTATTATTGAATTTGCTTCTCCCACCAGTGAGTTTCAGATCGCAACATGTCACCGTGTTAAAAAGAGTCCTCATCTTCTCTCTCGTGCTTTTGCCAATTATCTTAAATCAGTGGATAGTGACTCCTCCTACCAGTAAAACGTTTCTCCCTATTTACTCTATTGAAACCCCCTCATAATTTTAAACACCTTTATTAAATCTCCCTTCAACCATCTCTACTGTGAGAAAACAACAATTGTACTTGAAGAAGTTAAAGAGTGACTGCGTTGTCTTCTGCAGTTTGTCCTTTGTAGATCATAATAGACTGCATTTCTGTAGCTGAATATGCTATTGGTTAACACCAATGTTTTACCTTCAACATATCCAACAGGGAAGGACAACATGGACAGAAGATCTTTAGGGGAGTTGAGGAAAAACTTTTTCCCCCAGAGGGTGATAGGAATCTGGAACCCCTGCCTGAAAGGATGGTAGAGGCAGGAGCCCTCACAATGTTTAAGAAGTGATTGAATGAGCACTTGAAACATCATAGCATGCAAGACGACAGACCAAGCGCTGGAAAATGAGATGAGGATAGGTGCTTGATGGCCAGGAGAGATACGATGGGCCAAAGGGCCTCTTGCTGTGCTGCAAAACTCTATTGACTCTGTGAGCATTTCATTTTGCAACACAGTAACTTCATTGCAGTGTTAATGTAAGCCTACTTGTGACAATAAATATTATTCATTTTATTTTATTTATTTACATGAAAGAACAACTCTTCCCCAATTTTCACTCAAGATCCTATTAATAATGATCAGTACCACATTCCACTGTAGTTTTCATCTGTTGTCTTTACTTCATCGGAATGAAGAAACCCATTGTCAAGTTTTAAACTTTATCAAGTTTAAGATTTTCCAAACCAATCTACAGAGAGTCTGCATTAGTAGCATCCCTGTTAACCAAAATGTGAAGTGCCCTCATAGAAACATGCCTTACTTACCTAGGTTTAGAGAGCTCAGGTACCTAGGTTTAGAGAGCTCAGGTGAGAAGTAACAAGATCAAAATGTACACAGGGATAGAGTTGAACTTTACCAGTTAAAATTGCATAACCCCCCCCCCCCCCCCCCCTGAGACAAGTCAGAATCCTAGCCCCTTGTGGCTGATATAACCCTACACTTCTACCACTGATCCAAACATTTCTTAGATCTGCAGGCTCAAGCATCAAGTTACTAAATTTGCCATAATGGGTTCACTTGGTTTTGAACTCCCAGTTTCTCCATTTGAAATCACTTTTAATCTAAGAGATCCTTGATTCCCTCATCTCCAAGAAGGATGGTCAGGAAGAGATCAACGGACAAGTGCAGGTTTGCAACCTCACCAGGTGGTAGCAGCTCCTCAAGTGTGGCATGTCAAGCAGCAGAACTCACCGCTAAATGTGTGGTTGCCGTATTACTGTGCTCCCATGACCACTCATGTCCCGTTGTAACGGTGGTCCTACCAGTTGGAGTTTCAGCAACAGTTGCACGCTAATCAGGATAGGTCCCCAACACCAACTTACATATCAGACCTCTTGGGCGCTTTCTCCAATATCCAAAGGATGAAATCCAGGTCGATGCTGCTGGCAGGTACATGGGAACGTCTTGGCTCCAAGTCATACATCATAAGAATTTTGAAATGTAACATTGCTCTGAGCTTGTGACTGCATCAGCTGTGGCACGGTGGTTAACACTCTTACCTTTGAGTCAGAAAGTTGCAAATTCCAATCCCACACCACAGATGTCAAAGCAAAAATATAGGGCGAGGTTCTTCCAGTCCTGCCGGAGGTGACTCGCGGCCAGGTGTCAGGTGACCAGGTGTCAATATGCGTGGCCAAATGGGGTCGATATTTTGTCGATACCATCCAGTCAATGTTTGAGAAATCTGGAGCCACATAATGTCACAGTACGGCCTTTTGATGGTGTACTCGCCACCACATCTCATGGATTAGCCCTTTGTTTAAGATGCTGAGTAAAGCGCATTAGATCCCCAGCTGGTTCCCCCACTCGCACAATACCATCTTAATAAAAGACCATTACAACATGCGGCGAGAAATAACCTGAGGTCTCAAGGATGCTCCCAATGATGTATTCCAAACAGCACTGACCACGACACGGGAGGGGACAGCAGACAAGATTCCCCTGCCTCTTTCAGGTGGCATTTATATAAAATGTTTAACATTGTTAAAAATGACATGAATAAGATACACGCTGAGCTTTTTCAGACGAATATTGACACTGAGTTACAGATGGCGATGGGAATTCCAGAGTTTAAGGTCTAAGCAGCTGACGGCTTCCAATGGGAAGTCGAAGCAGAGGCCACCATTGGAGGAATGCTTAGATCTTGGCGGATTGTAAGGCTAGAGGGGGAGGAGGCATACAAAATATAATAATAATCTTTATTAGTGTCACAAGTAGGCTTACATTAACACTGCAATAAAGTTACTGTGAAATCCCCTAGTCGCCACATTCCAGCGCCTGTTCGGATACATTGAAGGAGAATTCAGAATATCCAATTCACCTTTTGGGTGAAGCACGTCTTTTGGGTCTTGAGGGAGGAAACCGGAGCACCTGGAGGAAACCCACGCAGACACGGGGAGAATGTGCAGACTCTGCACAGACAGTGACCCAAGCGGGAATCGAACCCAGGTCCCTGGTCCTGTGAAGCAACAGTGGCTAACCACTGTGCAACCGTGCCATCCATAAGGGTAGTAGTCTCTTATCAGCCCTTCGAAGGATCTTGGACCTGGAATGGCTCATGCCAGATTAAAGCCAAGAAATATTCTTTTATACCATTTGGACAGAAGAAAACCCACAATTTACAACAGCACCAAAACATTTCAAATGTTCTAAACTCTGACACAAAAAACTCAGGAACAATACAGGACTCGTAAATGATTAGATCAGGAATTCAGTTTTTAAACGGACAGCAATAGAAATTGGAATTCCACTATATTGTGGCACATATGTGGCATCGAGTTTACATGGCAGGGAAATAGCTGGACCAGTAATAACAGCTTAAGAAGCAGCAATGTGACCTGATAATATTCTGTGAGCATAAATCCACTACTGTCCCAAATTCTTTTGCAGGATGTGGGATTGACTGTGTTTGACATGCCGAGCCTTTAAGTATCAGGGAGTGATTTAGTTTAGGGCAAATAGAATTTGATTTAAATACAGCTTACAGTAAAAAATAATATTTATCATCTGTTTTGGATAGATCACTTGTAACATATAAATGAATACAATGTTACCAGCATGTCTTTTACACATCAGTATGCACACAGCAGAATGTGTGATTCATTTAATATGATGCATCCTCCACCTGAAGGGAAATACTGAAATATTTACTCTCAGATTGAACTGTCCCATTTTATTCCCACCGCCTGTTTGTGTGCTGTTTGCAGGTATTGTTTTTTAAATGTAGCTCTGCAACAACAGGAAGATGAGGATTTATAGTCAGGCACGTGGGCCTTGACAGGCTACAAATTCTGAATTTGCGATAGAAAAACCAGCAAATTCTCAACCGTAAAACAAACATTACAGAAGGAGAGGATGGAGGTTTTTTTTTAAAAGAAGCATGCGCAATTAAAAGAGCGTCAATGAGCGCAGGAGGCCAGGTCATACTTGAGGCCGGTATAGATTGCCATCAAAGGAAATAATTCTATATGGAACTGCTTCGGCTGAGAAATCTTCTGTGAAGGACAGGTCAGGCTGCCACCAAGAATGAGTTGGCCGATTTTGAGCAGGAGGGGGGTCAAAGCCACTGTTACGCAGCTATTTATTGGATTGGGATTCAGTGGGTATTTGTAATCCATTCAGTGAGGGCATTTCCGTCATCACATAGATTCCTCAGATGTAGATTGTACAAAACCTGCCAGCAGAGAGCACTGCCTACTTGTGTTAAGCACAGCGGTTCATGTGGTTAACAAAATTAACTACCAAAAAAATATTGGTCTTGTCTTCCAACTTTTAAATGCAGTACAGTAGGATACTTTGGGACTGACTTAATGATGGATTGTTGGTGCAGACATCTCAAGATATATAATTGCAGAGGATTTAACTGTTAGCATATGGGGGACAGTTTTCCAGTTTATGCGACCAAATCAGAAGCCTGTTTCGAAATAAAACGTTCATGATTTTGTGGTACCCACAGGAAATTTGGTCAAATCTGCATTTTATTATTCCCTATCACTCTGATCTTGCAAATATCGATTGGTTTCCTCTTGCATCACGATCATAATTCTTGGCCTGGTCGAAGGGTTTGTCCACCATCATGTTCCTTGTTTCCCCCGGCGACCCTCTCCAGCTCTAAGAAGCGGAATGAGGTCTTCACTCTTCTGATTCTGCATTGACCATTGTTACAAAATGTGGTCCCCCCTAGAATTTTCTCCATGTGCTGCACCCCGGAATTATTGGTCCACGCAAAAGCAAAGAGGAAAATCCTATTCAGTTGGGCCCTAAACTAGGCTGCTCTAAGCTGGACACAATGGCCCTGAATTTTCCAGACTGGCTCCACCGTAAACTAGTGAAAGTTTGGAGCAAAGGTCCCAGGATTTAGATTGCATCTTGGTTTGGCTGACCTTTGATTTTTTTTGTCGGTTCCCCCGGGGCCTTGTTTGTGACAAAACCGCAGTCTGTCCCAAGCCAGGTCACCCCTGTCAGAGGGTGTGTAGGGCTAGAGCATCCTCTGCCTTATCATAAGAGCTGCCTGGTCCAGTCAGATGTCTAACCAAGCTGAAGGGAGTTCAAACAGGACCCATCTGGGGTTTTAGTCATGAACTGGACACTCAAGTAATAAGCATAAGAAAGTTACAACTTTTGTGTTGTAGGGTGGTTCAGCATTCTCCCGCCATGTTGTATTGCCAACTCTGATTGGACCTACTCCAGGAAGTTCCATCACATGGCCTCTGACCTCCAGCTGCTCCCCTGCCATTGGTCACTCCACACATCCACCTTTGTGATGCATCACCTTTCAACGCCAACTGAAAAGCAAACAGATCCGATTGGCGGTTTCTTGACTGTCAACTGTTCTCCATTTTCAGCACTTTTAGAAATAATATCCAGAGACTCCAGGTGAACCCTGAAGGTGCTGCTAGTGATTCAGGTACATTATTTTGGTGACCACAGAGGAGTCCGAGTTGAGTGGATAACAGAAACGAGCTTTATTACAAAGTTTAACGTATGTACAATACTCTCCAGATCCCAGCCGGGTCTGAGGTGCCGATACCAAAACTGGCCGACCTTTCGATTACAGATTATTAGAATGTCCAAGGGCTCGCCACCCCTCAGCGGGGGAGCTTGCATTCAACAAGGCTCACGGGGCAACAAGGCTCACGGGGCAACAAGGCTCACGGGGAGGCTGATTGGTTCTCCCCCGTAGGTCTTCTTACCCAGTAGGTCTGGTGCGGATTAGAACAAGTATGCAGATGAAGGAAATACTTCTTGATTTTAAATGGTCCAGTGAAATCGAAATGGTTGGCCCTGGAGTGCAGATTCCAGCGTTTCTGGATTAAGAGACCTGGGGAGCTTTGTCTTCAATATCCCAACTACAACCTAACCAATGATTCACAAACAGTGAAAATTCCTTATTTTTAATTCAATACTTCCGTTTATAAAATCTAGAATCCCAAATGCTTTTTTATTTTTTAACTTGCTCTTTCACTTCTAAATAGTTGGGTACCTGAATTCCTGCTCCTTTGCCCCCTTCCCAGGGTTAAAAGTCTTTTCTCAGAGGATAGTGCTGCATTGTTTATAGTTCAGGCTTATGCAGAATTGACACTGGTTTCTCAGTGCTGTTGTTTCTCTTCTCGCACCTAATGGTGCACAAGGCAGACTTTCCTTGTTCCCACAGCAACCTTTTTACAGGAACAGGTCGCTAGCCTGTCACCAGTGGCTTGTAGCTTGAGGGGCACCACTCATCAAGCATGGCTGACCAGAAGCTGTCCCGGGTTACTGCCTGCCATTGACGTGTTGGAAGGATTTTGCAGGTTGATGCTCAATCATTGGTCACCTTTGTTGGCCATTCCTGGGGTGGGACTCAAACGTAGTTGTGCTTTGAAGTCTGGCTGGTCGCTGGACGGCACGCAAGGTTAAATAAGATTTGGTTAACGTACAGGAGAAGTGAGCGAGTGGCAAGCATTACTGAGGTGCACTTTGTGCAGCATAGGCGTTGTTAGGCATGAGGAGATCAAATCCTGTATGGAAAGTACTCTCAGAATCAGCATGGAAAAAATATAAGCTGGGATATTCAAGTGCTGAAATCACGAACAAATACAATCCCTTGCAATTCTGTTTCTCTGTCCAGACTATTGAGGTTGCAGAGTCCCATTGTAACCTCTGTTGGTTAGGTGTGATCACCATACATAGAACTTACACAAACAGGTCATTCAGCCCAACTGGTGCATTCTGGTGTTTGTGCCCTGCTTGAATCTCCTCCCACCCTACTTTCACCCTCACAACAAATCCTTCTCTTCCTTGCTCCCTCATGTATTTAAGTAAATTCCCATTAAATGTATCTATACTCTGCACCTTGCCTGCTCCTCATGTTCCTGAGTTTCATATTCTAACCACTCTCTGGGTAAAGATGTTTCGGCTAAACTCCTTAATGAATTTATTGGTGATTCCCTTATATTTATGACCTTGGTTTTGGCTGCCCTCCCTCCAACTTCTCAGCACCCCCCTACCCAGATGGAAACATTTCCTTAAGTCAAGCCTGCCAAATACTTCCAAAATGTTAAAGACCTCAGGCACAAATGTCCCATTCCAATGGAAGGGGTCTTGAAGTGGGGCCAGGAACAAATATAGAGAACTCTGCGCCGGGGCAGCCCACCTTTGAGCGCTCATGCCAGAGACTGTGACAGACCAGTATTGGTTACCTGCCCAGCAACGGAAAGCAGCCAATTAGTGCAGATGAATTTCCCCCTTAGGGGTAAATTGGTGATGCTATCAGAATCCACGCAATGACAGATGGATCCCCTGCTAAGACCAAAGCCTGGCCTTGTGGTGGCCAAAGAGGCGGGGTTATCAACGCCTCAATTAAATTCCCCCATCATAGATCTGAGTGGTGGGGGGGAAATCAGAGGGCTATAAATATTGCCACAGGCCAGCCTGTGGAGGGATTTCCCCATTGCCGGCCTAGCAGTTGTGGCCAAACATAATTTATAAAATTGCGGTAGCATTCAGAGGCTGCCTCCATCTTGAGATGCACTCTCTGTCTCTCACCTGTACCAGCACCTCACTCGGTGGTGTTGCTGATTACCCCACTGTCCCAGGTGCTAAGCCTGGCCCTCCCACATATCCACCATCCTTAATTTGGCAGTGAACATGGAGGTAGCATGTTAATTGGCTGCCTCTGGGTAGATCATGCTGGTGGACGGAGCGCCAACATCAGGAGGGCCAGGACCGGAAAATGGCCCCGACAGCTGAAAATCTTCTAAATACAGAAGAATCCACCCCTACATTATGTTTAGGCTTGGTTTTCTTTTTGAAGCCCCATATGTTTTCCTTGGTCTCCAAGCACATCAACATTGGTGAAACGATTGTTTCTTAACAGGATCCAGAGGTCAACTTCCTGTTTGTTAAACAATGAGAATCCATACTCACCTCCAATGGGTTTTGCAATATCTGAATTGTAAAGGACTGAATGGCTCACTGAAGGGAAACTTCAGAGCCGTCAGTAAATTCTTCACATTCTGATGAAGAATTGCAACCGTGAGCAGAATATGATCTAAGTCATAATCTCATTGAATGGCAGAGCAGATGGGCCAAATGTTCCCAGGTCTAATGGGTTAACGCTTCAGGTCAATGTGAAAGGTCATTTACCCTACATGCCATCTTCCAAGAGGCTGCCTGACGTCCTCTTTGTTTTCTGCATTGTTCTAATTTTATTTCAGATTTCCAGCATTGGCGCAACCTGGCCTCCTGAGAACCAGCTGGTTCATTGGTGGGACCAAGGGTTTCTAATCTGGGAAATGTTGCCACCTATCGAACCTTAAGTATGCGCAGGGTACATGGGCACAGGCAGGTTGGGCTGTTTCTGCGCCATATACCCGATGTACACCTCCTCCTCAGTGTCCTTTGCCTCCTTTAAGCTTCCAGCAGCGCAGCCACATGACCATTAGCTGTTCTTCAACAGTTGTTTCTGTTTTGTGCTGTCTTTTGAGCTCACTGCTCAAGGCAATTGGCCTGGATAATGGAGGGAGAAATTAAGCTTCTGCGGAGCAAACGTTTTCAGTTCGGATTGAGCTGGGCCGACCATAAACTCAGTTGCATTTTCTTCCACCCCGAAAAGGTTCAAATTTCAGATAGTGTCAACACTTGGCAATAAACGGAGTGTACAAATGTAGGTGGACTGCTGTTATTCATCTTCTTCTTCTTACTGATCAGTACCCGCCGCGTCAACGCAAGATTTGACCGTACAGTAAACGCCTCTAATACTGATTTCAAATCTTCCATTAGCAAGCCAGTGCGGCAACGTCGACTGAAAATTGTGTATGAACTGTAGAGGTTTATCGTTAAATGCATGGCAAGACAAATTGCATTTCCAGCATAACAGCATTCCTGTTGTGAATGAAAGTATTAACAAATGCCGAGCAGGCTAGAATTCAGACATTTGCCTGGCTGGGATTGCAGTACAGTTAAGAATGTGTTGCTTATTAATCACAGATGTACCATAATCTGTGAGCCAGCCAGAACCTGAAAACGAGTTCAAAGATCTCCGGCTGGAGATTGCAGTGCCGTGACTGCAGACCAGATGTGATTGTCTGGAGGAGGAAAGTGAACCAGCAGCAGAATCTAAATGAAGTCTGTCTGAAGCCGCAATCTGCAACATATTGAAGCATCTAATTCTTCAAATAAATAGGCAGCACGCGAGAGAGGACATTCGAAAAGTTGAAGAACTTGCAGCTATGCGGCATCTTTCACAATCTCAGGATGTTCTAAAGCACTTTGCAGGCAATTGAGTACTTTCGAAGTGGGGGCAGTGTTGTAATGTAAGAAAAACAGCAGCTAATAATAATAATAATCTTTATTTGTGTCACAAGTAGGCTTACAGTAACACTGCAATGAAGTTACTGTGAAAATCCCGAATTCGCCCCACTCTGACCCCTGGGGCGAAATTCTCCCGAAGCGGCGCGGTGTCCGCCGACTGGCGCCCAAAACGGCGCCAATCAGACGGGCATCGCGCCGCCCCAAAGGTGCGGAATGCTCCGCATCTTTGGGGGCCGAGCCCCAACATTGAGGGGCTAGGCCGGCGGCGGAGGAATTTCCGCCCGCCAGCTGGCGGAAACGGCCTTTGTTGCCCCGCCAGCTGGCGCGGAAATGACATCCCCGGGCGGCGCATGCGCAGGAGCGTCAGCGGCCGCTGACAGTTTCCCACGCATGCGCAGTGGAGGGAGTCTCTTCCGCCTCCACCATGGTGGAGACCGTGGCGGAGGCGGAAGGGAAAGGGTGCCCCCACGGCACAGGCCTGCCCGCGGATCGGTGGGCCCCTATCGCGGGCCAGGCCACCGTGGGGGCACCCCCCGGGGCCAGACCGCCCCGCGCCCCCACCCTGGACCCCGGAGCCCGCCCACGTCGCCTTGTCCCGCCGTTCAAAAGGTGGTTTAATCCACGCCGGCGGGGGGGCCCACCAACCGGCGCGGCGCGATTCCCGCCCCCGCTGAATCTCCGGTGCCGGAGTCTTCGGCAACCGGCGGGGGCGGGATTCACGCCAGCCCCCGGCGATTCTCCGACCCGGCGGGGGGTTGGTGAATGTCGCCCTAGTTCGGGTACGCGGTGGGAGAATTCAGAATGTCCACATTACCTAACAGCACGTCTTTTGGGACTTGTGGAAGGAAACCGGAGCGCCCGAAAGTTGTGCACGGCATGATCCCACAAGAGTCTGACCATTTATTTTGGGTTTTGGTGGAAGGAAAAATGTTGGCCAGGACACCCGGCAGAACTCCTCTAATTTTCTCTAAAAGGTGGCCTGGGGTCTTTGGTCCGAGAGGCTGAGTTGTTTTTGAGGCTAAGAAATAAATAAAAAAGTAATGTCACAATTACATTTATTTCCTGCTTCAGAGTGCTGATAGAGATTCCTCACTTGTACTAAATCTACGCCAATTAAGATTAAAAGAAATTCATTGCAGCAGCTCCGAGCCCCATACACACTGAGTGAGACCAGCAATGATATGGTAACACCAACTTACCCTCCAAGTTACACACTATTTTGGCTTTGATAAACATCATCAGTCCTGGGACTCCCCCACTGAACATTATTGTGGGAGTTCCATTGCAGTGGTTCAAGTAGAAGGCCCAACATGGGGAATAAGTAATGAAAAATAAATCCACATCGTTCGCATCCAGAGAGCAAATAATAATACAAGACAACACATCCAAATGTATTGAAATTGGAGGGAGTCTCGCTGGTCATGAGGAAGTCTCGGTGAGTTGCCACAAAGCATAGTTCACAATACAGACACAGTGTGCCTCTTGTGGAGAGGCTTATGCTGGCGAATGAGATACTGAATAGATGGACTGCTTTGCTGTAGATGTTGTGGAGTTTCATAATCTGAGGAGTTACAAATTGAGTTGAACAGTTCTGCTTCTGATCTTCGGATGGAAGGAAGAGCAGTGATCAGGCAGCTGAAAATAGTTGGGTCCAGGACACTACCCTGAGGAACAGGTTCAATATTTTTCAGCTGAGAAGATTGGGCTCCATCAACTACAACCTCATGCTTGACCTCGGTTGTTTATTCATATCCCTATCGGGGGGGGGGGGGGGGGGGGCGGGGGGGGGGGGGGTGGGGGTGGGGGGGGGAATAAAAGGAAAAGGTTACATTAATAAAGTCTGCAATCATGGCCACGATTCTCCGATCAGGGGCTACCGATCAGCGGGCGCCTGCAATCTGGAGGGGCCAACCTCCTTCCGTGCGGGCCCGCTGTAGGGCTCCACCATGTTACGCGGTGCCGGCGTGGAGATGGCCGCCACTACGCATGCGCCGGCGCAGAGACGGCCTCCACACGCATGCGCCGGCGCAGAGACACGTGCCGGCAGTGCAGGGCTGCGTATCGGCGCCGGAGCAGCGCACAGCACTCCGGCGCTGTGCTGGCCCCGAGGGCCACTGAATGGCTGGGCCAGGAGGCCTGATGACGCTGGTGTGCACCACTCCGGTGTTTATGCCGGCGTCAACACTTGGCCGGGATTTGGGAGAATCCCGGCCCTTATCTCCGAAACAGCTTAAAACATTTGCTGAATTCTGCATTACTTTGAGGGCAATGGTGTTTTCACTAGGTTAGTAATCCAGAGACCACGATAATGCTCTGGGCACCTGGGTTCAAATCCCACCACTGCAAGTGGGGAAAGTTGAATTCAATAAAAGCTCTATAATTAAAAGTTTAATGATGAACATGGATCAATTATCTATCAAAAACCCTTCGAGTTCACTAATGTCCTTTAGGGAAGGTAACTTTCCATCCTTACCTGGTCTGGCCTACATGGGATGTCAGATCCACAGCAATGTGGTTGACTCTAAAGTGCCCACTAAAATGGCCCAGCAAGACACTCAGTTTCAAGGGAGGTTAGGATGGGCAATAAATGCTGGCCCATCCAGTGATGCCCACATCACATGAAATTTTTTTTAAAAATTTGATACAGTCACTCTTTTTTTTAAAAAAAATATTTTATTGAAAATTTTTGGCCAACCATAACAGTACATTGTGTATCCTTTACACAGTAATATAACAATATAAATAACAATGGCCAGTTTTATAAACAAGAAATAAATAATATATAAACAAAAACAAAACTAAATGGTAACTGCCTTGTCCCAAATAAATACTCTCCAAAAATATGATTTAACAGTCCAGTATACAATTTTCTATAACAACAACCTATACATATTGTACTTATATATTAACATCCCTGAGAGTCCTTCTGGTTCCTTCCCCCCCCCCCCGCCCTCCCGGGCTGCTGCTGCTGTCTTCTTCTTTTCCATTCCCTCTATCTCTCTGTGAGGTATTCGACGAACGGTTGCCACCGCCTGGTGAACCCTTGAGCCGATCCCCTTAGGACGAACTTAATCCGTTCCAGCTTTATAAACCCTGCCATGTCATTTATTCAGGTCTCCACACCCGGGGGCTTGGCTTCCTTCCACATCAACAGTATCCTGCGCCGGGCTACTAGGGACGCAAAGGCCAAAACATCAGCCTGTCTCGCCTCCTGCACTCCCGGCTCTTCTGCAACCCCAAATATAGCCAACCCCCAGCTTGGTTCGACCTGGACCCCCACTACCTTTGAAAGCACCTTTGTAACCCCCACCCAAAACCCCTGTAGTGCCGGACATGACCAGAACATGTGGGTGTGATTCGCTGGGCTTCTCGAGCAACTCGCACACCTATCCTCTACTCAAAAATATTTGCTGAGCCGTGTTCCAGTCATATGCGCCCTGTATAACACCTTAAATTGTATCAGGCTTAGCCTGGCACACGAGGACGATGAGTTTACCCTACTTAGGGCATCAGCCCACAGCCCCTCCTCAATCTCCTCCCCCAGCTCTTCTTCCCATTTCCCTTTCAGCTCATCTACCATAATCTCCCCCTCGTCTCTCATTTCCCTATATATGTCTGACACCTTACTGTCCCCCACCCATGTCTTTGAGATCACTCTGTCCTGCACCTCCTGCGTCGGGAGCTGCGGGAATTCCCTCACCTGTTGCCTCGCAAAAGCCCTCAGTTGCATATACCGGAATGCATTCCCTTGGGGCAACCCATATTTTTCGGTCAGCGCTCCCAGACTTGCAAACGTCCCATCTACAAACAGATCTTTCAAATGTGTTACTCCTGCTCTTTGCCATGTTCCAAATTCCCCATCCATTCTCCCCGGGGCAAACCTATGGTTATTTATACAGTCACTCTTGACGGGCAAGCCAATATAGTTGCAATTTTGCATGCAGCAATACCACCAAGGGTCAGTCAGAGGAATTGCCATTTGGTTTGTTTTTTATTGTGGTAGAGGTTTTTTCGAGGGAGGAATGTTGGCCAAGGCATCCACGGAATCACCAGTACAGGTACACAGACCCACTGGGTGCAATTCTCTCGACAAATTTCTAAGTGCGGGTGCGAATGGGAACTGCCGTGAGCTTCCTGGTGCTCGGCCCAACGAGACTAGCAACGCTATTCAACATTAATTGGTCCACTCAATGAGGCCCACGGGAATCTCGCCGCAAATGAAGACTCGCTGGAACTCCACTCGCCAGCCACCCTCCCCCAACGTGGTAACAAGGACGAGCAGTACGTAAACACCACTTGCACAGCCAACCCCACTCAGCTCACAGCCATGGAGCCGAGAAGACCAGCCCCAAGATTCGGCAATGCAGACCAGGCGAGACTCTTAGATGCAGTGGAGGCCAGGAGGAATGTCCTGATAACCCCGAGATCCCGGAGGGTGTGCCACAGGGCAGCCAGTGCCACCCGGGTTGAGGTGGCAGCAGGTGTAAGCTCGGGGAGTGTGACCAGGAGGACTGTCCTGCAGTGCTGAAAGGCCAATGACCTACAACAGGCAGCACGAGTGAGTTGACACCAACACCCCCAGCCCCCCCCCCCATCTAGACCTTACCATCCCCGCATGAGCATCCAGCCCCCCAACTCTGCTTGCAGCCCCGACCCTCCCTTCAGCCCCCCTCTCCTTCAACCCCACCAACTCTTCCTTCACACACACCCTCCCACCACTGTGAACCATGCATGTGGCTGACGATGCCCTCTCTGTGCCTCCTCAGGAAAAGCTCTCCTACAACCATCGTATTGGGGAGGGGTGCTGAACTTAAGAATCCTCACCCCCCTTCAAGAATGGGCCCTGGAGGTGTCAGGGGTGACTGAGGACATAGCGGTCACCAACACAGAGGTTGGCGGAAGCCGCAGATGTGAGGATCCATCGGGCCCCACCCGGAGGACCTGTCAAACGTGAGCTGTTATTGCCTTACTGACTGACCCATCCATCCGACTGACAGATGTCCATTCTCCCGTAGGTCCTCCAATCAAAGGCCAGTTTACCCATCCCGGGTGGCCCCCTCTCCAGATCCCAGGAGAACACGTCGGAGGAGCGCTCCGAGAAAGACACAATCCAGGCATCACAGCTGTCATCCCCACCCTCCGCCAGCGCACATACATGCATCTCGGTGGGAAATGTTAGTGGTCAGGCCTCTGAGGCACAATCTGGTGAGCACCACACAGCTGCTGATACACATCAGGTAGAGACAAGAATATCTGAGGGAGTCAGCAGTCCGAGGTCTGCTGGATCCCAGGACCCAGCTGCATCCCAGCCTGAGCTGATTCTGAGCCTGTTTTCCACCAGCTGATGGAGATGTTAGTGTGTGGCCAGGACATTCAGACAGAGATGTCAGCGACACTCCAGCAGGTCCGTAGCCAATTGGAGGGGTCCCAGAGGCTACGGGCACTGGAGATGTTGCCAGCAAAGCCTGGCACCAAGGCCAACACTGCTGAGATGCTGACCACAGTGGAGAGCCTGGTGCACGACGTCGGCACCATTAGTGGAGGTGTTCGAGGTGTCGCATGGTTAGTGACAGTCATGGCTGAGGGTCTCGGCAAAATGTTTGCCTCGCTGGGGGATGTCACCCAGTACCAGGCTACCTTGATGAGGTTCTGCGGGACATGTTCCGTTCTCAGATGGGAATGGACGAGGCGTTGCAGAGCTTGTCCCAGTCACTGAGGAGCATCGCCGAGGGCGTGACACGATGGTGCTGCACTTGGGGAATCACCAGGGCTGGCAGAGCCAAATAATGCAGGGGCTCCTTCCCATGGTGAACCCCAGGGCCCAATGGGCACCGAGCGGGTGGAGGGGGCACTGGGTGGCGGGGGCACTGGGTGGCAATCCGGATCCGTCCCATGGAGTGGGGATGGTAGCCACGTTTCCTCGATTTCTAATCAGCGCCAGCATGACAACTTGCTGGGGAGGTCGCTGAATGACGGGAGGCCGTTGGATATGGGGTCGCTCCCGTTAATTGTATGGAAATAGGGCTTAAGTGATGATACTTGGTTTCTCGCCCCGCTATGGCGAGATCCTGATTTCACCGAGGGGAGCGGGCGGTTGCAGCACAAACAGTTTGACGCCTGCCGCGTTACTCATTTCTGGTCTGTCCCGCTATTCACCGGCCTCATTTCGCTTGAGCGAGACCGTAACGAGAACGGAGAATCGTGCCCTAGGTTTCGTGAGGAGACATTAAGACAAGTGACCAAAACTTGGTCAAATGAGTGAGTCTTAAGGAATGGTAAAAGGGGTGAGAGAGGTGGAGAGGCGAACCAGTTTGTCGGTTGGGGGGGAGGGGTGGGTGGTGTTGCAGAGTATAGGGCTCAGATAATTGAAGGTACAATCAATGGTGACATGACAAAAATCTTGGATGCACTAAATTTGGAGGCACACAGAGGCTTGCAGAGCTACAGGAGGTTACAGAGATAGGTAGGGGGTAGGTGAGGGAGTGTAGTTAAAGAAATGTGTGTGTTTGTAGAAGAATATGAACTGTGGGCGCACGGTGGCGCAGTGGTTATCACTCCTGCCTGTGGCACTGGGGCCCGGGTACGATCCCGGCCCTGGGTCACTGTCTTTGTGGAGTTTGCACATTCCCCCCGTGTCTGCGTGGGTTTCACCCCCACAACCCAAAGATTAGGTGGATTTACTACACTAAATTGCCCCTTAATTGGAAAAAAATAATTGGATACTCTAAATTCATACTAAAAAAAAAAATATAAACTGTACAACAGGAATGCTAAATTACAAGGGAAGATAGTCGATGGAATAATTGGTTCCATCTGTCCACACATCTCAGCGAAATGGCTGGAGTTAATATGCATTCAACCAGAAATGTATAATCACGCATATGGATGCTGGCTAGAATTCTTGTCACAATGTCTAAATGTGCACGTGCACCTGCACTCATTTGGCTAGAGAACTGTATCCAATGTGAGACGTGGACACAGGAAATGAGAAGCCGAGCCAGCTCTACGCCATCTCTCTGAAGACTTAATTTGTCCCACCCAAAAATAACCCAACTGTATTGCATCGAAAATAGTAAATGATCAGTTGAAAGCATAGTTCTGCATCCACAGAATGGAACCGTGATATTAATCCACCACTTGAATGTGAGTCAAACTTTAATGGGGATGAACTAAGTTGTTATAATATATATTCATAGAGTCAATGCAGATAGAGGTCACTCAGCCCATCATTTCTCTGCCTGCTCTTTGACAGAGTGAACCACTGTAAATAGGAGATGTAAGGTAGGACCTGCACTACAGGTTCGCCGGTAGCTCCTGCCGGCTGGCTCCGCCCAGGGAGAACTGTATCAATATGCATGACCTCCAGTGCCCTGCCATTTCGCCAGCTGCAGCAGGAGGCCATGCGTCTGACTGTAATAAAGCCACAGTTGTACCCAACTTTAGTCTTTGTGCAATTGATTGTGCATCAATTTATTACAGTCAGATTTTCCACAGAATGGATATCCGAATTAAACCCGATCGCCTGCAGCTGGATCCTCACCCGCCCGACGCCAGGAAAGACTTTACTTCCTGGCTAGCATGTTTCGAGGCTTACATCAACGCGGCGGACCCCGCGCCATCGGAGGCTCAGAAGATAAACGTCCTGTAATCCATACTGAGTTTCAGCATGTTCCCGTTGATCCAAGACGCCACGACTTACACAAAAGCAATGGCACTCCTCAAAGAACACTACGCGCAGAAGGCGAACACGCTCTTCGCCAGGCACGTGCTTGCCACTCGCTCGCAACTACCTGGTGAGTCCTTCGAAGACTTCTGGTGGGCCCTAATTCCACTCGTCTGGGACTGTGACTGTCAGGCCGTCACGGCCGCCGAACACGCAAATCTCCTCATGCGCGATGCCTTCGTGACGGGGATTGCGTCGGACCGCATCCGAGAACGATTGCTGGAAGGGACCAGACTCGAACTGGCGGAGACGAAAACCTTGGCGCTCCCCATGACAGTCGCATCCCGTAACGTACAATCGTACCTCTCCTGCTGCGTTGCCCACCCTTCTACCCCTTCCTACCCCTCCTGGACCCCCCCCCCCCGACAACCTCCTCAGCCGGGGCCTTGCCTTCGCAATACGCCTGCACCGCACGCCGATCCGCGCACCCCGGGGGTCCCCACTGCTACTTCTGCGGTCAGCAGAAGCACCCCCGCCAACACTGCCCGGCCCGAACTGCAGTTTGTAAAGCCTGCAGTAAAAAGGGCCACTTCACGGCTGTGTGCCAGGCCCGCGCAGTCGCTGCGATCGCGCCCGCTATCGCCCCCTCCCCTAGGCCAGACGCACAATGGGAGCCGCCATCTTCTCCTCCCGGGTCCATGTGCGACCAATTGGCGCCGCCATCTTGTCCCCCTTTGGCCACGTGAGCCCCATGGGCGCCGCCATCTTGTCCCAACCCCGCAATGTGCGCACCATGGGCGCCGCCAATTTATCCCGACCCCGCAATGTGCGCACCATGGGTGTCGCCATCTTGTTCCCCACAGGGTCCCCGGACATCCCGACATCAGAACCGCACACGCTTGCCACCCTAAGCATCCGATGGCTACCCGCAGCTCACTTCGATGACGCTGAACCAATCTCGCCCGCACAACCTGGCCACCGCGTCGACGACGGTTAAAATCAACGGCCACGCGACCTCGTGCCTGCTGGACTCCGGGAGCACCAAAAACTTTGTTCACCCAGATACAGTAAGGCGCTGCTCCCTCGCGGCCCACCCTGCCAATCAAAGGATCTCCCTACCCTCCCGTGAGGGTGACTGTACAAAAGCCTCGGATCGGGATCCCACTCCGTCCCGATCCGAGGCTTTTGTACAGTCACCCTCACGGTCCAGGGCGTAGAATTTAGTAACTTCCGCCTCTATGTCCTTCCTAATCTCTGCGCTGCACTCCTGTTGGGCCTGGACTTCCAGTGCAACCTCCAGAGCCTCACCCTCAAATTTGGCAGGCCCTTACCCCCCTTACCGTTTGCGGCCTCGCGACCCTCAAGGTTGATCCCCCTCCCTTTTTGCCAATCTAACTGCGGATTGCAAGCCCATTGCCACCAGGAGCAGACGGTACAGCACCCAGGACAAGACCTTCATCAGGTCCAAAGTCCAGCGGCTGCCTTAAGGAGGGTATTATCGAGGCCAGCAACAGCCCCTGGAGAGCCCAAGTGGTAGTGGTTAAAACTGGGGAGAAACACAGGATGGTCGTTGATTACAGTCAGACCATCAATCGGTACACGCAGCTCGACGCGTACCCCCTCCCACGCATATCTGATATGGTCAATCAGATTGCACAGTACCGGGTCTTCTCAACAATTGACCTGAAATCTGCCTACCACCAGCTCCCCATCCGGAAGTCGGACCGGCAATACACTGCCTTCGAGGCGGACGGTCGCCTCTACCGCTTCCTTAGGGTCCCTTTCGGTATCACAAATGGGGTCTCGGTCTTCCAAAGGGAGAAGGACCGAATGGTCGACCAGTACGGTTTGCAGGCCACCTTTCCGTACTTAGATAATGTCACCATCTGCGGCCATGACCAGCAGGACGACGATTCCAACCTCGATAAATTCCTCCGCACTGCCACTCTTCTCAACCTGACCTACAACAAAGAGAAGTGTGTGTTCAGCATGACCCGATTAGCCATTCTCGGCTATATAGTCCAAAACGGACTACTCGGGCCCGACCCCGACCGCATGCACCCCCTCATGGAACTTCCTCTCCCCCACTGCCCCAAGGCCCTCAAACGCTGCCTGGGGTCCTTTTCCTACTACGCTCAATGGGTCCCAAACTATGCGGACAAGGCCCGCTCACTCATCCAGTCCACCCAATTCCCCCTCACGGCCGAGGCACAACACGCTTTCGCCCACTGATACGTGATCAATTACACTCAAGACGAAGTGATTTCATAACTGAAGGCTTTAATCTACTAGAACTTGTTCCCCAGCAGCTTCGGTACAGAAAGTGAAGGCTGCTGGACGGCACCGTTTCTTATACTCCGCCTGTCAGGGTGGAGCTACGTAACAACAGCCAATGGTAACTCCTGGGTTTAACCAATGGTCATCAGCCTCTTGGGTACCACAATACCTGGTACTACCACATTCACCCCCTGTTAAAAAAAGAGTCCGGCAGGGGTGGTGGCCAGTGGTAACAGTCGCCTTTAACATGGTATGATCAGGTATGGAGGTACCGTGCTGTCGAGGATATTTACAAAGTGTTCGTTTACAGTTAAAGTCACAGCAAAGCAATCAGTCGATCGGGTGGCCTGGTCGTCCTTCTGGAGCGTCTGGGCTTCGGTGGTGATTCTGGTGGGGGTTCCGGTGTTTGCGACTCCGGGAGCGTGGTTTCGGCCTCCCTGGCAGCTTCGTCACCCCTAGGCGGCGCTGTTGAGGCAAAAGGTTGACACGGGGGGGGGCGCCTGTAGGGGGCGTCGGTGGATGGGCGGGATTAGGCAGGAGCGGCGGGAGTACTGACCCTCCAGTGAGGTGCTGTGGGGGGGGGGTGGAAATGGTTTGGGTGCGCGTGGGGTTCCGGCGGGCCCAAAGGGAGACTGTATCTTGCCGGCTGTCAGGGAACGCCATGTAGGCACACTGGGGGTTAGCGTGCAGCAGGTGGACCCTCTCGACCCTCATGCGCCCGCACATGCTTCCGAAGCAGGATGGGTCCGGGTGTCGCTAGCCAGGTTGGGAGCGAGGTCCCGGAGGACTTCCTGGGGAAAACAAGGAGAGTTCATGAGGTGTCTGATTTGTGGTTGTACAGAGCAGCAACCGGATGGCGTGGAGGGCCATCGGGAGGACATCTTGCCAGCGAGAGACTGGGAGATTCCTGGACCGTAGGGCCAGTAGAACAGTCTTCCAGACCGTTCCGTTCTCCCTCTCCACCTGTCCGTTTTCCCCGGGGTTGTAACTTGTCGTCCTGCTCGAGGCGATGCCCTTGCTGAGCAGGAATTGACGCAGTTCGTCGCTCATAACGGAGGACCCCCTATCACTGTGTATGTACGCGGGGAAACCGAACAGTGTAAAGATACCCTGCAGGACCTTGATGACGGTGGTTGTGGTCATGTCTGGGCAGGGGATGGTGAATGGGAACCGGGAGTACTCATGTTCAGGAAATACGTGTTGCGGTCGGTGGAGGGGAGAGGGCCTTTGAAATCCATGCTGAGGCGTTCAAAGGGAAGGGAAGCCTTTATCAGGTGCGCCCTCTCTGGCCGGTAGGAGAGCGGTTTGCACTCTGCGCAGATTTGGCAGTCCCTGGTGACTGTCCTGACCTCCTCGATGGAGCAGGGCAGGTTGTGGGTCTTGATAAAGTGGAAAAAACGAGTGACCCCAGGGTGGCAGAGGTCCTCGTGGAAGGCTCGGAGGCGGTCCACTTGTGCAGTGGCACAAGTGCCGCGGGACAGGGCATCAGGAGGCTCGTTTAGCTTCCCCAGACGGTACAAGATCTCGTAGTTGAAGGTGGAGAGTTCTATCCTCCGCCGCAAGATCTTGTCGTTTTTAATCATGCCCCGCTGTGCATTATCGAACATGAAGGCAACCGACCGTTGGTCCGTGAGGAGAGTGAATCTCCTGCCGGCCAGGTAATGCCTCCAATGTCTCACAGCTTCAACAATGGCTTGTGCCTCTTTTTCGATCGTGGAGTGGCGGATTTCGGAAGCATGGAGGGTACGGAAGAAGAAGGCCACGGGCCTGCCCGCTTGGTTGAGGGTGGCCGCCAGAGCTACGTCGGACGCATCGCTCTCGACCTGGAAGGGGAGGGACTTGTCGATGGCGCGCATCGTGGCCTTTCCAATGTCTGCTTTGTTGCGGCTGAAGGCCTGGCGGGCCTCCGTCGACAGGGAGAAGGTAGTGGACTGGATTAGGGGTCGGGCTTTGTCTGCGTAGTTGGGGACCCACTGTGCGTAATAGCTGAAAAACCTAGGCAGCGCTTCAGGGCCTTGGGGCAGTGAGGGAGGGGGAACTCCATAAGGGGGCGCATGCGCTCAGGGCCGGTGGCTATAACTCCATTTCGCACTACGTAGCCTAGAATGGCTAGACGGTCGGTGCTAAACACGCATTTATCCTTATTGTATGTCAGGTTAAGGATTTTTGCGGACTGGAGAAATTTGCGGAGGTTGGTGTCGTGGTCCTGCTGGTCATGGCCGCAGATGGTGACGTTATCCAGAAAAGGGAACGTTGCGTGTAAGCCGTACCGGTCAACCATTCGGTCCATCTCTCGCTGGAAGACCGAGACCCCATTAGTGACACCAAAGGGAACTCTTAAAAATTGATAGAGCCGCCCATCTGCTTCGAAGGCAGTGTACTTGCGGTCACTATTACGGAGGGGTAGCTGGTGGTAGGCGGACTTGAGATCCACCGTGGAGAAGACCTTGTATTGTGCGATCCTGTTTACCAGGTCGGCTATACGGGGGAGAGGGTACGCGTCCAGCTGCGTAAACCTGTTGATGGTCTCGCTGTAGTCAATGACCATCCTGTGTTTCTCCCTGGTCTTTACCACCACTACCTGAGCTCTCCAGGGATTGTTGCTAGCTTCGATGACCCCTTCCCTCAGCAGCCTCTGACCTGATGAAGGTCTGGTCCTGGGCACTGTACCGTGTGCTCCTGGTGGCGACGGGTTTGCAATCCAGGGTGAGGTTCGCAAACAGGGAAGGCGGGTCGACCTTAAGGGCCGCGAGGCCGCAGACAGTAAGGGGAGGTATAGGGCCGCCAAATTTAAAGGTCAGGCTTTGCAAATTGCATTGGAAGTCCAGCCCCAGGAGGGTAGCCGCGCAGAGGTGTGGCAGGACATACAGGCGGAAATTGTTGAATTTCCTGCCTTGGACAGTGAGGTTCGCTTGGCAGAACCCCTTTATCTCCACCAAGTGTGACCCTGAGGCCAGGGAGATCCTTTGATTTACAGGGTGGGTTACAAGTGAACAGCGCCTTACCGTGTCGAGGTGAACAAAGCTTTCCGTGTTCCCAGAGTCAATCAGGCAAGACGTCTCGTGGCCGTTAATGAAGACCGTCGTTGTAGCTGTTGTGAGTGTCTGGGGTCGACTTTGGTCCAGTGTCACCGAGGCCAGATGAAGCAGTTGCGAGTTCTGATCGGGCCGCGTGTAGTCGGCCGTGCTGGGGGCCTGGGGCCCCATCCAAGATGGCGTCACCCACGGGTCGCACATGGTGACCGGGGATGAACAAGATGGCGGCGGGAATGGACAAAATGGCGGCGCCCGCCCGTCCAGCGTGGTGTCCGGGGGGGCAAGGTGGCCGCGCCCGTGGGTCGCACGTGGCCCTAGGATAGGGGGGTGGTGGTGAGCGCTGGCTGGTCGGGGCCTGAAGGGGGGGTTGTCGCAGCGGTCCGGAGTCGCTGGAGACCGCGGCCACGGCGCGGGCCTGGCAGATCCCCACAAAGTGGCCCTTCTTGCCGCACCATTTGCAGGCAGCGGTGCGGGCTGGGCAGCGCGGGCGGGGATGATTCGCCTGCCCTCAGAAGAAACAGCGGGGCCCGGCGGCGTTAGCGGGCCGTCTGGTAGCGCAGGCCTGCGGGGTCAGGGGGAAGGTCTGTGGGGCTGCCGCTTCGGGGTGCCACGCAGCCCAGGGGGCTGCCGCATGGTCTGGCGCATAGGACTGTGCGTTTTTGTAGGCAACGTCCATGGACCCTGCCAGGACCCGGGTCTCTCTAAGTCCCAGGGTGTCCTTTTTTAGGAGTCTTCGGCGGATATCTGAGGAGCTCAGACCTGCTACGAAGGCATCCCTGATTAAAAGTTCCGTGTGCTCGCTCCCCGAAACTTGCGGGCAGCCACAGTTTCAGCCCAGCACCAGTAGTTAGAAATCTTCCAACGATTCCCCGGGGCTTTGCCGTCTAGTCGCAAGCAGGTGACGTGCGTAGACCTGATTTACAGGGCGGATATAATGTCCTTTTAGCAGTTCGATCGCGGCATCATAGTCCTCCACCTCCTCGATAAGGGGGTATACCCCAGGGCTGACCCTTGAGCGCAGGAGATGCATTTTCTGTCCTTCTGAGGGTGTGTCTCCGGCCGTCTCGAGGTAGCCTTTAAAGCACGCCAGCCAGTGTTTAAATATTGCAGCCGAGGTCTCCACGTGGGGGCTGAGTTGAAGGCCTCCGGTTTGATTCGGAGATCCACCCTTCCAGCTTAAGTCTAGTAGATTAAATTGATGTGCGATCAATTACACTCAAGACGAAGTGATTTCATAACTGAAGGCTTTAATCTACTAGAACTTGTTCCCCAGCAGCTTCGGTACAGAAAGTGAAGGCTGCTGGGACGGCACCGTTTCTTATACTCCGCCTGTCAGGGCGGAGCTACGTAACAACAGCCAATGGTAAACTCCTGGGTTTAACCAATGGTCATCAGCCTCTTAGGTACCACAATACCTGGTACTACCACACCAGCATCAGAGCAGACATCGCCAAGGCCGGGATGCGCGCAGTGGATGAGCCACTGCTTTTCCAAGTAGAAACCGACGCTTCAGACTTCGCCCTTGCCGCCACTCTAAACCGGGCAGGCAGACCCGTGGCATTCTTTTCCCGCACCCTTCATGCCTCTGAAATTCAACACTCATCCGTCGAAAAGGAGGCCCAAGCTATCGTTGAAGCTGTCTGGCATTGGAGGCATTACCTGGCCGGTAAGAGATTCACTCTCCTGACAGACCAACGGTCGGTAGCCTTCATGTTCAATAACACACAGCGGGGCAAGATCAAAAATGATAAAATCTTGCAGTGGAGAATCGAGCTCTCCACCTATAATTACGAGATCTTGTATCGCCCCGGTAAACTCAACGAGCCCCCAGGCGCCCTCTCCCGAGGTACATGTGCCAGCGCACAAGTGGACCAACTCCGGGCCCTACATGACAGCCTTTGTCACCCAGGGGTCACTCGATTGTACTATCTGGTCAAAGCTCGCAACCTGCCCTATTCCATCAAGGAAGTAAGGACAGTCACCAGGGACTGCCAGATCTGTGCGGAGTGCAAGCCTCACTTGTACCGGTTGGACCGTGCACGCCTGGTGAAGGCTTCCCACCCCTTTGAACGCCTCAGCGTGGATTTCAAACGGCTCCTCCCCTCCACCGAGTTCTCCAGATTCCCCTTCGTCATCCCATGCCCCGATATGACATCTGCCTCCGCATCAAGGCCCTCAGCACCATCTTCGCCCTGTTCGGTTTCCCCGCCTACATCCACAGTGACCGGGGATCCTCATTCATGAGCGATGAGCTGCGTCAGTTCCTGCTCTGCAGGGGTATAGCCTCCAGCAGGACGACCAGCGGCAACCCCCGGGGAAACGGGCAAGTAGAACGGGAGAATGGGAAGGTTTGGAGGGCCGTCCAGCTGGACGGTCCAGGAACCTCCCAGCCTCTCGCTGGCAGGAGGTCCTCCCTGACGCTCTACACTCCATCCGGTCACTATTGTGCACCGCCACTAATAATACATCCCATGAATGTGTTTTTACCTTCCCCAGGAAGTCCACATCCGGGTTGTCGCTCCCGACTTGGCTCGCTGCTCCAGGACCGGTCCTTCTCCGTAGGCACGTCCGACTCCACAAGGCGGACCCCTTGGTGGACAGGGTTCACCTGCTCCACGCCAACCCTCAATATGCCTACGTTGAGTTCCCCAACGGCTGCCAAGATACTGTCTCACTCAGGGACCTGGCACCGTCAGGTTCCACCCCAACACCCCCCCCCACCAATGCGCCCCCTCCCCCCCCACCTCCCACCACGTCGCCAATATTGACCCCACCAGACCACCCCCCCTCCCCTTTTCCGCACAAGAGGACGAAGAGGATTTCTGCACGCTCCTGGAGTTCCCCGATGACTGGCCAGCATCAGCACCACCATCGCTGCCACCTCCACTACCGCCAGCACCGACTTCACCGCCACCATTACGCCGCTCCCAACGAAGCACCAAAGCACCGGACCGGCTGAACATTTGACGGACTCCGGACCGTCAACATGGACTTTCCGTTCCCTACCACTGTACATAATTGCACTAATTGTAGATAGTTTCACGTCACCCCCGCCGGACTCATTTTTAACAGGGGGTGAATGTGGTGATCTACTGTAATAGGAGATGTAAGGTAGGACCTGCACTACAGGTTCGCCGGTAGCCCCTGCCGGCTGGCTCCGCCCAGGGAGAACTGTATAAATATGCATGACCTCCAGTGCCCTGCCATTTCGCCAGCTGCAGCAGGAGGCCACGCATCTGACTGTAATAAAGCCACAGTTGTACCCAACTTTAGTCTTTGTGCAATTGATCGTGCATCACAGAGTTGTCAAATTCATCCCAAACCCTCTGCTTTCCTTTTCAAGTGCATATATTGAAATGTGACATTGACAGTGAGATGTGAGATTTATCCAGAGCCGAAAGTGGAGCCAAATAGTGAGCATCAGTCAGGAAGGTGGAGAGTCAGATATATTTCACATGAAGAGGGAAGTACGAATCTGTTTACTGCTAGCAAAATTAGTCAATCTATACACAGCATATATATTCAGAGAATAAATTGTATTTCCAGGGCGAGAAAATGGAGGCAAGGACGTTGCCAACACAACACTAATTGCAGGATCCGAAAAGGCCACACAATATATCATTGGCAGGATTCTCCATCCCACTGCACCCGTTTTCTCTGTCCCGACAGCCGGCCAATGGGGTTTCCCATTGTGGACACCCCCACGCCATCGGGAAATCCGCGGGCGTGAGTGCGCTGCCAGCGAATCGGAGGATCCCGCCAACAGAGAATCCAACCCCATAGATCAAGTAAAATTTAGAAGTTGAGAACGTGGATGAACACCAAAAAGACAAAACAACAGGAGACAGAGGGAATACATTATAAAAACAAGTGTGAAGATTGAAATGAATGGTGTCACCCTGGAACAAATAGATAAGTTTGTCTAATTAGTGGTAACAGAAGATGGTAGATGTGATGCTGAAGTCAGAAGGATAGAGACAGCCAGAAGTAATTTCCTGAAGGTGATGGATGTGTTAACGATAAGAAAGCAAAACTTGTACCAAGAAGAAAAACACATTAGACGCTACATTCTGTCTACTTTCCTGTGTGCCTCATTACCACAATGCCGTTTCTGGGAGCTTGCTGTGTACAAATTGGGCTATTGTGGATGTAATCTTGAGAGCTGAATTCACCCTCTCCGCCCTTGCTGTCCTCATCTCTGATGTGTTGGGTGCTCTGGATCCGTGGAACACATACAGGCCACCAACACTTAAAATAGTACACTATTTTATTAAGTTAGAAACCGTTGAACATATTTTCAATGTGGGTTAACACAATGTTAGATTAAACTAAAGACCTATGTGTGTCCTAACCAGTCTATGCACTCAGCACATGGTGAAGATCTGTGCTGTAAGCTGTAAGCTCTGTCCTTCTGAGAGGCTGCATCCCGAATGAGCGGGAACTCTGATGCCCTCTGTCTATATAGTGAGTGTGCTCTAACTGGTGATTGGCTGCGGTGTTGTGTGTGTTGATTGGTCTTGCTGTGTGCCCATCAGTGTGTCTGCACCATGATATACTGGTGTATATTATAACAATCTCCCCTTCACCTCTACCCTGTGATCCCTCTCTGCCATCACCTACTTGTGCCCGAGGCATCCTCGATCCTAGGCCTCAGGTGGAAAAGGTACTGGCAGCAGCCACTGCCTCCCCCGTGACATTGCTGGGTACAGAAGAGCTGCATCAGTCTTTGATTGATCGGGAGCTCTTGGCCGGCTGGACTTCCTGTGGACTTTGATTTATTTTGAGGTCCAATCTAAAACAATATAATAAAGGAAATTAACTCAGGGACAAATTAAAAAGGGCATCTCCTGGTCGGGGCACTTAACAACTTAACATCAAATCATAATGTGAAAAGAGAGGCCGATGAAGCAATCCAACCCGTGTGGTGCCCACCGAGCACGGAAGGCCGGAGACTTTGATCCGTTGGGCAAGACTCCGTCCCCTCATCAAGATTCCATCCTGCGCTGCTTACATTGGCTAGATGTGCTTAATTAGTTGTAAAGTGCTTTGGGATGACCTGAGGTTTTAGAAGAAGTGAGATAAGTGCAAGTCCTTTTTTTCCTCTTTGCTGATTTAGACAATCGCACCACGTCCTCAGTATCTCCGATTATAATTTTGGTCATGTTTTCAAACTCCATCTAGTGAAAATGGGCCACTAGGAATCTCAGGAAGATGTCCTCAGCTTCCAGTTGTGCGAACCAGTGGTGTCTGAAGACAGATACTGTCACTGTGCAGCAAGCAGTGCACACGCTTCCGACAACCTCCCACCCTTCCTAAGACATGGTTGCATCGGAACATAGGAATTTACAGGACAGGGAAAGACCGCTGTGGCCCAGATGGCTAGTCAGGTTGGCCAGGATATATCGTATCCCATGGCTCCTCTTGCAGCACTCCATCAATTGATTCTCCAAGTACTTGTCCAAATTCTTTCCCGAGTTAGCTGATATAATCTACCTCTCTTGAAACTCCACCCACTACACTCAACAGCTGCTGTGTGGCGATGGTTGAACGCCTCACCCCTTCCCTTGGCTAACTTTGAGACTTCAGATCCTCAGGAGGATTTACCAGCTGCGATCTCTGAAGTAAATGAGTTACTTCACGCGCTCAATAAGGTGAGAACCCATTTCTTTCCACACTTTTAATAATTTTTGATAATTGTATTCTGCGATGAGAGGCGCTCTCAGTTAGTAACCCAGCATCGAGCATTGTTCTCTGAAGGGATAATATTGCAATTCAATTAAAATACCTGCCATGTTTATTTTGCTATGTGGCATATCAGTTGTAAAGTCTGAAAGAGGGTTTATTTTTACATGTTTTTACAACTTTTTTTTCACAATTTGAACAGGACCAGAAAATCTTTCAGGATATCCAAGATAAATGATGAGTATCCAATTACTTGCAGCTGCCAACCTAATTAGGAAACATTCCCCTCCCCCCACACCCACCGTAGCAATGTGCGCTTTGAAATTACTCCATTTTGCGATCAAAAAATTGAGCCCGCCAAAAATTGTGCAGATTAAACATTTGCTGCTGGGAAGGAACATTTGCCAGTGATTTATGAGTCAATTGTTCCAGCTGCTTGTAGAATGGCCCAATGACCACGGCTGGAAAAATATTCTCCAGAAATCCTCCAAGTACTCAGCATTAGCTCAGTCTGCTTTCCGTGTGTAACATGGAAGATGTTTCCACTCTAAGGTGGCATCAGAAGTCAGGGCCATAAATTGAGCTGGTCGATTGATTCTTAGTTATAGAAATATAAACAAAGCAACATAGAAAATAAGAGGAGGCCATTCAGCCCTCCTAGCCTGCTTCGCCATTCATTATGTTCATGGCTGACCATCCAACTCAATAGCCTAATCCCGCTTTCCCCCCATATCCTTTGATCCCCTTCACCCTAAGTGCTGTATCTAACTGCTTCTTGAAAACATACAGGGTGGGATTCTCAGTCGGCTGACGGTGGAATCGGGAAACACGATTGGGCGGAGAATCGGTTTTGGCGCCGGAATCGTGGCAGGTGCCGGTTTCACGCCAAATTGCAATTCTCAGGTGCCTCAACAGCGCGTCAATGCGTCCCAGAACGCACACACCGTAAACGCCGTTGGCATATCATTAGCGGGCCTGACCCGGTATTCTCCGGGGCCTCCACGATGCTCCACCTCCACTGGGGCGAATTCCCGACGGCGCGGTTCACTTGTGCTTTTAAAAATCATGCAAGAGGTGGGCTGTGGGGTCGGGGTGGACGAGCACAGAATACTATTGCCCCCAGTCTGCAAGGGTGCCAAGCAGCTACTCAAGCCGCTGACTGCCCACTGTGAACTTAGTGCCAAGGGTCGTATGGGTGTCCCCCTAGGTACACTCTTGCTCCAGCCGACCCATCAGTGGGATGGGCGCGCTCCAGTGCAACCAGTGCCATTTTGTTAGCTGGGATGAGTGTGTGGGGATTATAATGTGTATATGTGGCTGCAGCATGAGTGACAATCACAGACCCGCACTGTTTCTTATTGGAATCGATTGCGTACTACGTGGCGCTAGTGCGAGTCCATCAACAGTCGCTGAATCAGTCCAGGTGCGGTGCCAGTTTTGCTGTCGTGGACTTAGTCTCAGGAACGGAGAATCCCGCCCACAATGTTTTGGCCTCAGCTACTTCCTGTGGCAACAAATTCCACAGGCTGACCACTCACTGGGTGAACAAATGTCTCCTCAGCTCTGTTCTAAGTGGTCTACCACATATCCTCAGATTGTGACCCCTGTTTCTGGACACACCCACATTCGGGAACATCCTTCCTGCACCTACCCTGTTTAGTCCCGTTAGAAATTCATATGTTTCTATGAGATCCCCCCTCATTCTTCTGAACTCCAGTGAATACAATCCTAACCGATTCAATCACTCCTCATACATCAGTCCCGCTATCCTTGGAATCAGTCTGGTAAACCTTCGCTGCACTCTAGAGCAAGAACACCCTTCCTCAGAAAAGGAGACCAAAACTCTGATGGGGTAGGTGTGGGAAAAAGGTGTTTGACTGAGTGAGGTGATTGGAAGTGAGAGTTCCTTTGATGAAAAGTTGAGGAATACATCCAGAATTGACAACATTAAAAGAATCACAACAACAGTTTGCATTTACATAGCACCTTTAAAGCAGTAAAACCATCCCTCGGTGCTTTACAAAAAATAAGTCACCAATAAATAGGAGGAGTAGACTATTCAACCCATCGAGCATGTTCCGCCATTCAATACCCTCATGACTGATCTTGGGGGACTTCCGGTTGCGGCGATGCGGAGCTAAGCCGCACATTTTGGCAGCTCCCGCTAGAACGGACTTTTGGGCTCTCCGGAGGAGCCCCAACGGAAATCTTTTGATCAAATCACGTGTGGGAAGGTGAAGCAAGGTCCCCCTTCCGTCGTGTATGGAGGGGACTAGAAGTGGAGCGGCGGAAAAAGAGGCTTTGGAGCAGCGGCAGAAACGAGGGGGAAAAAACAAGATGGCGGAGGGCGGAATTCGAGCAGCATGGGGGCCGGACCAGCAGGAGTTTCTCAGGCGCTGCGTGGAGGAGCTTAAAAAGGAGGTGCTGGCGTCAATGCTGTTGGTGATCGAGGGGCTGAAGGAGACCCAGAAGGCCCAGGCGGTAGAGCTCCGAGCGGTGAAGGACAAAACTATCGAGAACGAGGACGAGATCTTGGGCCTGGCAGTGAAGATGGAGGCGCACGAGGCGCTGCACAAGAGGTAGGCCGAGAGATTCGAGGTCCTGGAGAACAGGTCGAGGAGGAAGAATCTCCGGATTCTGGGTCTCCCCGAAGGAGTGGAGGGGGCTGATGCCGGGGTGTATGTGAGCATGATGCTCCATTCGCTGATGGGTGCGGAGGCCTCTCCGAGCCCCCTGGAGCTAGAAGGGGCTCACCGGGTACTGGCGAGGAGACCCAAGGCTGGCGAGCCACCAAGGGCGATAGTGGCGAGGTTCCATAGTTTTGCGGACAGAGAGAGTGTCCTGAGATGGACCAAGAAGGAGCGGAGCAGTAGATGGGAGAATGTGGTGATCCGGGTCTACCAGGACTGGAGCACGGAGGTGGCAAAGAGGAGAGCTGGCTTCAACCGGGCCAAGGCGGTGCTGCATAAAAAAAGGGTGAGATTCGGAATGCTGTAGCCAGCCAAAGTCCGGCTGATCACGTGGAATGTGAAGGGCCGAAATGGGCCGGTTAAGAGGGCCCGAGTGTTCGCGCACGTAAAGGGACTGAAGGCAGACGTGGTCATGCTTCAGGAGACACATCTGAAGGTGGCAGATCAGGTCAGGTTAAGGAAGGGATGGGTAGGACAGGTGTTCCATTCGGGGCTGGATGCGAAGAATAGAGGGGTGGCAATACTGGTGGGGAAGTGGGTGTCGTTTGAGGCCAAGAACATAGTAGCGGACAATGGAGGCCGATACGTGATGGTGAGCGGTAGGTTGCAGGGGACGGGGGTGGTATTGGTAAACGCCCCGAATTGGGACGATGCTGGATTCATGAAACAGATGTTGGGGTGTATTCCGGACTTGGAGGTAGGAAGCTTGATAATGGGTGGGGATTTCAACACGGTATTGGACCCAGCACTGGATCGCTCCAGATCTAGGACCGGAAAGAGGCCGGCTGCGGCCAAGGTGCTCAGGGGGTTTATGGATCAGATGGGGGGAGTAGATCTGTGGAGATTTGCCAGGCCTTTGGCTGGAGAATTTTCTTTTTTCCCCCATGTACACAAGGCCTACTCCCGGATAGATTTTTTTGTTCTGGGCAGGGCATTGATCCCGAAAGTGGAGGGAACGGAGTATTCGGCCATAGCCATTTCAGACCACGCACCGCACTGGGTGGAACTAGAGCTGGGGGACGAGAGGGACCAACGCCCGCTGTGGCGGTTGGATGTGGGACTGCTGGCAGACGAGGAAGTGTGCGGGAGGGTGCAGGGGTGCATCGAAAGGTATTTGGAGGCCAACGACAATGGGGAGGTGCAGGTGGAAGTAGTATGGGAGGCGCTGAAGGCGGTGGTTAGGGGAGAGTTAATCTCCATCAGGGCTCATAGGGAGAAGAGAGAGGGCAGGGAAAGGGAAAGGTTAGTGGGGGAGATTTTAAGAGTGGACAGGAGATATGCAGAGGCCCCTGAAGAAGGACTACTCAGGGAGAGGCGAAGTCTCCAGACGGAGTTCGACCTGTTGACCACAGGGAAGGCAGAGGCACAGTGGAGGAAGGCACAGGGGGCGATGTATGAGTATGGGGAGAAGGCGAGCCGGATGCTGGCACATGAGCTCCGTAAGAGGATGGCAGCGAGGGAAATAGGTGGAGTCAAGGATGGAAGGGGAACTACGGTGCGGAGTGCGGTGAAAGTGACTGAGGCATTCAAGGCCTTCTACGAGGAGCTGTGTAGGTCCCAGCCCCCAGGGGGAAAAGAGGGGATGCGATGATTCTTGGACCAACTGAGGTTCCCGAGGGTGGAGGAGCAGGAGGTGGCTGGTCTGGGGGCGCCAATTGGGGTGGAGGAGCTGGTTAAAGGACTGGGGAGCATGCAGGCAGGGAAGGCCCCGGGACCGGATGGGTTCCCGGTGGAGTTCTACAGGAAGTATGTAGACCTGTTATCCCCGTTGCTGGTAAGGACTTTCAATGAGGCAAGGGAGGGGGGGACCCTGCCCCCGACAATGTCGGAGGCGACGATCTCTTTGATCCTGAAGCGGGATAAGGACCCACTGCAATGCGGGTCGTATAGGCCGATCTCGCTCCTCAATGTAGATGCAAAGTTGCTGGCAAAAGTGTTGGCTACGAGGATTGAGGACTGTGTCCCGGGGGTGATTCACGAGGACCGGACAGGATTGTAAAGGGCAGGCAGCTAAATACCAAAGTGCGAAGGCTCCTAAACGTGATTATGATGCCATCGGTGGAGGGAGAGGCGGAGATAGCGGCAGCTATGGATGCGGAGAAGGCCTTTGACCAATTAGAGTGGGAGTATCTCTGGAAAGTGTTGCGGAGGTTTGGGTTCGGGGGAGGGTTTATTAGCTGGGTTAAGCTCCTATATAGAGCCCCGGTGGCGAGTGTGGTTATGAATCGGCGGAGGTCGGAGTACTTCCGGCTGTATCGAGGGACGAGGCAGGGGTGCCCCCTGTCCCCCCTGTTGTTTGATTTAGCAATTGAACTTTTGGCCATGGCATTAAGGGAGTCCAGGAAATGGAGGGGAGAGGAGGATCGAGTGTCGCTATCTGCAGACGGCCTGTTGCTGTATGTGGCGGACCCAGTGGAGGGGATGGTGGAGGTCATGCAGGTGCTAAGGGAGTTTGGGGACTTCTCGGGCTACAAGCTGAATGTAGGGAAGAGTGAGCTCTTTGTGGTGCATCCGGGGGATCAGGGAAGAGGTATAGACGACTTACCATTGAGGAGGGCGGAAAGGAGCTTTCGATACTTGGGGATCCAGGTAGCTAGGAGCTGGGGGGCCCTGCACAAACTTAATTTGACGCGGCTGGTGGAGCAGATGGAGGAGGACTTTAAACGGTGGGACATGTTGCCACTCTCGCTAGCGGGCAGAGTACAGTTGATTAAAATGGTGGTCCTCCCGAGGTTTCTTTTTGTATTCCAATGCCTTCCAATTGTGATCACCAAGACCTTTTTTAAGAGGGTAGGCAGGAGCATTATGGGTTTTGTGTGGGTGAGTAAGACCCCGAGGGTAAGGAGGGGGTTTCTGGAACGTAGTAGGGACAGAGGAGGGCTGGCGTTGCCAAATCTGGGTGGCTACTACTGGGCAGCCAACGTGGCGATGATCTGTAAGTGGTTGATGGAGGGAGAGGGGACGGCATGGAAGAGGTTGGAGATGGCGTCCTGCAAAGGAACGAGCCTGGGGGCGCTGGTGACGGCACCGCTGCCGCTCTTACCGACAAGGTACACCACGAGTCCGGTAGTGGCGGCAACGCTAAAGATCTGGGGGCAGTGGAGACGGCACAGGGGTGCGATGGGAGCCTCGGTGTGGTCCCCGATCAGAGACAACCATCGGTTTGTCCCAGGAAGGATGGACGGGGGGTTTCAGAGCTGGCATCGGGCAGGGATTAGAAGAATGGGGGACCTGTTCATCGATGGGATGTTTGCGAGCTTAGGGGTGCTGGAGGAGAAGTTTGGGTTGCCCCCGGGGACCGCTTTCAGGTACATGCAAGTGCGGGCGTTTGTGAGGCAGCAGGTGAGGGAATTCCCGCTGCTCCCGGCACAGGGGATTCAAGACAGGGTGATTTCGGGCATATGGGTCGGAGAGGGCAAGGTGTCGGCGATATACCAGGAGATGAAAGAAGAGGGGGAGGCTTTAGTAGAGGAGCTGAAGGGTAAATGGGAAGAGGAGCTGGGGGAGGAGATTGAGGAGAGTCTGTGGGCTGGTGCCCTAAGTAGGGTTAACTCTTCTTCCTCGTGTGCCAGGCTTAGCCTGATACAATTTAAGGTTGTTCACAGAGCGCATATGACGGGGGCGAGGCTGAGTAGGCTCTTTGGGGTGGAGGACAGGTGTGGGAGATTCCCAGGAAGCCCGGCGAACCATGCCCATATGTTTTGGTCATGCCCGGCACTGGATGGGTTCTGGAGGGGAGTTGCGAGAACTATATCTAAGGTGGTGAATGTCCAGGTCAAGCCAAGTTGGGGGCTGGCATTAATTGGAATAGCGGACGAGCCGGGAGTGCAGGAGGCGAAAGAGGCCGGCATTCTGGCCTTTGCGTCCCTGGTAGCCCGACGAAGGATCTTGTTAATGTGGAAAGATGCGAAGCCCCCCAGTGTGGAAGCCTGGATAAATGACATGGCAGGGTTTATCAAGTTGGAGAGGATAAAGTTTGCCTTGAGAGGGTCTGCGCAGGGGTTCTCCAGGCAGTGGCAACCGTTCCTAGACTATCTCGCGGAGCGTTAGATGAAGTTCGGTCGACAGCAGCAGCAACCCAGGGCGGGGGGGGGGGGGGGGGGGGGGGGGGGGAGGGGGCGGAGAGAGAGAGAGAGGAGGGGGGGGGGCATCTATTTTGGGGGGGGGGGGGAGAGAGGGAGGGACGGGGAAGGGGGGGTTTTCTGGGGGGCATCTGAGCAAGAAAATACATAAATGATCCGGAAAACTGATATGAACGGGAGGAATCCAATATACAAAGTTCTGTATCATATTGACTTGCCATGTTTATGTCTTGCTATGCGAGCTTTCTTTTCTTTTTGTTAATGGGGGGGGGGGGGGGGTTTGTTTGTATGGTTGAAAATTTTGTTTAAAAATTCTTAATAAACATATTTTTTTTTAAAATGACTGATCTTGGGCTTCAATTCAATTTTCCCGCTCGTTCCCGTATCTCTTGATTCCCTGAAAGATGAAAAATCTGTCTACCCCAGCCGTAAATGTGTTCGATGACGGAGCATCAACAACCCTCTCATCCCAGGGAACTATCTAGTGAACCTTCGCTATACCGTCTTCAATGCAAACATATCCTTTCTTAAATATGGAGGCCAAACTGCACACAGTATTCCAGATGTGGTACAGGAGCATTATGAGACACAAAAAGATATTTGGACCGAAAGCTTGGGCAAGGAAGTAGGTATTAAGGAGGAGATCGAGGTGGATAAATAGTGAGGTCTAAGGCGGGAATTCCACAGTTTGGAGCTCAGCAACTGAAGACATGATCATCGATGGTCAGGCAAGTCTGAGGTAAACAGATAATTTTGGTAAAGGAATCAAGAGATATGGGGATCATGCAAAAATGGGTTGGTTAGTTTGCAGATTAGTCATGATATTATTAGATTGATGTCTGTAATCCAAGAGTCAAATTACAAGCAGAGGTTCCACCAAGCCAGGGTGATATTCCTTGGAACTTAGAAGGTTAAGGGCTGACCTGATCAAAGTTCTCAAAGGTAGATACAGAGGGAAACGGGAGCAATCTCGTGGAGGTGAGATCTCTGTGTCATCTCTTTTTGGGAAGGTCTGCTACTCAAGCACTTAACAGGCCTGCGGCCCCAAGAAATTTGCAAAGGGCTAGGATATTCTAACCCCCGCAATGGAGGCACGCATGTCACGAGTGCAGGCTACAGACTTACTGTCTTCACCCTTATCCTGAACCAGTGAAAATTGTGGGTGCTGGGAATGAGGACCGAGTCCGCAACCGCCACGCCGAGTGCCCGCCGGGTGGAACCATGAGAGAACCACACTGGCAGAAACTCGGCCAGCTGCACTTGGAGAATCGCCGCGGAAGCCTCTTTCAATGGCCTCCAACAGCGCCGGACCGGAGAATCGTGGGAGCTGCATGGTGCAAAGTGGTTCACCCTGTTGCTTCACAACGCCAGGGACCCAGGTTCTATTCCAGGCTTGGGTCACTGTCTGTGCAGAGCCTACATGTTCTCCCCGTGTCTGCCTCCGGGTGCTCCGGTTTCCTCCCACAAGTCCCGAAAGATGTGCTTCTTAGGTGAATTAGACATTCAGAATTCTCCCTCTGTGTACCCGAATAGGTACCGGAATGTGGCAACTATGGGATTTTCACAATAACTTCATTGCAGTGTTAATGTAAGCCTACTTGTGACAATAAAGATTATGAAAACGTAGATTGTGAGTAGTCAGGGCCTGAGGACTGAACCCCGATGCACACCACTAGTTACAGCTTGCCAACTAGAAAAATGCCCATTTATCCCCACTCTCTGCTTTCTGTTGTTTAGCCAATCTTCTATCCAAGCTAATATATTACCCCCAACCCCATGGGATCATACCTTGTGTTAACATTTTGTGCGCCACCTTATCAAATACCTTCTGGAAGTCCAGATACACTATGGGCTGGATTCTCCGGTCCCCCAGTTGCATGTTTCTAGGTGGCACGCTGTTCTCTGGTGGTGGGATTCTCTACTCCTGCCGCTTATCAAAAGGATTTCCCAATGAACCCATCCCACGCCACCCGGAAACCTATGGGCAGAGTTCCCGGCGTGAATCCGGAGAATTCAGGCCTACATCTAAGGGATGCCCATTATCCACTTTGCTTGTTACATCTTCGAAGAACTCCAGCAAATTAGTCAAACATGATTTACCCTTCATGAAACCACGCTGATGCTGATGGATTGCATTTTGACTTTCCAAATGTCCTGCTACTACTTTACTGATAATGAATTCTAACAGTTTCCCAACAACTGATGATAAACTAACCGGTTTATAGTTTTCTTCTGTCTGCCTTTCTCCATTTTTGAACATTAACCTTTTTCCAATCCACTGGAACCTTTCCACAATGTAAGGAATTTTGGAATATTATAGCCAATGCCTCCACTATCTCTGCTGCCACTTCCTCTTGGACCACAGGATCTAGGCCGTCAGGCCCTGGGGACTGTCTGCCTTTAATCCCAATGGTTTGCTCAGTACTATATCCCTAGGGCTGGCGATTGGTTTAAGTTCCTCCTTTTCCATAACCTGTTACTATTGGAATGGTTCTAGTGTCCTCCACCATGAAAACTGAGGCAAAATATTGATTTACTGTCTCTGCCATTTCTGTGTTCCTCATTATTGATTTCCAGTCTCGTCCTCTAAGTGACCAACGGTGACTTTAGCTACTCTCTTCATTTTTAAATACTTATACAGTCTTTTGCTGTCTGTTTTTGTAGTTTGCACTAGACTTTTTATAATTTGCCTTTGCTCTTTTTATTACTTTTACAAATCATCCCCCGTTGCTCTTTAAAGGTTTCCCAATCCTCCAGTTTGCTACTGACCTCTGCAAATTGGTGTGCCTTAGGTTTTGCCTTTATGTTACCTTGTATCTCCCTTCTTAGCCTCTTACAACCTGTGGTGTTGGGTGTTCTGACACACAGATGAGCCAACACAGTTGCATATGGTACAACGCTTCTTTATTTAAACTTACTATTTACAGTTTGGTCTTTGCACTCTGCACGTGGGGGGTTCCCTGCTTGTGGTGTTTTAACAGCTCTTTCTTGTTCCCTTCTCCCCAGACCTACTGACCACCAGGTGTCGTGCTCGTGCTTTTTATACGGTTGGTGTTCTTGTCTGTGATTGGTTGTGGTGTTGTGTACTCTGATTTGCCTGTGAGTGTGTCCATCATGATGTGTGTGTTTGAATATCATGACATCCCCCCTTTTTACAAAGATATGTGCCTACGTGGTGATAAATATGATCGTGTCGTGAGTGCATCTAGGAGTGTGTGTGTGTCGTGTGCAGCATGTGCATATGACGGAACTATGTACATGGGGCGATGTCGGGTGCGTCACATGAGCCAAGTTGTACCATAACATAACATAAATGCGAACGAGAGAAGAAGAAAAAAAAAAAACTTGAACAGTTGTCCAGTCAGACGACCTCTGGAACGATAAACAACAACAGGTTATCATGTAAAATTGTGCAACTTGTTAAACATATGAACGGTATTATAAGTCCAGTCTAATGGGCTTGCGATGAGTTTGGGTTGACCATCAGGGTGGCACACCACTCATCGGCTGGATTGATGGCATTGACCTTGTTGACATCTATGACGGAAACTCGGAAGGCATCCTGGTCATCTGCATCACTTAACTGGAAGTCTTGATGCGTGGGCTGGACGGTCCTGACTCGTCTGCGAGGTTGTCGAGGATGCGCCGGATCCATGGGTTGAGCCGAACGACAGTGGGCTGCGTAGTGGCCCATCGTGCCACATCTGTGGCACTGTCGGTTTTTTGCTGGACATTGCCCTTTTAAATGTAGAGCTCCACACTTGCCGCACGTCATGACGTCACGGCGTTCGTTGCGCCACTGCGCATGCGCAGTGCGATCTTGCGGTGGGCGCGCCTGCGCAGTGCGTCCCTCGTTGTGGCCGTTATTTTTGGCGCGCACCTGTGCGGGAGACCGCGAAAAGTGCGGGAAGCGGCCGCTGTCGTCCGGGCCGTGGGTCGGGAAGTAATCGACGGCCTGGATGCGTTCGACGTCGTGGGCGGCCTGGCTTGCCGATTCGACGGCTGGGGACCCCCTCCGTGCCAACTCGGATGCCTGAAATCGGGCAAAACGGCAGGTAGCATTTTTGTGGAGGACACAGGCTTCCACAGCAGACGCTAAGGTAAGGCTTTTCATTTTTAGAAGCTGCTGGCGTAGGCCACTAGAGGCAACGCCAAAAACAATCTGGTCCCTGATCATGGACTCTGTGGTGGTGCCGTAACCGCAGGACTGCGCTAGAATCCGGAGGTGCGTCAAAAAGGGTTGAAAAAGCTCCTCCTTACCTTGCAGGCGTTGCTGAAAGAGGTATCTTTCAAAACTTTCATTTACTTCAACTTGAAAGTGCTGGTCCAGCTTGAGGATGACCGTGTCATATTTGGCTTGGCTTTCGCCTTCTTCGAACACCAGTGAGTTGAAGACGTCGGTTGCGTGCGGACCTGCGTAGAAGAGGAGCATTGCAATCTTCGAGTCATCCGAGACATTCTGTTTTTCGGTGGCACGGATGTACAGGTCAAATCGCTGCCTGTAGAGCTTCCAGTTGGTACCTAGGTTCCCCGTGACTTGCATCGGCTGCGGTTTGCCGGTGTGGTCCATGTCCAGAATGGCAGGTTAGTAGGCAGGTATCGATCCACTCCTGTACCATGTGGTGTTGGGTGTTCTGACACACAGATGAGCCAACACAGTTGCATATGGTACAACGCTTCTTTATTTAAACTTACTATTTACAGTTTGGTCTTTGCACTCTGCACGTGGGGGGTTCCCTGCTTGTGGTGTTTTAACAGCTCTTTCTTGTTCCCTTCTCCCCAGACCTACTGACCACCAGGTGTCGTGCTCGTGCTTTTTATATGGTTGGTGTTCTTGTCTGTGATTGGTTGTGGTGTTGTGTACTCTGATTTGCCTGTGAGTGTGTCCATCATGATGTGTGTGTTTGAATATCATGACACAACCTTTCTTCTTCTGTGAAATATCTTTAGTTGGGATGAATTGAATATCTCCTTAAATATCTGCCACTCTTCATCAACTGTCCGACCTTTTAGTCTTTCTGCCCAGTCCAGTGGGGCCAACTCTGTCTTCATGTCTATGTACTTAACTTGATTTAACACCAGAACACTGGTGTGAGTCTCAAGTTTATTGCCCTCCGACTGAATTTGGAATTCAGACATGCAATCCTTTATTGCAAGATCATTGTACACTGAGGAAGCACTATTGAGAAAGATGAAAGTAGGAAGCCACACTAATTGGCAGACACAGTATAATTCAACCACCATTGGCACGATAGCCAATGCTGGCAAGCCTAGTAAGCAGTGTAGCCTCAAGCACCAAGGGAATGCTCAGCTTTTATCACTGTATGGAAGGTCTGCGGCAGCAGAGAACTATGGGCAAGTCAATGCAGAAAGCATAGGCTAAAAAAGCAGTGCGACATCATGAGAAGCCACCAATAGGACCAGACAGGTGCAATACTCTAAACAACCAAGAGCTTGTGGCAAACGGCGTAAAGATCAGAACCATAAAATGCCTAGCCACATTACATGTTCAGATGATGTGGATGACCAGATGATGTGGATGGCAAGGTGAGCCAACATTCAGCATGGTAAACATTAAAGAGAGCATCGGCATGGTGGTAATAACAGAAGCCTTTGGCTCAGAGATTCCAACCCTTGAAACCAGTACACTGAAATGTTCCTGCAAAAACTCACTCTGGTCACCCCAGATATTTTTGTTGTGCACCCTTCAGTTCCGGTGACCGTAGCTCTACCGATGTGCAAGGACCTGTTCATGATTGCCTTCCATGGTATTGTTAAGACAATGCCGAGGACCATAGAAACAAGGCACACCATTGGAAACTCTGTGCTTACACTGGGAGAAGATCACTAACTCTGCAACATAGATCATAAGTTGACAGGCTACATGCCACTGTTTGAACCAAATACATATACTGTTATGGTATTGGACCAGACACTCCAATATAAATCAGGAAACTGGTTGAGAAACCACAACAATTGTTCAATTTGTAAACTGTGAGGAAAGATACTTCACCCCCAGGATTCACCCCCAGGAATGATTGCACTGGCAATAAGGAATTTTTGTATTAAGGCAAACTTTATTTATTTTTTTTAAATATATTTTTTATTCTCCCCCTTTTTCAAATTTTCTCCCAAATTTACACCCACCAACAATAAACAATAATCAGTAACAAATATGTCACTCCCTATATCAATAACAACGATCCCATCCTCCCACCAAATGTCAAACATTAGCCCGCATGTTCACATAAACAAATGACAAAAAGGAATTAGGGATCACCCATAGTCACCATTAACACACACAGCCCCCCCTCCCCCCAACCCTCCCACCCACCCGCCCCAACTAATGTTCGATGTTATCCAGTTCTTGAAAGTGCAGAATGAATAATGCCCATGAATTGTAGAACCCCTCCATCCTTCCCCTCAGTTCAAACTTAACCTTCTCAAGAGTCAAGAATTTCAACAAGTCCCCCCCGCCAGGCTAGGACACAGGGTGGAGAGGTTGCTCTCCAACCTATCAGGATTCGCCTTCAGGCGATCATCTGCCTCCGCACCCGTTTCCAACCCTGGCTGGTCCAGCATCCCGAATATGGCCTCCCGGGGGCCCGGGTCCAGTTTCCCGTGCACCACTTTAGAAATTACCCTAAAAATCTCCTTCCAGTAATCCTCTAGCTTTGGACGGGACCAAAACATATGAACGTGATTAGCGCCCCCCCCCGCAATGTTCACACTCATCTTCTACTCCTTCAAAGAATCGGCTCATCCTCACCCTCGTGAGGTGTGCTCTGTATACCATTTTCAGCTGTATCAGCCCCAACCTCTCGCACGAGGTGAAGGCATTCACTCTCCTCACACCAGAACCCCTCCTCCATATCCTCTCCCAACTCTTCCTCCCACTTTGCTTTGATCCCTTCCAGTGGTGCCTTCTTCTCTTCCAAAATAGCTCCGTAAACCGCTGACATTACCCCTTTCTCCAGTCCCCCTGTCGTCAGCACCTCCTCCAGCAATGTGAAGGCCAACCCCACTGGGAAGCTCTGTATCTCCTTTCTGGCAAAATCTCGAACCTGCATGTATCTAAACATTTCCCCCTGCTCCAGCCCAGTCTTCACTTCCAGCTCCTTCAATCCTGCAAACTGACCCCGAAGAAACAAATCTTTTAGCGTCTTAATCCCCTTCTCCTCCCATTTCCAAAAATTTCCATCCCACTTCCCTGGCTCAAATCTGTGGTTCCCTTGACCCTGCCCCCAACCCGAAGTGTTGGCGAAACTGCCTCCAAATTCTCATTGAAGCTATTATTACCGGACTCCCCGAGAATTTCCCCGGGGCCATCGGGAGCGGCGCTGTTGCTAGTGCTTTCAATCCCGACCCCCTGCACAAACTCTCCTCCATTCTGACCCATTGGGAATCAACCCCTCTGACCCAGCTCCGCACCTTCTCCACATTCGCCGCCCAGTAGTAATACATCAGGTTCGGAAGATCCAAACCCTCTGCCTGCCTTCCCCTCTGTCCAGCACCTTTCTCACTCTGGCCACCTTCCCTCCGGTAGCATTGTGGATAGCACAATTGCTTCACAGCTCCAGGGTCCCAGGTTCACTTCCCGGCTTGGTTCACTGTCTGTGCGGAGTCTGCACGTCCTCCCCGTGTCTGCGTGGGTTTCCTCCGGGTGCTCCGGTTTCCTCCCACAGTCCAAAGATGTGCTGGTTAGGTGGATTGGCCATGATAAATTGCCCTTAGTGTCCAAAAGTGCCCTTAATGTTGGGTGGGGTTACTGGGTTATGGGGATAGGGTGGAGGTGTGGACCTTGGGTAGGGTGCTCTTTCCAAGAGCCGGTGCAGACTCGATGGGCCGAATGGCCTCCTTCTGCACTGTAAATTCCATGAATTCTATGATGTGAACAAAGTAATCCTTCTCTCAATCTCTCTGAAAAAAGCCTTTGGCAGGAAAATCGTCAGGCATTGAAAAATAAACAGAAATCGCGGCAACACGTTCATTTTAACTGCCTGGACCCGACCCGCCAGTGACAGAGGGAGACCATCCCACCTTGCCAGACCAGCTTTCACTCTCCCCACCAAATTAGAAATGTTGTACCTGCAGAGCCCCCCCCACACCCGATCAACCTGCACTCCCAGGTACCTAAAGTGAGTCCCTGCCCTACGGAATGGCAGCCCCCCCACCCTTGCCCCCACCCCCGGCCGAGACACCACAAAATACTCACTCTTGTCTAGATTCAGCTTGTACCCCGAGAAAGACCCAAACACTCGAAGCAGCTCCAATACTCCCCCTATCGACACACTCGGTTCCGACGCGTATAACAGCAAATAATTGGCATACAAGGACACCCTATGCTCTATCCCCACCCCTGCGCTATTCCTTTCCATACCCTCCGAGCTTCTTAATGTGATGGCCAACGGCTCAATCGCGAGTGCAAACAGCAGGGGGGACATAGGACATCCCTGTCTTGTCCCACGGTGGAGAGAAAAGTATCTCGAGATGATGTTTTTTGTGCGGACACTCACCCTCGGCTCCTTATATAGTAGTTTTACCTAGTTCACAAATCTTGGTCCAGTCCCAAACCGCTCCAGAACTGCCGTCAAGTACCCCCATTCTACCCGGTCAAACACCTTCTCAGCGTCCAATGCCACAACCACATTCCTTCCCCTCCGCCGTTGCTATAACCACGTTCAATACCCTTCTAACTTTTGAAAAGAGCTGCCTCCCTCTCACGAACCGCATCTGATCTTCACCTTCGGGAGGCACTCCTCCAACCTACCCGCCAGTACCTTCGCCAATACTTTTGCGTCCGCATTCAAAAGTGATATGGGCCTATACTATCCACACTCTGTCGGATCCTTATTTTTTTTAGCAACGGGGAAATCGATGCCTGCCCCAAAGTTTGTGGCAACACCCCCTTCTCTATCACCTCTTCAAACATCCCCATCATCAGGGGTGCCAGCTTATCCTTGAATTTTTTATAATATTACACCGGAAACCCATCCGTCCCTGCCACCTTCCCCGACTGCATCCTCACAATCGCATCTTTTATCTCCTGCTCCACTATCGCTCCTTCTAATATAACCCTGTCCCCTCCCCTAACCTCGGGTACTCCAACCCATCTAGAAATTCCTGCATCTCCCGGTCTCCCCCAGGTGGCTCTGACCTGTGCAACCTCTCAGAAAATTCCTCAAAGACCTTGTTGATCAGATCCAGAGCCACCACCAACTTCCCTGCCCTATGCCTCACCTGAACAATTTCCCTTACCGCTGCCTCCCTCCAGAGCTGACCTGCTAACATACTGTTGCTAACTTTGGTTGGCTTTTAATTCGTTGCCCGTTGGGTCTTTACTGAATTTGCTCTGTTTCTATAACCTTTGCTCTAGAGTCGCCAGGTATCTTTATGATACCGTCACGAGGTTCAAGTTCAAGTAATGATCAATAACTCAACACACCAATTAGTAAGATTCAAATCAAAACACATTTATTATACACAGTAATCGCTACTCATGCATAAACTCTACTTTCTAGACTATTCTCTATCACTAAAAGGCCTATACTTAGCTTCGGAAATTGGCCCACCAGGTCAGGGGAACAAATGGTCTATCGTTCGATCTGAGTCTGCAGGATTCAAAAGCTGGTATGGACTGGTAGCTAGGAGCGCCTATCTCGTAGCGAGCGTTGACTGGAGACTTACTTGGTTGTTGCGGCAGCTAGGCAGTTCACTGTCGAGGGCTGATTCGAGTTGCTGAGTGACCCTGCCAAGAAGACCGATTTGAACTTGGGGGCTCTACTTTATAGTCCCCAGGGGCTTTGCGCCGTTCGGGGCGGACCCCATATCTGGTTCCAAGTGATTGGACTAGGTTTCGATCACTTGGATCGATTTCTCCAACACTGGAGTTGTTCCCGGATCGCTGGGCGGTCCGTGAGTGTCCGTTGGCCTTCCTTTGTCTTGGCTCCTGCTGGCGCCGAGGAGTCTGGCTTGGCCTTATTCACCTTAAATGTTTCGATTGTTCCCGGGAATCGCTCATTACTATGCAGATGGCTGTGAGTTTCAGTGCTGTCTGGCTTTTGCAAGTTCTAATACACAGGATTTCTGCACTTGCTAGTTATTGCCTGTGTTGGCTGAATTTCCCTGTAGTCTTTGCGGTTCTCCATTTTAAGTCGGGAAGTGGCCAAGCCAAGTGGCTACAATACCTTGGGCGAAATTCTCCGGTATCGGCGCGATATCCGCCGACTGGCGCCCAAATCGGCGCAAATCAGTCGGGCATCGCGCCGCCCCAAAGGTGCGGAATGCTCCGCATCTTGGGGGGCCGAGACCCAACCTTAAGGGGCTAGGCCCACGCCGGACGAATTTCCGCCCCGCCAGCTGGCGGAAAAGGCCTTTGGTGCCCCGCCAGCTGGCGCGGAAATGACATCTCCGGGCGGCGCATGCGCGGGAGCGTTAGCGGCCGCTGACGGCATTCCCGCGCATGCGCAGTGGAAGGAGTCTCTTCCGCCTCCGCCATGGTGGAGACCGTGGCGAAGGCAGAAGGAAAAGAGTGCCCCCACGGCACAGGTGGGCCCCGATCGCCGGCCAGGCCACCGTGGGGGCACTCCCCGGGGCCAGATCGCCCCACACGCGCCCCCCCCCAGGACCCCGGAGCCCACCTGCGCCGCCTTGTCCCGCCGGTAAGGTAGGTGGTTTAATCCACGCCGGTGGGACAGGCATTTTACCTGCGGGACTTCGGCCCATCCGGGCTGGAGAATCGCGGAGGGGGTGGGCGGGCCCGCCAACCGGCGCGGCATGATTCCCGCCCCTGCCGAATCTCCGGTGCCGGAGAATTCGGCAACCGGCGAGGGCGGGATTCACGCCAGCCCCTGGCGATTCTCCGACCCGGCGGGGGGTCGGAGAATCTCGTCCCAGATCTCCATGTTCGTAAACTGCACCCCTTGCTCATCTCAATTGGCGCACCGCCTTCCTGGTAGATAGTCGGTCAAAGCGCGCCTGTAGTTCCTTCCTCTTTTCCAACCCAAGAGGGGCTGTTTAGCACACTGGGCTAAATCGTTGGCTTTGAAAGCAGACCAAGGCAGGCCAGCAGCACGGTTCAATTCCCATAACAGCCTCCCCGAACAGGCGCTGGAATGTGGCGACTAGGGGCTTTTCACAGCAACTTAATTGAAGCCTACTTGTGACAATAAGCGATTTTCATTTGGGGCAGCACGGTAGCATTGTGGATAGCATAATTGCTTCACAGCTCCAGGGTCCCAGGTTCCAGGTTCGATTCCGGCTTGGCTCACTGTCTGTGCGGAGTCTGCACATCCTGCCCGTGTGTGCGTGGGTTTCCTCCGGGTGCTCCGGTTTCCTCCCACAGTCCAAAGAGGTTAGGTGGATTGGCCATGATAAATTGCCCTTAGTGTCCAAAATTGCCCTGAGTGTGGGATGGGGTTACTGGGTTATGGGGATAGGGTGGAGGTGTTGACCTTGGGTAGGGTGCTCTTTCCAAGAGCCGGTGCAGACTCGATGGGCCGAATGGCCTCCTTCTGCACTGTAAATTCTATGAACTTCGCTGGGTCCCCATGTTCTGCATTACTCCTATTTACCGCCAACATCTCATCTATTATCCTCTGCCGCTCCAACCTCTCCTCTTTGTCCACCCTGGCCTTAAACAAAATAACCTCACCCTCACCCCCGCCTTGAGAGTCTCGAGTCTCCCAAACAACTGCCTTCGACACCTCACCTGTACAGTTGAAACCTACATATTCCTTAATTACCTTTTCAATTTTGGCAGAAACCTTGGTCCCCCAAAAGTCCCACATCTAATTTCCACCCCGGACTCTGTGCTCCCCCTTCTCCAGTACCATATCCACCCAATGCGGAGCATGATCTGACACTGCAATTGCCGAGTACTCCGACCCTCGACTCCAGCCAGCAAAGCCTTCCCCACCATGAAAAAGTCAATCCGCGAGTATACCTTATGGACCGCTGAGAAAAACGAGTACTTCCGTTCCCTCGGGTGCAGAAACCTCCAAGGGTCCACTCCTCCCATTTCCACCATTAGCCCAGCCAGTGCCTTCGCCCCCCCCCCCCCCCCTGATGGGACCAGCGAGCGCGGCCGTGATCTGTCCAACCTTGGCTCCTGCGCCAAGTTCCAGTCCCCCCCCCCACAATCAATTTGTGTGTGTCCAAGGCGGGGATGGCCCCAAACACCTTCCTCGCGAATCCCACATCGTCCCATTTGGGACCATATACAGTTAACAGCTCCACTAACCTCCCCTCCAGCGCCCCTGCTACGATCAGATATCTACCCCCCTGATCTACCACCACCTTCGCCATCTGGAAGCGTACCCTTTTGCTGACCAGCACCGCTACCCCTCGAGCCCTTCCATCAAATCGAGAGTGAAACACCTGACTAACCCAGACCTTTTTAAGTCTCACCTGGTCCTTCACCCACAAGTGAGTCTCCTGCAGCATTGCTACATTGGCTTTCAAACTTATAAGATGCGCACGCACCCTTGACCTCTTGACCGGACCTCCTAACCCCCTCACGTTCCACGTGACTATCCTAACTGGGGGTCTCTCACTCCCCCCTTCTTATCCACCATCATCATACCACCGGGCCCTGCCCCATGAGCCTGACCCGCCCTTATCCATTATTAACATCGAACCCCTTCCCCCCCTTCCAAAACCACCCCCCCCCCTACATTTCCTCTCGAAAAAAACATCTCCCAGCATCAATCTGTTCCCCCCCGCTCGCCTCGTAGGCCCATCGAAACCTGCTGACCAAGCTCCAATGTCCACAGCCCTCATTTCACCTCACCTCCGTTCACTAGCCGACTAGGCAAACTTTATTTTAACACACGATTAACCCCATTAGCATCCAAGGAAAAAATAGCTTTTCAATTAACAGTTAAACAGTTCTTTAAAAATATAAAGAAAGGACTTTGAACTTACTGTCCCATCTACTTCTGAAATTTTAATTCAGCAAAATCCACACACCCAGGTCAAATGCCACTTATTAACAATGCTAACACACTATAGCTTACAGATTTATTCACACAGTCCTTGGGAGAGAAGCTTTCAGAAGTCAGCCTGAGTAAACACAGGCTCAGGAACCAGAGCAGAACTCAAAACAAAACTTAAAACAAGAGGCACATGACAAGGCTGCAAAAGCAAAACTAAAGACCCAGCCCCTTCCCATGAGTGACATCACAGCCTGCCAAGCTGTTCACCCTTTAATCACAGCTTTAGCAGACATATAATCTGAATACCTTAACCTGAGTTCTGTTAATAACGTGACTGCAAAGGACATATAAGATAATATATATTAAAATTTCCTATATTCATCACAATATCCATTCCAAAGTTGCAAACATCATCACAATGAGGAACCAACATGGAAATACTATTCAGGAGACAAGTGCGGCCAACCCTCCTCAGTCACCACCCTTCACTACTCCCAGGGATACATGGTGCATTACTCGAAAAGAAGGGAAATGAACGGTGCCCATGATCAGCATGTAGGTAATAAATTATCACAGCTGAACAATGGACAGAAAGTTTAAAGTACATTCAGGAAAAATGTAATTTTCTTTTGCTTTCATGTGCAATTTTATTCTTTAAAAGTATTTACGGTAACTTGATCACAAGAAAGATAGTTGAACACGTTGTAAAAGTTAAATTTTCTTTACTTTAGAAAGCATTGAGGTGATAATACAGCTTTACTACACCTTTCTGGCAATGAGAATTAAAAAGAACAAGAGAAAGATTTGAGGTGCACAAAGTTTTGCACCGTGAGTAGCTAGTTTACAGCGTGGTTGGTGGAAATGGTTATGTTCCAGACTATCAGTGAGATTGTGGAGGGCAAGAGGACTGAATTGAGTATGTGGAAAGGTTGGGATATTTTTCCTGGCAAATGAAATTGCAGGTGAGGCTAAAAAGTGCTCAATTCTCTTGTGTGTGGGGCAAAGACTTAGATACTAATGAGGAATTTAGCAACGCCACAGAAACCGGAGGACATTTCATTTGCGGAGTTAATTGCACTCATTCAGAATCATAACCATCCTCAGCCCTCCGTGATTGTCCAATGTTCAAGTTCCATAGTCAGTTTCGAAAGGTAGGACAAACTATGGCTGCTTTTTCTGCTGAACTGCAGCAACTCTCTGAGCGCTGTGTTGGAAGATCTGGGGCGCGATTCTCCAACCCCCACCGGGTTGGAGAATCGCCGGGGGCCGGCGTGAATCCCACCCCCGCCGTGTCGCGAAATCACCGCCACCGGTGATTCGGCGGGGGCGGAGGTCCCGCTGCTGTCAACCCACGCCAGTCGCCGTGGATTGAACCACCTTTGGGACGGCGGGACACGGCGGCGCGGGCGGGCTCGGGGTCCTGGGGGGTGATCTGGCCCCGGGGGGTGCCCCCACGGTGGCCTGGCCCGCGATCGGGGCCCACTGATCCGCGGGCGGGCCTCTGCCGTGGGGGCACTCTTTTCCTTCCGCCTTCACCATGGTCTCCACTATGGCAGAGGCGGAAGAGACCCCCTCCACTGTGCAAGCGCGGGGATGCCGTGAGCGGCCGCTGATGCTCCCGCGCATGCGCCGCCCGGCAAAGTCATTTCCGCGCCAGCTGGCGGGGCACCAAAGGCCTTTCCCGCAAATCAGTCCGGCACGGGCCTAGCCCCTCAAGGTAAGGGCTCGGCCCCTCAAGATGTGGAGAATTTGCACCTTTGGGGCGGCGCGATGCCGGACTGATTCGCGCCATTTTTGGCGCCGGTCGGTAGGTCATCGCGCCGATTACGGAAAATCCCGCCCATGCTCTGGGACAAATCGGTCTGTGGCATTAATGTTTGTTGGGGAAAGCCACATTAACTTTCGTGTAGGCTCTAGACATTTCTCAGGGCATGGAGATTGCTGCCAACAATGCAAAGGATATTCAAAGGCACACAGAGGGGCACAGGTGCCTGCAGTGCATCAAGTAAGAAAAGAGCCAGCAAACAAAAAAGTGAATGCAGTAGAATGTTTCAGGTATGGAGGCAGACAGTGCCAATCATTTCAAGTTCTGGGACACTGTAGCCGCAATTGCATCAAAGCGGACTTTTGGCTAAAAAGTGCAAGACTGCTGAGACCAGTCAAAGGCTGGGCTGGGAATTTCAAATTCAAATTCAAAGCAGCCTCAGTCTGTTCCTTATCAGCTGGAAAACACAGAGCAGGAAGAGGAGGGCTCCTATAACACGTACAATGTGAGTGAGGTATGCGCGGAGTCTATTTATCCTGCAGTAAAGGTCAATAAACTTAAGATGTAGGTGGTCACAGGAGCCTCACTACATATGAAACTGGCCCTGATCTGACTTGGACATGATCTGGCTTGGTAACCATGGTGGGCCTGAGGCAAAGCTTCTGACAAGGACCGGGTCACCTACTTGGAACGATCTGTCCCCTATTCGCGAAGTATGTTGTTTCTTCCCACCAAATTTGCAAAAACCAAGTCCAACCGTGTCCTTAAATGATAGCCCATCAGTCATTCTGCCGCTGTGACGCCCGTAGTAGTATGGGGAAATAGTATTGTAAGACAACTGAAATCTGACCAACCTAAGACATAGTGGTCAGCTGGACTTCTTCTTCGTAGCTGCCATGAAGGTTTGCTCAGCTCTCTCTGCTAACCCGTTTGAGGGTGTTAAGAGGTTGTCCTGGTATGGAAAATGCCATTTGTTCTAACAAAATGCTGAAAGTCCTTGCCAGTGAAGGTGGTGCCATTGTCCGACACTTTTACTTCCGGGAAGGCCATGAGTAGCAAACACTGGCCGCAAGGCCTCTACTGTGGCTACTGAGGTCGCAGTTCCCATCTCTTGAACCTCAAACAACTTTGAATGTATAATGATTAAAATGGCGAACATCTTGCCCATGAAAGGACCAGCGAGGCCCACATGGACCCTCATCCATGGGCAATTAGGTCGCTCCCAAAGGCTTAGTTCGATGTAGGGAATCAATGCCTGCTGTGTCTGGCAAGGGCCATACTGGCATACCATGATTTCAATGTCCTTTTCTATACCAGGCCATCAGATGTAACTACGAGCGAGCATTTTCATTTTTCTGTGTTGTGACAATTCTGTGATTCTGAGTCCTTACAGAAAGCCGAACAAAGAACGTTCCACCTATCTTTCAAAAAGGCAAGCAGGCAGGACCCGGGGTGGCACTATGTCACAATGGTTATTATTGCTGCCTCACTGCTCCAGGGGCCCAGGTTCAATTCCGGCTTCGGGTGACTGTCTGTGTGGATTTTGCACTTCCCCTTGTGTCTGTGTGGGTTTCCTCCGGGTGCTCTGGTTTCCTCCCACATGCCAAAGATGTGCAGGTTGGGTAGATTGGCCATGCTAAATTGTCCCTTAGTGTCCAAAAGGTTAGGTCGGGTTACAGAGGGTTTACGGGGATAGGGTAGGGTGGCACAGGATTAAGTAGGGTGCTCTTTCCAAGGGCCGGTGCAGACTCGATGGGCCGAATGGCCTCTTCCTGCACTGTAAAATCAATGATTCTATGGTCCATATAGGCATCCATAGCAACACCTTTATCTGGAGGAAATGAGTATAGTTCAGCCAGGAGGAGGAGGATGGTGGTGACTAGGAACTGGCTAGGCCTCCATTCTAACAAGAAGTGAAAGGTTATCAGATCATCCTGATGGGGGTTGAAGGTGTAGAGAGAATGGTAGTTCACGGTGAAGAAGAGATAGTTAAGGTCAGGAAATTGGAAACCTCTTAAAGTGACAGAGGGCATCAGAAGAATCATGGGTATAAATGGGAAGAGACCGGACAAGGGGAGAAAAAAAATACAGACAAAATAGGAAGACATCAGTTCAGTGAGGCAGCAAAGGCTGAAACGATAGTCTGACGGGAATCCCTGTTGTGGATCTTGGGAACGAGGTAGAAGTGAGCTGTTCAGTGTTGGGGCACAATCAGTTTATAGGCCATGGAGAAATGGCCATCAGAGGCGATGAGGTCAATGGCAGACCAGGAGACAATGTCTTGATGGTGGCGACATGATCTGGGAGAGATAGGAGGAATTGTTGTAAAGTTGGCGTTCAGCCTCACCTCTGTATTTTGGAAGAGATGCTATGTGTTAGGCTTGGCAGGGTAAATTGGAATGATCCCAAACAGTAAGCTGTTTCTTTGGACAAATATCACAAGTCAATCCTCCTCTGGACAAGTAGATTAGAGTAATGTCACACAGCTTCATGTCGCACACAAATAGTTCTTCCCCTTATGAACTATCATGTTCCTCAGCCAAACAGTGACGGGTGGCACTGTGCTCCCCCCTCCCCCACACCTCCCGCCAAAACATTCTGATTTATTTTGGATCCGAGCAAATGTGCTTTTGATAACTTTCCTTTCACTAATGTCTCCACACATTAGTTCAATGAAAGTTATATTGCAGCATCGGTGACAAACCAGAAGTTAAGTATAAAAGGCTAATGTTAAATATGTAAATATATCGTCTACATCATCAATGATATAAGATCACATGGGAACAGAGCATGATGAGAGATAGTGTTATGTCAAGCCTCGTGCTTAATTGTGTAATGTATTATATTGAATCAAAAGTAGAGTTTACCAACAGCCTTGCCTCTAGCATTATCTAAAAAGCAAGATCATGAACAACTCTATCCAAGACCCAATTCGATGATTACACATGGTGACAGTGGAAAACACAATAAAAGGAGAAACTAGTGAAGAACACAGCGACTGGAAGAAGCAGCAAGAGAAACGACTGCAGGGCAAGGACGGTGCAGGAAAATCTTCAACCAAACTTTGGAAAAGGCCATAGATAAGGGAAGCCATGGAGAAAATCCTGCCTTTACAAGAATCCTTTGGCCATTTGGAAGGCCTGACGGGAGTGGATGAAATGAAATGAAAATGAAATGAAAATCGCTTATTGTCACAAGTAAGCTTCAAATGAAGTTACTGTGAAAAGCCCCTAGTCGCCACATTCCGGCGCCTGTTCGGGGCGGCTGTTACGGGAATTGAACCGTGCTGCTGGCCTGCCTTGGTCTACTTTCAAAGCCAGCGATTTAGCCCTGTGCTAAACAGCCCCGGTCGGATGCAGGTCGAATGGGAAACAGAAACAAAAATTCTCCACCTTGGGTGGAAAGTGAGTGGCGGGCACTTCAATCTGAAGGCCCCTTCAGACGTGGGGCACCCTCTCCTCCAGGACCTTGGAGTTCCAGCCCTCCCTCGCCACCTGGCCTTCCTCCCCCACTGGCCTACCCCCTGACACCATGATCGCCACCTTCCTGACTCCCCCCCCTCCCACCCCAAGGTAACCCCTACCTTTCCGCCCCGAGAAATCCGGTATTTACCTTGAGGACGGTCTTGGGAATTAGTCCCAGGCAGAAAACTGCAGTACCTCTTCTGGATGGATTGGAGAGGCGTTGGCCAATCTGATTGGCTGATAGCTCTCATGGGTAGGACTTCCTTCTAAGGGTGGACAGAAATCCTGCCCACTGCCTATCAATGCTTAAGCAAGTGTTAAATGGCAGTGGACTTCCGGGAGTTGAAGGTAGCTCATTACGAACCGACTGCTCGCCGTCCTTAACATTCTACCCATCAGAACAGGAGTAGGCCATTCAGCCCCTTGAGCTTGCTCTGCCATTTAATACGATCTTGGCTGGTTGGACACTTCAATGCCTTTTACATCCATTATCTCCATAACCCTTTACGTTATTGTTAATCAGAAATCTATCAATGTCTGCTCAATGACTGAGCTTCCACAGTCCTCTGGCATAGAGAATTCCAAAGATTCACAATCCTCTGTGTAAAGACATTTCTCCCCACCTCGGTCCTAAGTGGCACCCCGTTTATTTTGAAATTGTGCCCCCGGTTCTAGACTCCCAAACCAAGGGAAACATCTTAGCTGCATCTGCCCTGTCTATCCCTTCAAGTATTTTCTAGATTTGAATGAGATCACCTCTCATTCTTCAAATACAGGCCCAACCTCTCTTCATAGGACAGTCCCACCATCCCCAGAACAAGTCTGGTGAACCTTTGTTGCATTCCTTCTTTGGCAATAATATTTGTTCTGAGATAAGGGGACCAAAATGGCACGCCATGCTCCAGGTGCGGTCTAAACAAACTTCGATACAATCCCCCCAAAAACCAAGGCACTCATGGGGATTGCGATTCAGGTAGGGAAGTTCCTTCCCAATCTGGCACATGTGCATGAACCACTATGTCTATTGCTCAGGCAAGATCAAACACGATGTTGGGAAGAACATGAACAAATCCTGGACTAAAATATCAAAGTGATGTTTATTTCACCAGTGGAAGCTCAGTCATTGACACGCTCTGACCCAAATATGCCCACAATAGTTGCTGCAGATACATCAATGATTAGGCTAAGAGATGCAATCTTTCAAATCCAGAAAGATGGAAGAGGCAGAGCAGCTCATCATGCTTCTCGGTCATTGACTGAAACAGAACAAAGATACACTATAATCGATTAAGAGGCATTGGCAGTCACATGGCCTTTGAGTTTGCTGAGTACATCTTAAGCCTTCAGCCCACCATTGTGATGGACCACAAGCCATTGGTCACCTTATTAAACACCAATGAACTAGCAATGAGGTCACCTAGAGTCCAGAGAGCTTGGCTGAGATTCCTGAGGTTTCATGCTCCAACTGAAGATGCTACTACGATCATCGTAGGCACTGATGAATGGCTAGATGTCAAATTTTAAATTATTCAGCCAGTTGGCAGCCTCCTCCCCAGCCTAGTGTAGGACAGTGTGAGCACCACTGCAGCGCAGGTTGGGGCACTTGCTGATTATATGCACCATGATATGCACAGGTGTGAGTCAAGGTGTCCCCAACAAAGACGTTGTTCAGGCAGGGTCCGACTCCAGTGCAAAACCTGTTCAATTTGACCCATTCGTCGTGCGGGAGATCGAAGCCTGGGATTTCCAACGTGGGATCATCAACCAAGTGCTGACTCTGGGCTGTGTTGTTGGTGTTGTGCCACAGGTCCTTCCACAGGTCTGCAGCAGAACTGCCCGGCTCCTTAGGCTGGTCCAGATTGGCCGTCTCGACATGGGGGGCAGGATTCTTCCATCCTCCATGCCGAAATCGTGCGGGGACAGAGAATTACCCAAAATAGGCTCCCACGTCGGCACGCGATGCACCGGCGACCAGAGAATCGCCAGCAGTCGCTTGGGCGCGATCGATTCTTCGCGCTCGATGGACCAAGTGCCTGCCGGGTTCCACTAAGTCCCGCCGGCGTGGTTCACATGTGGTCCCACCCGGCGGGACTTCGGCGTTCTGCCTGCGGGGACTGTCCTGATGGGGGGCGGGGAGAACCGACTGTGGGGGGGGTCTCCACGGTGGCCAGGCCCGCGATCGGTGGCTACTGATCGGCGGGCGCGCTCATTCTGAGTGGGGGTCCTATGTTCCTCCGTGCCGGGCCCCTGTAGGGCTCCGCCATGTTGCGCGGGGGCCGGTGCGAAGACGGTCGGCGCGCACATGCACGGCCAGGCGGGCGTAACTGCAGGGCCCCGCCGGCAGCTGGAGCTGCGGGACGCACGCCGGGGCCATGCTAGCCCCTTGAAAAAGGAGAATCACCCCGGACTTTCTAGGAACAAGTCCGGAGAAACTCCCGCCCATTTTCTGACGGGTGTGGGGACTGCGTCCTCAGAAGGGAAAATCCCACCCGGGGTGTTTGCTGGGTGGGTGGGTGACATCTTCTATTAGTGACGGCTCCAGATTTTTGTGCACTTTTTCTCACAATCACGTTGTGCTAACTACACAGCAGATTTATTACTGAATGGTTAATCCTATCAAGAGTCCCCAGGCTCAGAATCCTCTGCACAATACACCAGGGACACCTAAAAATTACAAAATGTTGCGCTGAGGCGTGAAATTAAGTCTGGTGGCCAGGAATCTCAAAATCACTCGAGGAGACGATTTTCAGCCGTATCCCTTGTGCAATCTGTCATCAAGAGCAAAACAAACCACTGATGGTATCCGCATTCCCATCCAGAGAGTGGGAACAAATTGGAATGGACCTTTTTGAACTTAAGGGGAAGACTTTCTTCGTAGGAGTTGTGTATTACTCCAGATGGATTGAGGTTCAACCTCAGGTGCAGTCATCAATTCATTAAAATAAATTTTTGCAGCACAAGACATTCCAGATCTTATCATTTCAGACAATGGTTTACAGTTTGTGAACGCAGTGTTCAAGAAATTTATGGAAGACGGATTTGTCCACAAAATTAGTTCTCCCAAGTATCCAGAAGCAAATGAAGAGTCTGAAAGCAGCATAAGAATGGTAAAAGCTTTGTTGAAAAAGAATGATGCTCTTAACTTAGCACCATTGAGCTACCATTCCACACCACGTGAGAATGAGTTTGTTTTGTCAGAACTTCTGATGGGTAGAAGATTATGTACTCAACTTCCTGTTCTTTCACATATCCCCGTGCCATGCCTAAAACAACTGATCTTGAGAGAGTAAGGGAGAATGAGCAGGACTACCATGAAAATCAGACCAGAACCTGCAATTAACACCATAGATGGCATGAGCTACCAGAGCTCCAACCAAGTGAATCAGTCAGGATAAGAGACCAGTATCAAGAAGGCACAATATGGGAAAAGACGTTCGGGCGGGATTCTCCGTCCCGCCGCACCTGTTTTCTGGTGCGGCACGCCCCCGCCAGCGGCGGGATCCTCTGTCCGTGGAGCCGGTCAATGGGGTTTCCCATTGTGGGCACCTCCACGGCGTTGGGAAATTCGCAGGCGTGAGTGCGCTGCCGGCGAAGCAGAGGATCTCGCCGATGGAGAATCCAGCCCAAGAAATCTAAGATCTTGTTGAAACTACAATTGGGAAACTGGGAAGAAATAGATGTGCACTAAGATCGACAAGAAGAAAACCATCAATGGTATGGATTACCCACCCACATGATCAGGAAGAGACCCTGTAGGATAATGTCAACAGTATTTATGGGAATCAGAGACTTGGGGGGAGATGTAGTGTAAAGGGTTAATGTTAATGGTAAATTTGTAAATATAGTCTATTTCATCAGTGATGTAAGATCACATGACAACAGAGCATGGAGCGAGATGGTTCTATGTATAGCCTTGAGCTAAGCCCATGCTGTACACAGTTGATATTTTGTTCCATAAGAAGTAGACTTTACCAATGGCCTTGCCTCCAGTAACAACTATGAGCCACTACCATGAACAGTTCTGTCTAAGACCCACAACGATGATAACAGGGAAGTATATTGATCAACAGAGAAGGATTGATAGCCAATCGAATAAAGAAACAGACTTCATTGTTTTATTGTTCCAAAGCGAGAAGAAATTTGTCATCTCAAGAGGAGGGATACTATGGACTTCTGGAGTTCAGATGCAGATCAGCCATCGCCAAATGGTGGACCGAGAGCTGATGACCAATTTCACCAGCTGCCACTGCTCCCACTGGATCATCATGGGACCCAGATCAAAGGTGAGTGAAAGTACTCTGAGGATCGCAGGGTGGGGGTCGTGGAAGAGCTTTCAGGAACATCCCACTTGCCCATGCGGGGTCCCTTAATTAGGCTTCCAAAGGAGCGGGACATTTAATCCCTGAGCCGCAACTAAATTGAGGTGGGCTCAGAGATAATGGGTGTTAATTGTGGGGCAGACCAGAACATGGAGCTGCTTTGTGACCCTGGCTAGTTTCCCATAAGTACAGGGAGTCATTGGCTGCACACCCTCACGTCCTCACCAACACCGCCCCACCCCCCCAACGGTCCCCGCCCTACCCCACCCCTACCACGGCCCAGATCACTGTCAGCCACAAGGGCTTCCATTCCATCAGTGTTCCTCTTTATTTAAAAAAAATAATAATTTTTATTCAAATTTTCACAAAATATCAACAACAAAATACAGAAAGAAAAGAACAGCCCCCCCCCCCCCCCCCCATATACATAAATAATAAATTAACAGCCTTCATCAACACATAGGCAAATATACACTCCCACACAAGAAAAACGAATCAACCCCCCACCCCCCACCCCCCCCCCACCCCCCACCCCCCCCCCACCCCCCCCCCACCCCCCCCACCCCCCCCCCCCCCCCCGCCCCCCCGGGTTGCTGCTGCTGCTGACCATCTTCTACCGTTCTGCCAGGAAGTTTAGGAACGGTTACCACCGCCTGAAGAACCCTTGCACCGATCCCCTTAAGGCAAATTTCACCCTCTCCAATTTAATAAACCCCGCCATATCGTTGATCCAGGATTCCACGCTTGGGGGCCTCGCATCCTTCCACTGAAGAAGAATCGTTCGCCGGGCTACCAGAGACGCAAAGGTCAGAATACCGGCCTCTTTCGCCTCCTGCACTATCGGCTCCTCTGCCAGCCCAAATATTGCGAGGCCCCAGCCCGGCTTGACCCTGAAACCTACCATCCTCGACACCGTCCTCGCTACACCCTTCCAAAAGTTCTCCAGCTTTGGGCACGGCCAGAACATGTGGGTGTGGTTTGCTCGGCTCCCTGAGCACCTAACACACCTGTCCTCGCACCCAAAGAACCGGCTTAACCTTGCCCCGGTCATGCAGCGCCTTAAATTGTATGAGGCTTGCCACTTACCATTACATACCTACCGCCATTGTCTGCCACAATGCTCAACGCCTCAAACGACACTCTCTTCCCCACCAAGATCGCCACCCCCCGATTTTTTGCATCCAAACCCGAATGAAACACCTGCCCTACCCACCCCTTTCTCAACCTTACCTGATCCGCCACCCTCAGGTGCGTCTCCTGAAGCATGGCCACATCCGCCTTCAGCCCCTTCAGGTGCGCGAATACCTGGGCCCGCTTGACCGGCCCATTCAGTCCCCTTACATTCCAGGTTATCAGCCGGATCAGGGGGCTACTCACCCCCTCCCCCGCCGACTTGCCATAGCCCTTCCTAGGCCAGCCACGTGCCCGCACCCCCCACACGACCCGCTCCCCACAGCGGCAGACCCCCGCCCCGACGTCTTCTACAAACTCCAGCTCCCCCTTGGCCATTCCAGCAGCAACCCGGTCCCCCCCCCCTCACCCCCCCTCCCCCAGCTAGGTCCCCCCCCTCGCTGCATTGCTCCCCCCATTGCACTTCCGTAAATCAGCTGACTCATGCTGACCCCGGCCACTCCCGCCGCTCCATCGAATCCCCCCCGTGTGGAACTTCCCCTCCCCCCCCCCTTGTCCACCAGCAGGCTCTCATCCATTCCACTCCCAGCGCGGGAGAAAAAGCCCGCGCTTCCCAGCTCTGGCCCCGCCCCTTCAACCCTAAGCGTGGGAAAAAGCCCGTGCTTTCCACTCGCCCGGCCCCACCTCCCCGGCGCAGCTCCCTTTCCAGGCCCGGTCCCACTACCCCCAACTCAGGCCTCCCCCCCCCCCACCTCCGCGGGGCCCCATCTCCCCTACCGACCATCAACCCCCCCAAGCAGTTTACCTAACCCTCCCCACAAGCCCACCCGGCGGACCTAATCAAAACAATGCCCAATCAACCCCCGAAAAACAAAGAACTCCCCCTCGAAACACAACACAACAATCCCCAACCATCCTCCACCGCGACCCCTCGTCCCCGACCCTTAGTCTGAGGCCAGTTTTTCGGCCTGAACAAAGGCCCATGCCTCCTCCGGGAATTCGAAATAATGGTATCGGTCCTTATAGGTGACCCACAGAGACGCCGGCTGCAGCATACCGAACTTCACCCCCTTCCTGTGCAGCACTGCCTTCGCCCGGTTGGAACCGGCCCTCTTCTTCGCCACCTCCGCGCTCCAATCCTGGTAGATCCGAACCTCCGCGTTCTCCCACCTGCTGCTCCGCCCCTTCTTGGCACACCTTAACACACACTCTCGATCAGCAAACCGGTGGAACCGCATCAGCACCGCCCGTGGCGGCTCGCTGGGCTTGGGCCTCCTCGCCAGCACTCGGTGGGCCCCCTCCAGCTCCAAGTGCCCCTGAAAAGCCCCCGCTCCCATCAGCGAATTCAGCATGGTGACCACGTAGGCTCCCACGTCCGATCCCTCCTGCCCCTCCGGGAGACCCAGGATCCGTAGGTTCTTCCGCCTCAACCGGCTCTCCATCTCCTCGAACCGCGCCTGCCATTTCTTGCGGAGCGCCTCGTGCGCCTCCACCTTCACCGCCAGGCCCAGGATCTCGTCCTCGTTCTCCGAGACCTTCTGCCGGACCTCCCGGATCGCCGCCCCTTGGACCGTCTGGGTCTCCAGCAGCTTATCGAGTGAAGCCTTCATCGGCTCCAGCAGCTCTGCTTTCAGTTCCTTAAAACAGCGCTAGAGAAGCTCCTGCTGCTCTTGCGCCCACTGCCTCCACGCTGCCTGGTCTCTGCCCGCCGCCATCTTGGTCCTCCTCCCTCGCAGCTTTCTTTGCTTCAATGCCACTTTTTTAATCTCCCCACTCCTGGTCCAGTCCATACACTATCGGGGGAATGTTGCTGTCCCCTTCCCACACCGGGAAACGTCGACCAAGCGCCTTTACGGGCCCTAAAAAGAGCCCAAAAGTCTGTTTTTAACGTGAGCTGTCGAATGTGCGACTTAGCTCTGCATAGCCGCAACCAGAAGTCTAGTGTTTCTCTTTATAGCAACCACAGAAAAATCATCATGGGTGCTTGCGTAAGATTCCAGGGTCCTGCGTGGTGTCTTTGCAATGCACCAGTCAAACCTCCCTGAGGGTTAACCCTAACCCTAACCCTAATCCTAACCCTAACACCTCGAAGCAGAGTTAGTGGCTGTCTCAATGGATATGAGGGCCACCCTCTGAAGATGTCACCCTTAAGAGCCCAGACAGGGATGCCCAGGGGAGATACAATCAAAGCCCCTTGACAAAGAGAATTGTCATAGAACTTGCAATTAGAATGCCTGGACAGACTCAGTGTTATGAGCCTGAATACCCAGAATCGGAGGGGTGTGCTGTGTCTTAACCCCGCTCCCCAGCCTCAACAGTGTTTTGGCATAGAGTGTTCTAGAATTCCATCTCATTACAATTTCTCATTATCACTTCTCTTTTCCTTACACCACCATTGCGGTTGTCAATTAATCACTGCTGCCATCCAAGCAATCACAGATCTCTTTTCCTGTGCTGCTTTTTCCTGATTCTACACTTGCTTAAAAGATGTTGGTTTCTCACACCTCCTAGCTCTACTGAGAGATCAGCGATCTGAAGTACGGCTCTCCCTCAGCAAAATGCTGGCTGACCAAATATACAATCTCACCAGCTGAGGAGTAAGTAAGTTGCAGACAACCAGCTTGATTATTATAACCCACCTTATTCCTTACATCCTTTCTACAACATAGCTTCTTATTAAATAAGCATTCACAACTGGTTATGACTTTTCAACTTAGCAATTGCTGTCTCCATTTTAGACTTAAATGCTGACTACTCCGAAACTTGGCTTCATTTTTGAAGATGCATTTACGTTTGTAAGCCGTTGGAACAGAATGAATTTCAAATTGTTTGAAGTTGCACTGACAAACACACTGATATCCATGGAACTATCACCATAACAAACCAAAGCGCCATCAACAGCACCTTCCAAACCCACAAGCTTTACCACCTAGAAGGACAAGGGCAGCAGACACAAAGGAACACCATCACCTGCAAGTTCCCTCCAAGCCTCACACTATTCTGACAAGGAACTATATTGCTGTTCCTTCCCTGTCACTGGGCCAAAATTCATGTAGCTCCCTCCCTAACAATACTGTGGGTGATCTCCAAATTTCTTCTCTCAGAGGGTAGTTAATCCTTGGAATTCTCTACCCCAGCAAAGTGTGGAATCTGGATCACTGACTATATTCAAGGCCGAGTTACACGGATTTTTGATTGACAAGGTAGTCAATAGTTAAGGGAACAGGCAGGAAAGAGGATTTCAGGTCAAATTAAATCTGCCCTGATCATATTGAATGGTGGAGGAGGCTCGAGGGGTAGAATGCCCGACTTGTGCTCCTATTTGTTGTGTAATTTCCTTTAGTTAGGGGGCTCATTAACCACTTCAGAAATGGTGGCACAGTGGTTAGCACTGCTGTCTCACAGCTCCAGGGCCCCGGGTTCAATTCCGGCCTCGGTGATTGTCGGTGTGGAGTTTGTTCTTTCTTCCTGTGTCTGCATAGGTTTCCTCCGGGTGCTGCGGTTTCCTCCCACAGTCCAAAGATGTGCAGGTTAGGTGGATTTGCCATGTTAAATTACCCCTTAGTGTCCAAAAGGTTAGATGGGGTTACTGGATTACGGGGATAGGGTGGAGGCATGGGCTTAAGTAGGGTGCTCTTTCCAAGGGCTGGTGCAGACTCGATGGACCAAATGGCCTCTTTCAGCACTGTAAATTCTATGATTCTATGATTAAAGGTTGGGATACGACTGACTGACTGAAGTCATTGATGTCAGTTTCAGGTTGGAGTCAGAATTGACCAATTTAACTGAGGCCAAGGAGTTAACATGGCTCAGGTTAAGTCAGCTCTGACTTAAAATTGAGGGCAGAGAAAGTATCATTGAGCAGCGATGTTAGGTTTGGGAATGGTCCTCTCACCTTGCCAAGCTGTTCCACTCCAGGTGTGACACTGACATTTACCAAGCAAGGTGAAAAATTGCCCAGGTACGTCCTGTACACAAAAAGCAGGACAACTCCATCTCCAACCTGGCCAATAACTGCCCATCAGTTGACTCTTGACTAAAATGATGGAAGGGGTCATCAACAGTGCTTTCAAGTGGCACTTGCTCAGCACTGACACTCAGTTTTGGTTCCGCCATGGTCACTCAGCTCCTAACCTCATTACAGTGTAAGGGTTCTTCCTGATGTTTCTCTTATTTCCCCTTTCTTTATTTTTGCCATTATTATTTTGATCCCTGGATGCTTAATGGACATGTATCTTTAATGTATCTCTCTCTCTCTCTCTCTCATGTTTTCTCCAGAAAAGCTGCTGTATTTCTGAAACTGCCGAGACCTGAATGAATTTACAGTGAAAACCATTACAGACTGGAAAGTAGAAATCTCCACTGAAAGCCTGTTTAAAGGAACGTGTGCTAGAAATAACCTTCTGTAACAAAGACTCTTATCTTTTATTTATTATTTACCCCCTCTTATCCCTCTGTGTTTGTCTGTCTTGTGTGTGTGTATAGAGTGTGGGTTTAACTGGGGGTGAGAGGGTTAAGAATTCAATAATAGTTAACCGGTTGTATTTGCAGCATAGTTCATTATAGTTCTTATTATAAATAAAAAATAATTGTGTTTAAATTTACAAACCTGGGGCGAAATTCTCCCCCAACAGCGGGATGCCCGCCGACTGGCGCCAAAACCGGCGCAAATCAGACGGGCATCGCGCCGGCAAAAAGGTGCGGAAGTCTCCGCATCTTTGGCGGCCTAGCCCCAACATTGAGGGGCTAGGCCGACGCCGGAGGGATTTCCGCCCCGCCAGCTGGCGGAAATGGCGTTTGTTGCCCCGCCAGCTGGCGCGGAAATGCGGCGCATGCGCGGGAGCGTCAGCGGCTGCTGTCAGTTTCCCAGCGCATGCGCGGGAGCGTCAGCGGCCGCTGTCAGTTTCCCGCGCATGCGCAGTGGGGAGAGTCACTTCCGCCTCCGCCATGGTGGAGACCGTGGCGGAGGCGGAAGGGAAAGAGTGCCCCCACGGCACAGGCCCGCCCGCGGATCGGTGGGCCCCGATCGCGGGCCAGGCCACCATGGGGGCACCCCCCGGGGTCAGATCACCCCGCGCCCCCCCCCAGGACCCCGGAGCCCGCCCACGCCGCCTGGTCCCGCCGGTAAATACCAGGTTTGATTTACGCCGGCGGGACAGGCAATTCCTGGGCGGGACTTCGGCCCATCCGGGCCGGAGAATCCAGCGGGGGGTCCCGCCAACCGGCGCGGCCGGATTCCCGCCCCCGCCCAACCTCCGGGAGCGGAGACTTCGGCGGGGGCGGGATTCACGGCGGCCAACGGCCATTCTCCGACCCGGCGGGGGGTCGGAGAATGACGCCCCTGGTGACTGTATTTATTGGCCAGCCAAGCCAAGGGCCAAAGAATTTGGGTATTTTTCTAAGAAATATTGATGAATTCAATTGTGCTGCGATTCTGGGTCAAAAGGAGCTAGAATTGACCACACCCTAGCCCAGGATGTCGTAACGACAGCCTTGGTTCAAACGTGGACAAAAGAACCGAATTCCAGAGGTGAGGTGAGAGTGACTGTGCCCTTGACATCAAGGCCATATTTGACTGAATGTGGCTTCAAGGAGCCCTAGCAAAACTACAGTCAATGGGAATCAGGGGGAAACCCCTTTGTTGGTTGGAGTCATAACTGGCACAAAGGAAGATACTTGTAGTTGTTGGAAGTCAATCATCTCAGCTCTAGGAGATCACTGCTGCAGTTCTTCAGGGAAGTGTCCTAAGCCCAACCATCTTCAGCTGCTTCATCAATGACCTTCCCTCATAAGGTCTGAAGTGGGAATATTCACTGATGATTGCACAATGTTCAGCACCATTTGCGATTCTTCAGACACTGAAGTAGTCCAAGTGCAGATGCAGCATGACCTGGAATCTAACCATAACCCCTTGACATTCAATGACATTACCATCGCTGAAATGAGTCAACTACATTGCTATGGTTTTGGAGTCATATGTAGGTAAGGATGGTAGATTTCCTTTCCTTAAAGGACATTAATGAACCAGTTAGGATTTTATGAAAATCGACAATGGCAATTCCAGATTTTTGTTGAATTCAAATTTTGCCATCTGCCATGGTGTGATTTGAACCTGGGCCCCCAGAGCATTACCCTGGGTCTTTGGATTGCTAGTCCAGTGACAATACCACTATGCTATTGCATCCTCCAAATCCATGGCCACTGCCATCTAGAAGGACAAGGGCAGCAGATATATGGGAACCCCACCACCGGCAAGTTCTCCTCCAAGTCACCCACCATCCTGACTTGGAATGATCACTGTTCCTACACTGTCGCTTGGTCAAAATCCTGGAACTTCCTCCCCAGCAGCACTGAGGGTGTACCTACATCACATGGATAGCAGTGATTCATGAGGAGCTTACCAGCACCTTCTGAAGGGCAATTAGGGATGGGCAATAAAAGCTGGCTAACCAGGCTGGCATTTTCTCTGCGGCGGGAATTGGGCCTGGGGGTGCCCTGCTTGTGTGAGGTGAGGTGCAGGGGAGCCTGAGGACCCCCTTATAGGTGAGTTGGGGGTTTGGGGGCCTGGGGCTCGAGTGACGAGCAGAGCTCCTCAGTGCAAAAAACGGGACGAAGTGTGGCCTCGGCAGGGAGTTCCCCATTGAAGCCCAGAATTGCAACAGAATCCCGATAGATAGCATGGGGCGGGATTCACCGACCCCCCCGACGGGTCGAAGAATTGTCGGGGGCTGGCGTGAATTCCGCCCCCGCCGTGTCTCAAAGTCTCCGCCACCAGAGATTCGTCGGGGGCGGGAATCGCGCCGTGCCGGTCGGCGGGCCCACCCCCGCCGATTCTCCGGCCCGCGATGGGAATGCCTGTCCCACCAGCATGGATTAAACCACCTTTTGAACGGCGGGACAAGGCGGCACGGCTGGGCTCCGGGGTCCTGGAGGGGCCGCGGGGCGATCTGGTCCCGGGGGGTGTCCCCACGGTGGCCTGGCCCGCGATCGGGGCCCACCGGTCCGCGGGCGGGCCTGTGCCGTGGGGGCATTCTTTTTCTTCCGCCTTCGCCATGGTCTTCATTATGGCGGAGGCGGAAGAGACCCCCTCCCCTGCGCATGAGCGGGGATGACGTCAGCAGCCGCTGACGCTCCCGCGCATGCGCGGAACCGCTTCTCCCAGCGAAGACCTTTCGGCCCCGGCTGGTGTGGCGCCAAGGCCTTTCCCGCCAGCCGGTGGAGCGGAAATCGCTCCGGCGCGGGCCTAGCCCCTCAAGGTGAGGGTTTGGCCCCAAAAGGTGCGGAGACTTCCGCACCTTTGGGGCGGCCCGACGCCGGAGTGGTTCCCGCCACTCCATCACGCCGGGACCCCCCGCCCCGCCGGGTAGGGGAGAATCCCACCCATGGTGTTTCTCGGCGCTGCGAGTGCCGGGAAACACCCAGCTAAACGCGCTCGGCATTGGACTCTGTTCTAATTTGTTAGATCGCGCCCTACAGCTTTCCCCAAGATAATTTTAAAACTGTTACATTCTTTTGTCAAACTATTTACATTTCACGCTGAAATGTCTGCAAATCTCCTGTACTGTTTACAGTCTCTCTTCAGCCATTCCTTCCCCCGCCCCCTACACCCCCTCCAAGTCACTGTCAGCAAAGTCTTCCATCTCCAATGGTGTTCTCCACTGTCAGAGAATGTGCTGAACATATTGGGCATGATTCAGCGACCATGTTGCGCTTGGCATGGATCCGAGTGCAATGGCGAATCGCACGAGAACCTAAAATCAGCCTCACCTGACTTGTTTTGCCCGGTGCAATCTGAATCTTGCCCCGCTAGGCGAGATCCAGATGTGCATATTTAAATGTGCCATTATGCTTATTTAAATACCCGGACGCCACTTTCACCTGGTGCCCGGGAGCTAACAGCCGTGCCTGCGAGACCTTGACAGGGTGCCCTTTAGCACTGGTTTCCACAAATGTGAACCACTGTGGGGAGTTTTGCAGGCCATTGGAACCCCCTGGGTGATCGGGGACAGGGCAGAGTTGTATCCTGGCACTCCCCCGGCACCTGGCCACTCTGGTACTGCCATCCTGCCACTGCCATGGTCCCTGGGTGGCACTGCCATGGTCCCTGGGTGGCTCTGCCAGGGTGCCAGGTTGGCAGTTCCAAGATGAGCGAGTGCCAGGTTGGCAGTGTCAGGGATCGGGCCTGGAGGGGCCTTGTTCATTAGATGGGAGGTGAGGTGGGGTTTCGGGGGCCTCGAGAAGGTTGGGGGGATGAAGGGGGGGGGTCAATAAAGTGGAGGGGGGAACCTGAAAGGGGGGGTGGTGCAAAGATCGGGGCTGTCTGTAAAATGGCACCCAGATTTGCAAGGTGTCATTCAGCAGTAAATCGATTGAAGTGTGGCCACGGCAGGGAGTGGGATAGCAGCCTCTAATGACTACTGATTCCTGGGCTGTGACCCTCCCAACTGCCTGACTGGAAAGGCTGTAAAAACCAATCAGCAAAACACTGATTCCAGAGAGAAATCCTCAGGACTCAGCAAATCAAAACCCCTTGAAAAGGAAGAGGACAAACTTACATCCTCTCTAGAAACTTGTTTGACGTTGAGCACTGGGGAAAGGCCTGAGAATATGAAGCATCTTCAACTTCTGTGAAGAATTTCACCGCTGTATCATTCATTGCTTGCGTGATGATGAAAGGAGCAATACCTTAGACTGAAGTAAATCTAGCAAACGGAAGAACAAAGAACATCTTGAAGACATTGCAGGATATGAGGAAAAGATAGCTGTCCTACAGCTCGTAGGGTAGGATTTGTACTTCCTGTAGGTAGTGGTACCATTTACACACTTGTTTCAACATGAGGCTGCTCCGCTGTAGGAAATGAAATCACCTGGTGTCAGCATGAGAAGGTCGGACTACACCACCTTCAACAGTGGAATAAACATCCAGGCCTGGATTTCGATGAAATTCCCGTGTAGGACTCTTCACCTGTAGAAGCTCAATAGTTTGGGCCTCTGATTCCTCTTTACTGAAAGACAACTTGACCAATGACATGCGTCAAGAATTGCTGGCTGACAGCAGTAAGTTACCCAGAGAGAAAGAGATCATGAACTCCAAGTTGGGTCAAGCTAATAGAGGACATTCAGAGATTTTAAATTTGTACAAATGTAAGCTACACCTCAAACTTGAATCTTACCAGCAAGTCAAATACATTCAAATCCAGCTCCGTCTCCAAAATCTTGGCTTCCGGGAGCTGCAGCGGGAGACATTGTGGAGCGTCCGTGAGGCGGAGAGTAACATGGATAGCAGGTATAGAGAGGTGGTAACACCACAGGCTAAGACATAGACCTAGACATAGAATTTACAGTGCAGAAGGAGGCCATTCGGCCCATCCCGTCTGCGCCGGCCCTTGGAAAGAGCACCCCACTTAAGCCCACACCTCTACCCCCGTAACCCCACCTAACCTTTTTGGACACTAAGGGCAATTTATCATGGCCAATCCACCTAAACTGTACATCTTTGGACTGTGGGAGGATACCAGAGCATTTGGAGGAAACCCACGCAGACACGAGGAGAACGTGCAGACTCCGCACAGACAGGGACCCAAGCCGGGAATTGAACCTGGGACCCTGGAGCCGTGAAGCAACTGTGCTAATCACTGTGCTATCGTGATACCCCAAAATTCATTTCAAGGGGGCACCTGGATTTGAACCAAGGACTTCTTGATTTGCAGTCAAATGCTCTACCACTGAGCTACACCCCCAACTCTTGAGCTATGCCCCAACTCCATTGGCAGGAAGGGAATGGATGACCACCAGGCAGAGAAAGAGGATTAGGCAGCCAGTGCACGAGTCTTCTATGGCCATTCCCCAACAAAACGGATTTGCTGTTTTGGATACTGTTGGAGGGTATGGCCCCTCAGTGGGAAGCAGCCACAGCCAAATTTGTTGCTCCATGGTTGGCTCTGCTGCACAGGGGAGGAGTAAAAAGTGTTGGAATATAATGCAGGGGATTCAATTGTAAGGGGAACAGATAGGCATTTCTGTGGCCGCAAACGAGACTCCAGGATGGTATGTTGCTTCCCTGGTGCTAGAGTCAAGGATGTCTCAGAGCATCTACAGGTCATTCTGGAGGAGGAGGCTGGACAGCCAGTGGCCATGGTACACATTGGTACAAACGACATAGGTTAAAAAAAGGGATGAGGTCCTAAAAACAGAATATAGGGAGTTATGAAGTAAGTTGAAAAGTAGGAACTCAAAGGTAGTGATCTCGTGATCTTTAAAAAAAAGCTAAGCGGGGTACTGAGATACTGGACCAAAGAATTGGAGTTACAGAGAGGAAGATTATAGAGGTTAAAATCCAAAATGGCATTGGAAATTGCTAAGATCTTTCTAAAGATGGAAGATGTAACTTTGGCAGGTTTACAGAAAGTAACCAAGAGTCAGTTAATTGAATCAGCAGATAAACTGGAGTTAGGATTATCTACAGGGGTAAAGAAAGCTGACATTATTGCAAGAATAGTGAAACATTTAAAATTGGAAGGTTTGTCTGGGAAGGCCGAGAGCACAAAATTTCAAAGAGCAAACAAAGCAAGAAAACAAAATAATTTTGAGTGATCAGAAGAAGCATCTTAACAACATCCTTGAAACAGCTAAAAGAGAAGTAGTGAGATGCCGATGCACAAAATTTACATATCGACTGTTAAATCAAAATGCTAAGTTACCACCTGAATTTGGAAAGTGGACTCGACAATGGAGCAATGCCTACAAGTGACAAAAATGACAATTGCACTGTAGACTTTATTCTTTCTGAGTTTTAAACTAGAAATCAGAAGAAAAAGAAACACAAGACTTGAATTATGGTAATGTTATCATGTATAGATTCTGATGATGCTGTTGAAGTTATTGGGCAGGATTCTCAGGCAGTCACCTAGGGCCGGAATTGAACCTGGGTCCCTGGTGCCGTGAGGCAGCAGTGCTAACCACTGTGCCAGTCATTACTGAGTTATCAGTGTGGGAGGTGGGAGAGACATAACGCAGCCACTCTCACACTGCTCAGGGATGAGGCAACGAGTGTGCACAGGGGTTTACAGAGCATGGCGCCATGAAATGACAGGATGGAGGATCTGCTGGTGATCAAAGTGATGTTTATTTACATGAGCTAATTCACAGTTGTGACGTTATTTTAATTAGTGCCTACGTTTACCTGTGACAACTAGGTGCTGACTTACTCTTCCTCACCCTCTCGCTATGTCTAACTGTATGCCCAGAATCCACACCTGAGGTTGAGGTGGTCTGCTGCCTTCCATACCCTAATGCCTGAGATGACCTTGGTGGGCATCCGCTGGGGAGCCTAGACCTTGAGGGTCTGGGGCTACTTTCTAACAGCATGGGTGCTGCAGTGCTACCCTCCATGGTATTCTGACTGGATCTGTGTTGTTCACAGGGAGGGGGATGTCAGATAGGCTGGACACTCCCAGAATCCCCCAGTTGGATGGCCCTGGGTTCCGCTCCTGCCAATCTTCTTCTTTTCGGGTGCCCAGGGGCCCCTGGGATGCTACTCCATGGGATAGAGGGGCAGCTGGAGTGAGTTCTCGAAGCCGCGTTGTCCTCAGGTGCATACCTGTGGATTCCCGACCAGTGTTGGACCATTTGAAGCCTGCACCATGGAACTCATGCCCTCAGCCATGGAGGTCATGAGCTGAGCCATGGAGTGGACAACCCCACCATGGAGTACATGTCCTGCACCAAGTTCTCCACTGCAGACAGCACCCTGGCAAGGTTGGCCTCATTACATTAGAGTCTGAGGAGGGATGCTGTCATCCTTTTCTGAAGCTCACAACTCTACCTTTGCAGTTCCATCAGCTCTGGGATGATTGGACCCAGGAGCATATCATCGACCAGGGGCTTAGCAGTGCCCTCGGCTCTGTCTCCAAGTGCCGGATTCCTGGGACGGTCCCTGCCTCCACCTGCTCTGAACCTTCATCTGTGAGGTGAGTGACCCAGAAGCCTGCCTACAACATAATCCCACTGAGGTGTGAGTACCTGCACTGGTGGAAGGTGCAGGTTACAGCTGAGTCGCCTCTCCTATGGTGATGTCCGAGAAATCACCCTCGGAGTTGCTCGGGTCTGTGGTTTCCAGGGGGCATGAGGATGGTCTGGGCTGCTCTCCCGGTTGCCCTGCAAGGGAAGGGAGATGGCATCAGCACATCACGGGGAATAAATGGTGTGAAATGTTTACTCACTGGAGGTTTGAAGATTGACTGTTTGTCCTTTGAGTTCTCACTTTTGCTCACTGCCCCACTTAGCCATCCGCACAGGCATGGTCGTGCTCCTCCACGGCCAGCTCAAGGTCTTTTTCCTCGTGGGGGGATGAGGGTGCGGAGCTCTCGCATGACTCTTGGTGGAAGTGCCCTCTCATGCCGATTGTGGTCGATTTTGTCCTGCAGAGAGACAGATGGGGAGAGTGTAAGTGGGGGTCCTGCCAGTTCAGATGCTTGAGGAGTGGCATGTGGACTGGAGTTGAAGTGGGGATGTGAGGAGCAGAGCAGAGACTGGGGACCATGGCGATTGTGGGAGAGGAAGAGGGCCTCGTGACAGACGGGCAACCCATGAGGCGGCTTACACTGGCCACGCGAAGAAGGCCATTCATTTTTTTGCCAGCACTGCTGCCACGTCCTGTTCTGCAGGGAGCTGCCACTAACTAAAGCTACTGTGCCCTCCCAGACGGGGTGGTCACCTAGATGGAGGGATGCTTTCTGGCGTGCAGGCACAGGAGGTCTCTCCTCTGCTGGACACCATCCAGTAGTCTGGTCAAGGCTCCCTCCAAGAATCTTGGATCAGGCTTCTGGGCTGCCATTGTCTCAGTTGGATCTGGAACAAGTGCTGGGCAGTGGTGGGAGTTCCCCTGTGATTGCAGTGATTACGTGTCCCTGAGACGAGCGAAACAACTTGAGGCGTGATGCATATGAAGAAAAGATTGTTAGCTTGATATGGTCAAAATTCCGTGAGATTTTCCACCAATGTCATCGGGGGGAATTTGCATTGTTTTTCTCACTGGAATTGCTTTGCCATTTTTTGGTAAGATTCCACTGAAGATATTGAATCCATACGACTCTTCTTCCTATGTTCCATTGGTCCCGCCTGATTAAGCACCACCCCCTCCCCCTCAAAACGCCCCCCCAACCAAACTTACCATAGGGGAAGGCATTACATTCCACCCGATGATTCTAAATTATAGCTTCGACACCAATTTTCATTCTGTATTTAGCATTAATTACAAGTCCTCGTGCTCTAAAGCCCTGCAGCCTATTACTGCAGGATGAGTGTGCAGGTTTCAGTCCTCTTCACAAAATAAGAAACAGATCTCACCCAAGGCTTGATTTATTCCAGACTATTTGACAGCCAACCTATAATTAAAAGAAGCACAACCATAAGGATTTTATAAATGAAGGCGAGGACGAGCTTCGTCCTTTTAATATCCCGGCTGAAAATGTAACGTAAACCATAATTGATTTCTGTAAACACTTCGATCTCTTCTCTCCTTTCTGCAGGCTTTGAGTTTTTAACAGAATCCTTCTGTTTCTTTCTCAACAGCTGAGAGGAACTTGGATCTTGGCAATCCTTTGTTAGAGGTTCATGGGTCGTGCAACTTAACATAAGACCCTTGCAGAGCATTTACTTAGATCTGGGCTACGGTTAATGCTATTTACGGCACTGTTCTTTGGCAATTGCTTCTCTCAGGAAATAAGAACACATGGAAAGTATTGCTCCCTTAGTCGAGCGTTAAGTAACATTCTCCAAAGTCTTAGGTACTTTGAAGTCATTCCGAAGCTATTGGCATACACCATTCATTTTTGTTGTACACTTACCAAAAAAGTAATTGAATCAAAATGGGGAGTTTGTGAAGATTGATATGACAATATGCAAATTATATTTTTTTAAAACTTCTTATCCCAATGTCTTATCTGTACTGTGGCTGCACCATTCTCCTGCATTTCAGTAATGGGCTCTATTTTGAGTGCTATTTAACATACGAGAGCACAGACCCAGTGTGATGACATCGCAGCTTTATAGTTGAAGGGTATCCACCTCTTCACTTTTGTTGTCAGCCTCTGCCACAGAAGTCTGGCAGCCTCCTCTTTCTCCAGAGACCAGTACACAGCACTTAATATTTGATTCTTGCCCTCATTTTCTCTGTTGCTCATTCTTTGGAATTAAGAAACTAAAGGCATCAAGGAAAGGTAGGCGAGTGGGTTTCAGTTTTGGCTTAATAATGTATTCAGCATGAAGGCATGTCGAGATAATGTGGTTCTTTTTTCCAAAGCTATATTCAGAAATGTTTCATGTGCAGAGAACAAGCTAGGATCATTGCTTTTTAACCCTTGAAAGATGATTTTGTAATATATATATATATGTTACAGCTACTCTCTGTGGAATCATAGAGTGTGCTTCCGTACGTTTTTGCACTGTGGTGGATAGTAATAGACATGGTAAATCTATAGAGAAGGGCTGTTTCTGGTAAAGTAAGATGCAAAAGAACTGGTGTATGTTTTTGTGACCGCCATACATAGTGAACAAGCCACCACCCTGCGCGTACCAGATCAAAGCATGTCCATTAATATAGAAAGTGCCTCTCAACTAATTGCCACTTTTTACTGACTACAGGGAACTAAGACAATGCAGCAACTACGGTTGTCGGACGATGCTTTAGGTTTATTGTAGAAATAATTTCCCACCAATATGAATTCAAAGTATGATTTTAGTGGCCAAAACGCACAGAGCATCAAGTATGGAGAGCTCTTTTCTGTACATTCCAGAGGATATCTGTCTTAGATAAGCGCCTCTGTTCATTCCAAATAAACCAGATTCTTCTTCAAAGGAGAGGAACCGTCAAAAGTAATATTCAACCTTCTGCATCTGATAAGAGACAGAAGAGGTAATGATACAGTGGTAGTGTTACCAGTATGTAGAATGTTAATTGTTTAGGTCTGAAGCTCACTGCTTGAGTTTATTGTGATTTCTGTTTGTGGATGATATATTTTACAAGTCTCCCAGTGTACAATTTTACCTGCTTCCAGACTAAAACTGAAGTCCTCTGGTGCTAACTGTGATAAAGTTTATGGCACAAAATTCTTCAGCAGCATCGGCTTCAGAGATCTCAATCTTTGACCATTGTGTTCTGGCAAAATTACCAGCATTATTCTCAGAGGAAATTTGCTTTAAGAGTTCGGACCTTTGAGAATGAATTATTGTTATTCAACGTTGCCGGAAACTAATTTTCAACCTTTTGTTTAGAATGACAGGCTCTGTGGGAGTGAGAGGGTTTCTTTCACAATCCAAGTGTCAGCTTGCAATATAAATGTAATTTCCCACTGAACAGAAATGTATGCCAGCAACTCACTTCGAGATCACCCAATGCAAGTAAAGCAAAAGGACATAGAGGGTTTTAAATGAATCTGTTTTTATGACCCGATTGGAATAAGGCTACTGTGGATGAGTAGATTTGAGCTCGCATTTTTCAGATGCTGTTCTACTAATTACAACCATTGCTTGTTCCCAATGAGTAACTGAAAACATTACCACTAATTACCATGTTGTGCTTTAAGTCGCTGTTAATTGATGTTCTCATGTAGAATCTATCATCACTGGCTTAGGGAGAATGACCCCACACCAAGTATCTAAAGACTGACTGAAGCAGAGAATTTTAATGCAGGCATATTTTTAAAGTGTCCACTCTGGCATTTCGGGATTAGGGGGATCGGGGGTGGGGGGTTGCTGTAGAAGCTGTGACTGGAATACCAAACACGTATCATCGCTTTCCTTTATACCAGACTGTTTCAGAACCATTTCCAAAATATCAAGCATCGTCAGATAGTTCTGTCGACCTCTGTGACCCTGCTTCCTCCAGCTGACTCATGGCTGGATCCGGATTTGTGTGCAGAGCAATGGAGCAAGGCAACAGGGCCATTCCACCCACCCTGTCAGCACTGGAGTTCTTCTGCTCATGGCCTTCCTCATCTGTTCCTGCTCTTGTTTGCTCCCCACACCCATTCAATGTTCACCTTTCTTTGTTTTTTTTGTGAAGGAGATCATTCTTCTTAAATAATTGATGGAATTTGCTTCAACACCCATTTGTGATTGACAGTTTCACGTCCTATTGACTCTGGGTGTGAAGGCATCACGAGCTCTGAAATATTCCCATTTTGCCACCATCACCATGGGGGAGTGGGTTTTGCTGCCTGCTGGAGTCCCAGGTACCTCACCTGTGGAGCTCTCAAGCTCAGGGAATTTGCATGGTGGCGCACCTTAGGCACAAAGGATTATGGGAGCTGGAGGAGGCCATTCAGCTCCATGAGCTTGCTCCACCATCTAATGAGATCATGGCTGAACAAATCCATTTACCTGCCTTTTCCCCTATCCCTCTGCCGCATCTTCTACCCCTCCCAGTCTTGACCTTCCTTAGGTGGGGAAGGGAAGATCTGGTGGAATGATGAATCAGTCCCTCCTTAGAAAGGTTAGACGTTGAAAGTCCTTTGAATATTCCAGGCGTGTGATTTCTCTTTTAGGTCCCAGTTCTCCGAAAGGAAAAAATACGGTATTCCTGTGCCCTCTAGGCATGCAGTATTGTGGGCACAGTAGGCAAGACTAGTGCCAATTCTGGTGGGTGCTGCCACATTCTTCTGGTCAATCGCCCCCACTCCCATCTAATGGAGACTGGTGTGGCTGCCTCTGAATTATGTATACCCTCTGTTTTACTGCACCAAGCTGCAAGGAGGCAGGCGCAACTACTACCCGCTTCCCCCACCCATTTCTCAGTAAGAAATTATCCCGCCCTTTCCTTCTGGGCAGAAACCTGCCAATCCTGGGTCTGGCTTTGTCTTTCGCCCCTTCTGTTGCCCCCTACGCCAGTGGTCTGCCATATTCACCAGAAAACCCAGGGGAGATTTCTTCTTGCCTTGCCTTTCAGTCAGTTTTCTAAGACGGTCAACAACTGTAAATGAATGTTGTCATCATAGGTGCCCGCCAGTGGCAGAATTGCATGTTGGGAAACACAAAAGAGCTATGTTGTGGGACAAGGAAATGGAAGACACTGAAACAAAAGTTATTAACCATCAGATCAATCTCCTTCTGAATACAATATTTGTTCTGTGTAGGTTTGCTGAAATAATGTTGATGTGCCTTTATATCTAAAATTGTTACTTTATTCATCTGCAGCAGGCTTAATGGGAAATTATGTAATATTGCTCAAAGAAATACATGTTGCCAAAACTTTTCACCTTTGGGTATATCATCATTGTGACACACCTACTCTACTCATACTATAGGAAATTTGAAATTTTGCATTCTTGCATGTGTCCTAATGAGTGCAAAATTGGAAAGCTTCAGCAACAGATCTTTCTTTTCAGCAATATTCAAGTTCTGCAATGCTCATGTTTTATCAGGCAGGTCTGCAGAACTGTCAGCATATTCGGGTATTCAGGAAATCCTTTGATTGCAAAGCACAGAACAAGAGTAACTCATTAAACATATCCTCCTCGTTAAATGGAGACCCTTGGCAACTTTATTTGTGATAAAGCTGTGAGTAAAGTCCCACTGTCCCACATAGGCTGCTTTCTCCTTCAAGGACAAGGTTGAGAAGCCAGGGATTTCATGCGTAACCTCAGCCAATAATAGGAATTGAACCCGCGCTGCTGGCCTTGCTCTGCATCACAAACAAGTTGTCCAGCCAACTGAGCTAAACCGGCCCTCAGTAGTCAACCCAGTAGTCCCTCCCTTGAAATTCTCATTTGTTCCCCTCTCAAAGAATTTCATAAAAATTATTACTGAGATCCCTACATTTATTAGTTGTTATTGTTAGCTAATGTGATTGATCACAGAGTGCTAGAAACCAGACTTGCTATGTTCACATCGTCACAAGGTGATCCTGACCTCAAACCAGACAATACAACCAGGGACTAAGAACTCCCAACAGGGTTAATATTCAGCCTAAATTGGGGAGCAGCAACTGGTAGAAATTCTGGGTGGCATGGTATAATTATGAGTCAAGCACATAAAAGAATGTCTACACATGCTACTTGTAAATTAAACCAATTAAACTGTTGCTTTTTGAATATATCTTTATATTCACCTAGACAGCCTCCCACATTTTGCCCTCCCTAAACTTGAGGATATAGAAAACTCTGCTGCCAATGTCTTAACTCTGTGCTTGCTCACCTACATTGGCTCCAAGTTAAGCAACTGCTCCACTCCAAAATTCTCATCCCTGTATTCAACTGCAGGCAGCGGGATCCTTTATCCCAGCAGCCGGTCAATGGGGTTTCCCATTGTGGCCACCCCCACGCCATCGGTAAATCCACGGGACTGAGTGCGCTGCCGACGAAACAGAGGATCCCGCTGACGGAGAATCCCGCCGAAGATTTTTTTCTGGTTGTACAGCCTTTTGTGATGAGGGCATGGAGGGATTTGAAAGGAAGCGTGAGAATTTTTAATTCGAGGCATTCAAAAAACCTGAAGCATTGGTTAACTGGGAGCTAATGTAGGCCAGTGAGTACAGGAGTTGTGGGTGAACAAGCTTGAGTTTGGGCAAGGGCAACAGAGTTTTGGGTGACCTCAAATTTACAGGGCGTAGAATTTGGTAGGTCAGCAAGGATTGCATTGGAATAATCAAGTACAGAGGTAACAAAGGCATGAATGAGGCTACAAGTAACAAAATAATAAGATAGCTAATAGCATAGTTCACTCCCTTTTTATTAGTTCTGTGGCTACTTGACATACAATGGGTTAATCTTCATTAAGCTATAGAATCCTACCCTATTGTCTGAGTTGCCATACTAAAGGCTGAATGTTCCTGGTGCTATGGTGATTGGCTTGGAAGTGGATAAGGTGCCAGTAAATAATGGGGGAGCTGGTTGGCTCCTTGATGCAGTCCTGCCAGTGGGCAAATTTCCCAGAGGTGAACTAGGAAGCAGACTGCTTGCCCACTTACTGGAGGTGGTCAGTCAATTAATACCAAGCCCCCAAAATGGGCAATTTTGCAGCCTGGCTGGCATCGCACCACTGACAGAGCAGCACCCAGCTGCACGTGGAGAGTGCCAGCTCAATGAAGGTCATCCGAGCCAGAGACTCCATGCCTCAATGATGGGGCTTTCCTGCAGGAAAGGCTGTACTTGCAGCCCAAACAGTCCGGTTGGCGGGGTTTTGGTTCCTTTGCCCAGAGGCCCAGGCACTTTTTTCAGTCATTTAAGGGTTTCCAGAGCTAGACATCAGGAATAACATTTAACCTCTGGGTAATCGTTTAAAATAAAAGTCCCCTTGTCATTGCGCAGATATTGAATTGAAATTCTGAAATATTTTGTTGAATATTAATAATGTTAGTGTCACAAACAAAATACGTCGCTATTGCTTCACGATGTGATTAATGATGCCATGTCTGCTTTCTCCTTTGTTTTTACACACAGCTTTACAATTCCTGAGATGAAGCTCATTTACCTTCCTATATTTGCTTTGCTGGTCAGCAGCATACTTTGTCAGTACGACTACAATGAATATTATTATGAACCAGTAGGTTTCCAGGGATTGCCTTATCCAGTATGTTCCGTTGAGTGTGACTGTCCGCTGAACTTCCCCACTGCCATGTACTGCAACCACCGCAGACTTAAAACAATCCCCGTGGTACCCGCACAGATAAAATACCTTTACCTCCAGAACAACCAGCTCACTGGCATTCAAAGTGGTGCATTTGAAAATGCCACTAATCTCCTCTGGCTGGTCCTTGACGACAATCAAATTACGAGCGACAATGTGGGCAAAAATATATTCTCAAAGTTAAAAAGCCTGGAGCGGTTGTACATAAACGGCAACAATCTGACAGATGTTGTCCGCTCCCTTCCAAAGTCATTGGTGGAACTGAAGCTTTCCTTAAACAAGATCTCGAAGATTGGCAACAGCTTGAAAGGACTGGAAAACCTGACCACTCTTCTTCTCCACGACAACAATCTGAATGACGTCGGTGGGTCTTTGAGTGGTTTGAAGTCTCTGATGTACCTTGACTTGAGTGCCAACAAATTGACAAAACTTCCTGATGACCCTCCACCAGCCGTAGAGATGCTTTATATTAATCACAATCGGATCAAGAGCATTCCAAAGGACTACTTTAGCAAGATGAGTATTCTCCAGTACCTACGCATGGCACACAATGAACTAACCGATGAGGGTATCCCCGAGAAAGTCTTCAACATCACCTCGCTGATTGAGTTGGATCTTGCATTCAATGAATTGAAGAGCATCCCTCTTGTTAATGAAAACCTAGAAAATATGTACCTACAGGCGAATAAAATTGACAGTAAGTCTGAATGCATATCACTTACTCTGGTAAAGAACTGAGATCTGAGAAGTCACAAGGTAAAATGTGGAATTGAGGTCGAAGATGGGAAGTCAGGGGGAATGTAGTCACCCCCTCCACCCCCCCATATAAAGGTTTGTTACAAAGGAAGGTAACTGATGCAAAGAGTTAAAAGTGAACGCAAAGGCAATTGGATTATCCTTGAAGGGAGAACGGATTAAGAGATGTGGAGGAGGAGCAGGAGGTCAGGGATTGAATTATGAAAATAACGGATTGTTTTTCTTTTCCTAAAAATTCTCATATTCTAAAAAAACAGACTGATTTGCTAAACATTTACCTTGATATCATCACAGTTAAAGTATCTTGTGAATTCTGGCCAAACGAGATTCACTCAATGCTCCAATAAAGAGGTAGCTCACGAAAAAGGTTTGACTTCTAAATAGGTGAAGATAATTTGCATTTTCTATGATAATATGATTGGTGGCTTCATGGTAGATGATAACTGGCCATCTCCACCGCATCTGTCCATTAATATAGCTCAAGGCAAAGTTCCTAGATTATAGGTTGTCAATGCAATGTAAAACATTGAACTTCAATCTTCAAGCATATTCAGTTCAACAAAACACTCAACGGAGTAACACAAGATGAACCTGAGACATTTACTCTTGCAATCTCCTCACCCTCCAAAATCTCTAGTCTCTTCCTGGTTTTGATTACTCAACCATTGACAACCATGCCTTTGATTGCCAAAACCCTAAACTCTGGAATACCCTCCCTAAACCCATCCACCTCCCCTCTTCTTAAAATCTCCCTCTTTGACTTTTTTAGCAAGAGAGTTCCAAAGTCTCACAACTCTCGGAGTGAAAACATTTTGCCGAATCTCCATTTAAAATGGGTGACCCCTTAATTTTAAACAGTGACCACCCTAGTTTTAGAAACATCCTCTCCACTTCCACCCTGTCAATACCCCTCAGGATCTTTTATGTTTCAAACAAGTTGCCTCTTATGCTTCTAAACTCCAGCGGATACAAGCCTATCCTGTCCAACCTTTCCTCATAAGACAACTCGCCCATTCAAGATATTAGCCTTGAAAACCTTCTCTGAACTGTTTCCAACACATTTACATCTTTATTTAAATGAGGGGACCAATACTGTACACATTATTTCAGATTGGTCTCACTAATGCCCTGTACAATTGAAGCATAACCTCCCTACTTTTGTAATCGATTCCTCTCACAATAAAATATAATATTGTATTAGCTTTGCTAATTACTTGCTGCACCTGTAAACCAGCCTTTAGTGGTTCATGCATTCAGACACCCAGATCCTTCTGCACCTCCGAACTCTGCAAAATCTAACCATTTAGATAATCAGCATTTTTTATTCTTTCTACCAAAATGGACAATTTCTTTCCCCCACTTTATATTCCATTTGCCAGATCCTTGCCCATTCACTTAATCTGTCTGTATATTTTTGTAGCCTCTTTATGTCCTCTTCACAGTTTACTTTCCTAGTGTTGTTGTAGAAAATTATTAGGACAAAGGTCCTCGAGAGGTAGTAATACTGCCATCTGAATCTCATAATACTTCTAAATGTCTTCTTTTGTTGGTTATTCACCTAAAACGGATAAATTCAGTTTAAAACTAATTTCCAGTATCGTAGAAAATTGAAACCTAATTAAGGCCCACATGGTGGCATATTATGTGTTATTTCCCAAATTTGATAATGCTCAGTATGGCGAGAGCTCAATGCCTGTCATCCGGAGAGAAGGCAGTGTACGCACCCCTACCAACTCTGACAGCCCACCTCCATTTTACATTTAAATGAGCTTTGATTTGCAGCAGGCAGGTCTTACATCCTCACTTGACCGACAGCTCTCCAGCCCATCCAGGCACAGCGCTGCAGTGGCCCGAAGAGGTATTGCAGATTCATGCCTGAGACTAAGTTCTGTGAACTGCAGTGCTGGTAAGTACCAGTGGTCTGTGGGAGGGGAGGGGATATACTGGGGGATCATGTGGGGGGAAATCTTGCAGTCTGGAGGTAGGTGGGGAGGGGTATGGTGAGGGGTAGGGGGAGGGAGCGTTGGAGGTCTCCGGTCCATGAGGGGAGGGTGCCCCCAGTTTGAAGGGGTCTTCCGATGGAGGCGCCCCTCCTTTCTCACCGGAGATGGAGGGTGAGACTTTTTCTGTTTCTCACCCTCAGTTATCGGGCACATGCCAGCCTAAAAATTGAGGCTATGTGGGAAACGACTTTAATTGGGGCATGGGTGGGCTTTCCATCTGAGGCTCTGTCCGGTCTACCATAAATTCTTGTCGTGGGCGGGCAGGATTCCAGACAGAATCTGTCCGTGCTATTTTAGGTTCCTTTCCAGCTTCATAACCCGTTGGGCGAGGAACGTAAAACTCTAGCCATAATATTCAAAGGGTGTGATTTAACCACCTCGTTGTGCCCGGCGCGTGTTGGGCGCACTGGTTAAATATGGGAATATGGGGGGGTGGGGGGTGGGTTAGGCTTACCTGGGGAGGAGGGAGGGTGGATTGGGCTTACCTGGGGAGGAGGGAGGGTGGATTGGGCTTACCTGGGGAGGAGGGAGGGTGGACCTGGGGAGGAGGGAGGGTGGATTGGGTTTACCTGGGGAGGAGGGAGGGTGGATTGGGCTTACCTGTGGAGGGGGTTGCACAAGCATTCCAGGTTAGGGATCGCCCCAGGCCAGGGGCTTTTTTGTCCATGAGGCCTTCAAGCTATCTTTAAATATTGTGAAGAACCATAACAGGGGAGACTATGACTGCTTCTGTCTGTCTTACCAAATACTTTAAACATAACAGAGCCCTGTTCTTGCTTATCTGCTGAAGGCCACTTTAACTCCCTTTGACTGTAAGTAGCCTCTAGCTTCACAGCTGAAGGCTATTACCAAAAAGGAATTGGCCTTGTTAGTTGTGAGAGCACTTTACAGCTCCCAAATGGCTTCTTGAGGGTACATGGCCATGTCTCAGACGATGATTATTGCTTCACATTTCAATCAAACTTTGAAGCCTGAACAATTTGCCTGACCTCTAGAAGTGTCAGCACCATAGAGGCAGCAGCCAACAATCGACCACTCCAGAGCTGGGCTTCAGCACTGGGAATATCCTTGCGACCAAAGGTTGAGTGTGTGGATCAGGACCAGAGCATGGTCTTCCTAATGTTCCCGGCAGGGGTCTGGGGTCTCGGGGCTCCTGATGTTGCTGAGGGTGAGTTTGCAGAGCGAGGTTCTCCAGCACAACTGGCTACGTGGATGGCGCTCTGAGAGAAGGCAGGCAACGTAAATGTAGGGGAGGCATGGGAGATTTGTGGGTTTTGTGTGGAAGCCCTAACTGATCGTCAGTCTCTCTCCTTCTCCAATTCCTTACAGATACCAAAACGGATGGTGATGTCGGTCCCGCAGAGGATGCCCTCGGGTGTCGGTGGCAGCCCAGGTGACCAGACGCCGGAGAAGGCAGCAGCTTTGGTGCAGGCTGGAGGCGGCACCCTAGGTGCAGGGGGCCGCCTAACATCCTGAAGACCCGGCCGCCCATTGGGCTGACAGGAACCCAGAGGGGGATGTGAGCGATGGCCCAAGGTTACAGGCGTCGTTGGTCTTTCGAGAAGATGATGGATAGCATTTGCCACAGGAGACTCCGTCTCAACAAAGAGACAGTGCGGCACCCCGTGGAGGAGGAGGATACATGCTCCCAGCAGCCATGAAGGTCACCGCAGCCCTGAACCTTTAGATCACTGATTCATTCCAGGGCTCGAGCGGTGACCTGTGCGGCATATCACAAGCTACAGCGCACAAATGCTCCATACTGATGCCTGTATACCCGGGCATCAGACTTTATCAACTTTGGCCTAGGCCAAGCCTACCAAGATGCCCGACAGCAGGATTTTCTGCTATCGCCAGGGTGCCCCAGGTCCAGTGGGTGATTGATCGCACACATGTTGCCTTGCATGCTCCGGGGCATATCATTGAGTGGTGCATCGGACTGCTCGAAATGCAGTTCCGATGCCTGGACCTCTCTGGTGGTGCACTGCAGTCCACTCCCCAGAGGGTCTTCCACTTTGTGGCGATCTTCTCTCCACAATCTGACAGAGCAGCAGCGTGACGTGCTGCAGGAGGAGGAGGAGGGACATGTGACCTCGGCTGAGGAGGTGGCGAGACCAGGATGGGATGAGTAGCAGCCACGGAGGAGCCAGAGGATGGAGGATTGGTGCAGTGAGGGTCCGGCATGCCTGGAGGACCAGGGAGGCCCTCATCCACACCCAAGTCTCATAGGACGAGGCTTTGTCCATCAGCTCATCCCCTCCCCCCATTCCCCTCTCCCCATTTACAGCCTTCCTGCCCCCCCCCCATTCCCCTCCTTCCTCCATGCCCCCTCCCGACTACCCTGTTCCATTTGCCCAGGAACTGCGTAACATCACCCCAGGGTGTTGGGCCTGTGTCAGTGGATCAATATACAAGGCAGAAGAATGATGATCACTCGTATGAGATTATGAGATTAGCTCTGGTGCTTCTCAGTTTATCCCAAAGTCTGACTCCTGCCTTTCTGCTGACAGCGTGCTCACACCCATCCTCGGAACGTGGTCTGCATCTTGAATCACTGTGCCCTGAGGCAGGGGATGGTGCAAGTGGAGGGCCAGAGGGGATGGGGTGCAGACAGGCCCGCTGTGAAGTTTAACATGACAGAGGCTGCACATGTATCAGGTGTGACATGTTTCAATAGTGAACATTGAACATTGAACATTTCCCCAAGCTACACATAGTGACTACACCCCCCCCCCCACCCCCCAGTGCCGTCTCGTCTCAGTACTCCTTGATATTCTTGATCTTACGTGGTCTACTGCTAGGTTTAGGTGTGTCCCCAGGATGCACATCAGAGGCAGAGGCAGCCTGCTGCCTTTCATGCCCTTTGGCCTTTGATGCTCATGGCGGACGTCCTCTGGTGGGCCTGGTGCAGGAGGGAACCGGCCGAATTACCGGTGTCACTGGCTTCGCTGTGTCACAATATTCTGCCCGCTGCCATTGAGATGTGCCAGTGTCAGGAGGGGGGATTCGTAAGAACTGGAGACCGCCGTCGTCTCCTTGGTGACAGGCCCTGGGTCGGCATCCACTGCTTGCTCATACCTGGCAGTGCCCATAGGGTCCTGGGAGTCTCTCTGGGACAGAGAGGCTGCTGGGGGGAGGTCCAGAGACCTCTGAGTCATCTGGCTCTGCCAGCATTGGTGCCTCCCCTTTGTCTGCACCATGGTTTTGACATCCTCACCGATGTTCCTCAGTGACTGGGCCATGCTCTGGCAGTGCCTCGGCAATGTCGACCTGTGTATGGGACAGCGACTGGGACATGATGTCGAGGCCCTCTGCCATGGTTGCACCAGATGGAGCCATGCCTTGGACACCACTACTCAAGACACTAACCTCATGCTGCAAGCTTTCTATTGTGATCGCCACCTTCGGGCCACACATTGTCGGCATCATCGCCTGCGCCTTTAGCCTTTGGGATTCCTCCAATCAGCTATGCACTCACTGGAATGTTGCTGACATCCCTTCCTGAATGTCATAGTCATGTTCTAGCATCTGCATCTGCTCTGGGGATAAACTTGTCCAGAGGCTCGGCAATTGTCCGGGACTCAGCAGACTCCTGGGACCCAGCAGACCTCCGACTGATAACTCCCTTGGATTTTCCTGCCTCCTCCTGATGTGCAGCAGCAACTATGTGGTGCTCACCAGATTGTGCCTCAGAGGCCTGGCCATTAATCTCGCACACTGAGGTGAGTGTCTCTGCGCTGGTGTAAGACAGGGGTGATACTGTCTCGATGGTGATCTCTTGGGTGGTGGAGTGGGGTGGGACAGCTCTGGATGGCCCGGCTCCATCAGATGGGGATCCTGTGAGCGAATGGACATGTGGTCAGTGAGAGGGAAGGATGTTTTTTTCTGATGTGAACAACTCACTTGAGGCAGGTCATCTGGGTGAAGGGGCAGCAATTCCTCACCTCTCTGGCTCAGACCAGCCTCGCTGTCAGTGACAGTTCCCTCCTTGGACAGCCCTGCGATTTGCAGGGCCCCTTCCCAAACCCCCCACGTCTTGGCCCTTACCCATTTATTCTGGGCTATCTTCTCCTGCGGGGCCAAAGAGAGGACATCGTGAGGTGCACGTTTGATGGGTAATGGGGGATCTATAGCAGGTAGCCTGTGTGGGCACCGCACCTGGACATGAATAGGTTGTCTGGTGGGTGCCAGGGGGTTCTGAGGAACAAGCACTAGGATCGGATGTGGGGAGGGTGCGAGGTGCCAGCCAGCGGTTTGTGGGGTAGCAGGGCGGGTTGGGAATTTGTGGGACTGGCAGGCAGAACTGATGCCAGGAGAGAGGTGGTATCTTACACTTGCAGCTCGCTGGAGGTCGTTGGTCTTCTTCTGACATTGGACATGCTGCCCGTACTGAGAGCTGCTGTCACTGCCTCCCAGGCGGTATTGATGACCCTACTGCTGGTCCTTCAACCCCCTTGAGCGAACAGGATGCCCCGTCTCTCATTCACAGCATTGGGAAGCCTGTCCAGGTCACCAGGTCAGCATCCCCAAAGCAAGGAGCAGGTTTGCATGCTGCCATGCCTGTGTGCTGATTGGGAGTGAGTGGTGAGGGAGTGTTTAAAGTAGCTCCCCCTCGTTAGTGGCGAGGCGCTGCAGCATGAGTGCCGTTAAATACGGGCCGTGATCTCACCACTGTGCGGGCGAGAAACATCCCGTCAATTGCACTCAAAATGACACTTAGAAATGTTTCCCTTAAATCGCGCCCTACACCAAAGATGTTCTGTCTGCCTCCAAAATGCTGTAGTATAGATTGATATTACAAGTAGAATATTCATTTCTCAGGCTATTTGAATACAGCATCACTCACCCTCTGAATTTTAATTTTGCAGAGTTCAACCTGAATAGCTTCTGTCGTGTTACAAGCCCAGTGGATTTCTCCAGGATCAGACACCTGCGTTTGGATGGTAATAATTTGACTCGAGGTAGCTTGCCCTATGACGTGGCTCAATGCCTTCGCCTGGCTGGGGATGTGTCGTTAGATTTTTGATTCACACCCACCCGATTAGGAAGATACAAGGTCGGGTCCTATTTTAACTCTGTAAGCTGACGGGGCTTTGAGTGAGTTAAAATCTTACCCCTCCCCCCCATAACATTTCTAAATTAGATTTGTTCACTTATTAACACATCATATAGTGCAAACTAACCCCTTTAAGCCTTATATCTTCACATAATCATGCCTTTTCTACTAGATCATCAATCAGTTAAGGAAAACTGACAGAATTACTGGAAAGAAAGTAGTGATTCAGGAAGTGGAGGATAAATAAAGAGTAAAGCTGTGTAGTGTGGTAAAAAGGTATTATTCTTTCAAAGTGGATGGCATTTCAACCTCTTGAGAAGTACATTTGAATCAAATCCTGCTACACATATTGAGTAATGATTGAATAAAGCTTGGGGTTAGAACTTATGAAAGAGGAAAATTCAATGAGCAACGCTAAAATTAAATTTACTCCCTTCACTGTTCTGTGCATATATCAATTACCTCTCATGTAGAGTCCTCTTCTGCTTTGTTTATTGTACCATATGTTTAGAAGTGATTTTTAAAAGATTCCGCACTTTTATAACAAACTATATTTCTGCGCAAACCTTGCAAATTATAGATTTTCTGAAGATTTTCTAATAAACTCGAATCAAAATATTATTTTCAAGAAACCTATATAGGATTGTCGTGGGACGTCAGCGTAACTTATAGTGAATCGAATGGTACCTGCCCATTCCATAGTTACTGTATTATGAATATTTTAGAACAGAATTGACATTAACACATTAAGATCCGTAGGATGTGGGTAAGAGAGCTTAGGGATTTAATTCTTGTACAGAGGTTATTATGAAATAAAGGGAAACAGTAAGCATTATTTTAATAACCGATTCTTTCAATAATTTGTTTCCTTGCTTCATTTTCTTTGGCTTAAAAAGCTGGGAGTCTCTGAAACAGTCAGATTAATTTTACATCTGTGCAATGGAATATTTTAACCACAGCTTGCATCATGTGCTGTAAATCATGCATGGCCTTTATGCATCTTCCTTTAACCAGCTGTATGCAACTTATCATACAGGAGATAAAGCATGGTTAAGTAAGTTGAAGTGCTGATGGCTGCCTTTAACTTTTCTGTTGTATTCTTCTGTTTTCGCTCACACGTTTGAAACTACAGGAATGTCATTAGTATATACAGCCACTGTTTTCACAGCCTGATATGTAGTGTTGGGTTTGAGTTTGGATCACCTGGGTCTCTGGTCTCCAGTTGCTAATTACTTGCAATGAAATTTGTCCAATTGTTAACCAGGCTAATAGGGGAGGGCGTCATTTAGACTTGGAGCATTCTGCCTTTGGGGAATCCGGGGGGGTGGGGGGGGGGAAGGGTTGATGGGTTAGACTGGTTTTGGGGGGGGGGGGGGGGGGGGGAAGAGTCACCTGACATTGTTATCCTACACCATTACAAGGAGACAATCTCTTCAGCTGATCGCACAATGAGCAACATGGAAACGTTTGTGGTCAAACCCCACTTGAAGTAGACCGCACAAGATCTCCACCTGGATGGGCTGGACATGAACCTGAAATTATTGAACGTGGTGTGACTGGAAGAAAGATTTATTTTATAAGTCCACAAAAAAAACTTTTTCCTAAAAATTGACCTGAAAATGTAACACTTCCAGATGTAATTATCTGACCTTGTAGTTTGAGCTTTCTATACTAACTTTTTCTCTGTTTATACATATTAACCATTAAAATATATCTCACCTATTTTCATTTGTGGTCTATTTTGTTCAGCCAAATTTTCTGGGTTTTCATTTACTTGTTATTGATAGATCAAGAGAAATTCTTCAGTCAAGAGAAGAATTTTCTGGTACATGTGTTTCAAATCAGCACCTCATTTAACACAATAAGCCACTTGTTTGGTCAGATGTATTATTGTTCATGGTTGGATGTTGTCCAATTACTGTTCATGGCCAGGCAACCTTCTTAATTAACCACAAGTGACTGTATTTACAACTGAATGGCTTGTTTGGTCACTTCCTGGGGCTTTATAACCTTCCACAAAGCATGAAAGGGGCATTGGGACCTAGATATCAGGATTTTAAAAAAATCAGGTCCAGAGCCTGTGCCTGCCGGCAGCAGTACCTGTCTGGCAATTTTACCAAATGCAGTCTCCTAAATGGTTGCCTGTGGGCCATTATGCTGCCAGCCCAAGCAGAGGACTGGCAGCTCAGAGGCCTCAGCAGTGCCACTTGGAGGGGTGGCCACTACTGATTGAGGCAGGCAGGAATCCTCGGGCATTAGGCCAGGGAAGTAAAATAAAAGGAAGCGTCACTGTGCTGAATGTCAAAGAGGAAGCCTCTCCCCTGGGGGCGGGCAGTGGTGCGTGGGTGCTGCCTTTCCTTCCCACAGACCCTTCTTCTTTGGTACAATGGGGCTTTCACATTAGACTGGCACTGGGAGGATGTTTCCATTTAGCTGGCCCCCTCCCTGTCCTCCCCTTTTGCCCAATGTAGAATGGCCCTGAATAGTATAATTCCGTATATAAACCAGCTGCTCTCCTCCTTGGGATGGGTAGCATCGCTGCAGCCGGCACCTGTCAGTAAAACAGGGATGGTGTTGGTGAGCTGACCCAACTCCGGATCCTCATAATATTACTGTCCCCCCCCCCCCCCCCCCCACACACACACACACACCTATCTCCCCCCCACCCCCCCACACACACACCTATCACCTCTCACCCGGTCTCTGGAGGGCCATTAAAATACTTGGCTACACATCCATGAATATTAGATAGTTTTTCCACAACCCAATAGCCTTCATGGCCATTTTCTTTCAGGTCCAAACCCAGACATTTTGGGGTCAGAGGAAGAGGGGTAGACCCTCAGCCCCATTCCACCAACTACTTAGTTTTGTGTCTGGCCTCCATCTCCCTATATTGATTCTGTAACCCTGAACATCCTTGCCTAACAATATTCCATCAATCTCAGTTTTAAAGTTTCCAAGTGACTCCCCAGGCCTCAAAAACATGTTTGGAAAATGTGTGCCAGGTTTCCAGACTCATTTGCTTGAAGATATGTTTCCTGATATCAACCCTGTCCAGCCTTGCTCTACTTTCTATGTTATATCAGTATGCTGTTGTTAACTTCCCTACCAGAGGAAATAGTTTCTCTGGACAGAACCTATCAGATTCTTTCATCATTTTAATCACCCCTATTTGTTCACTCCTAATCTTTGTATTCTTATTTGTTCATGTGATGTAGTTGGCATTGGCTAGGCCCGCATTTATTGCCCATCCCTAATTGCCCTTGAGAAGGTGAGCAGTGGAATCCATGTTATACTGTTTCTGAGAAAGGGTCATGAGTTAGTATGAAATTCATGTATCCTGGAAAAACGAAGAAGTTAGAATGGAATCCATAATAAACTAGAGCTTAGTGAATGACGCAAGTCTGTGGAGACAGAATGATTGAAGTAGCCGTAACACGGGTGCGCTTTTCTGTAAACCACCCTAACCTCCTAGTCGGCAAGGGAGATAAGTATGCAAAAGAAGGATAGAAGGAGCTAGTGTTTCTATTGGTCCAACTGTCCTGTTTTCTATCGCTTTCTATCGGCTAGAATTACTGTCCTTTCATTGGTCAAAAATGATAGTTTAACTGTGATATTATTGGCGTATGCGACTGTAATGACCTCCAATTGGCATTATTGGTTGGCCAATTGGAGTATGAGCTCCCTCAATGATAGCTCATTGAGGGGGCCCATATAAGCACCTGTGTAGGCTTTGTGAACCAGTCTTAAGTTGACTGGAATGCTAGCAGCACTGTTTGGAGCTGCTCTTGCATATAGTTATCGCAAATAAATACTGATGTAGTGACGGTACCCCTGCCTCCTGTGGATTATTACAGCGACAATCAATTAAAGGCTTGAAATGTATCTGTTAATTCTATTGGTTAAATTAAGCTATTAATGTTTCTGCTTACTAAGTTAATTCAGAGTAATACCAGTGCATCCCACTGGCTTTGCCCTCCATGTGCACATGTTAATAAAACTTGATCAAAGAGCTCCTGTGTCAGCCTTGCAATACTTCGACAGAGCCATCTTCTTGAACCACTGCAATCCGTGTGGTTTAGGAACACTCACTGTGCTGTTAAGGAGGGTGTTCCAGGATTTTAACCCAGCAAAAAATGGTCATTTAGTTCCATGTCACGTTGGTGTATGGTGTGGAGGGGAACTTGCAAACGGTGGTGTTTCGATCTGACTGCTGCCCTGGCTGGTCTAGGTGGTGAGTGTTATGGGTTTGGAAGGTGCTGCCTAAGGAGACTTGGTGAGTTGCTGCAGTGGATCTTGTATATGGTACACATACTGCTGCCATTGTGCATTGTGATGGATGGAGCGAATGGTTAAGTTGGTGGATGGGGTGCCGAATAAATGGATTCAAGGAAATACAATCCCAAACTTTTATTGAGTTCAGCATCACAACTGGCTATGGTAGGGTTTGAACCCTCAAGCTCCACATTATACACTGGGCAGTTACCATATACCCCAAATAAGTTCCAGAATGCAGGAAGAGCAGCAGGAAGGGGAGGAGGAGAAGGAAAGGGTGAATGAGGAGGAGAAGAAGGAAGGTGAGGAGGAGCAGCAGAGGGTAAAGGAGGAAGTAGGAAGGAGATGGGAGGAGCAGGATGTGGAAGGGGAGGAATCAGAGTGGGCTTTAAGGGCCCACACCTTTAGGAGGACAAGAGATGATCAGCCTGTACCAGATCACAAACACAATGTTACAATTGGTTTCTATTACAGGCTGAACACCTGTAATGCTCGTTTGCATATGGTGGAAAGTTGGAAGTCAATCTCCAAATATATTCTATGATCGGCTTGATTGCACATTGTGGACTCAATGGATCCAAAGGCCTCTTGCACATTTTGCATTTGCTTCTGTCTTGATGGTATTTAGTGGGGACGTTTTGTGAGGGCCACGAAGAATCCAGCACGAGTTTTAAGAATACAAAGTAATAACATTTATTTACAATAATATATATGTATATATATATGTATAAAACAGCAGCAGCAACTTCCCTTGCTGCACACTCCTTCCTGCTGTTTCCAAACTGGCCAGCTTTATTTATACTTGGAGTTGACTAATGGTTTCTCCGCCCCCCTCATTGGGGAAGCTCATACTCGCACAGGATTGTGGGATTGTCATTAGTCCCCAGCCAATGGTAAGCAGGCAGGTTATAACATCCCTCCCCCGCAAAGTCCAAGGAATCCACCGAAGACCCTGGCGAAGGAGGGCGTCGGACTCGTTTTGCCGCAGGCCGGACACCATTTGCACGCGGCGCTGGATCAGGCCGTGTGTAACGAGACGGAAACCGGTGCTTCCGTGATGAACTGCGCAACGGTTCGGCACATAGTCCTGTATGGTGGGCAGCATAGACAGCTCCCAGGCGAGTTGCGGGCATTTTCCTCCAAGCTGTCAGAATTCAGCGTGGAAGACGGCATCCTCTTGTGGGGGACGCGTGTGATTGTCCTGGAAAAAGGCCAGGAGCTGATACTAACAGACTTGCACAATGGGCATCCAGGTGTGACCAAAATGAAAATGTTGGCCCGGAGTTATGTCTGGTGGCCAGGCCTCGACACCGACATTGAGAAGGTGGCCCGAAACTGCTCCATTTGCCAGGAGCATCAGAAGCTTCCGCCGGCCGCGCCCCTACATCACTGGCAATGACCAGGGCGGCCTTGGGCACGCTTGCATGCAGATTTCGCAGGCCCTTTTCAAGGATCCATGTTCCTTCTATTAATTGACGCCCAGTCTAAATGGCTAGAGGCGCATAGGATGCAGGGGACAACGTCATGCGCAACAATTGAAAAGATGCGTTTGTCTTTTAGTACGCATGGCCTCCCCGAGGTGCTGGTCACGGATAACGGCACTCCATTCACGAGTGAGGAGTTTGCGAGGTTCACGAAGATGAACGGCATACGCCATATCCGCACTGCCCCTTACCACTCGGCTTCAAATGGGTTGGCAGAGCGCGCAGTGCAGACATTCAAAAGAGGCCTAAAGAAGCAGTCTTCCGGATCAATGGACACGAGACTGGCTCGCTTTTTGTTTACGTATAGGACCACCCCCCATGCGGTGACTGGGGTAGCTCCCGCAGAACTCCTAGTGGGCCGGAGTCTTCGCACCTGCCTTAGTATGGTTTCCCCAGACATTGGCGCAAAAGTACGCCGCACACAAGAATGGCAGGGACAGGGTTTTTCTCGGCATCAGCCGATTCGGCAGTTTGCGCCCGGTGACCCAGTGTTCGTTCGGAATTTTGCTGGTGGTGCCCAGTGGGTTCCTGGTGTAATCTTTCACCAAACTGGCCAGCTTTATTTATACTTGGAGTTGACTAATGGTTTCTCCGCCCCCCTCATTGGGGAAGCTCATACTCCCACAGGATTGTGGGATTGTCATTAGTCCCCAGCCAATGGTAAGCAGGCAGGTTATAACAGGAAGATACCCTGATTCTTTAACATAAACATGCCCAGAATGTTTCCAATATCCAGAATACTGGAAAATTCACACTGAGAAAGCAGTAAAACTGCAAAGCCTGTTGTTTCATATTGTTCCAGCGAGCAGTCATTTCCTTTCTCCAGCTTTGATTTTTCAGATGGGACAAATTATGGGAAGAGAATGAGATCAGCAGAAGAAATGGAGCCAATGGAACACTTTCACCGTAGTTACTTTTCTAGCTCTCTGTGGTCTCATTTACAAACATTTGTGACCTTTTCTCAGTTTTCAACAGCCCTTAAGTATTCTAAAAGGCTCAGACCAGATTTCACTGGCTTCACCCCATCCCATCTGTGGAAATTGCCTTTCACTCATTGGGGCAAATGCCAGAATGCCGAATTTCAACTGATCAGACAACAATTTATACTATGGGAGAAAAAGATGCTGACTGGTTGGCCTCCCTTCTCCTGTAGTATGAATTGTTGCAATCATTTAGTGCAAGATAGAAAGCTTCAGCAACATGTCTCTGTTTGCAGTAATACTCATCTCTGGAAACTGCTTAAACATCTGCCTTGACACATGGAATGAAACCCCCCTGATTAAAGCCCCTGTTTAGGGTTTGAAATTAAATGACCAGCCTAAATGGTCAACATTTAAGCACATTATTGTGCTTTTTCTTGATGAAATGGTGGATGTATTCAGAAACGTTTTGATGTCAAAGTTCTCATTTCTGTTTTCAAATCCTTCCATGACCTCCCCCCTCTCTAATATGTAATCTCCTCCAGCCCCGCATCCCTCTGAAACATCTGCAACTCTCCAAATCGGGCCTCTTGACCGTCCCCGGTTTTAATTGCTCTCCTGATAGTGGCCATGTCTTCAGCTGCCTGGGTCCTAAGCTCAGGAATAGCCTCTCTACACCTCTCCACCCAACATTCCTCCTTTAAGACATTGCTGAAGACCTGCCTTTGGTCATCTGACCGAATATCTTGTGGTAAAAACAACCACTCCAAATTTGTGATTGTTCAAGTAAAAGGGTTGCAAGCATATGCTGGAGAGGGAGATCCAGAGCATGTCAGGTGTCTCTTTCAAGGATACAGGGTTACAGCACATATTTATATTCTTGGGTGTGATCTATCTGCCTCGTCATGCCCGACTCGGGACGCAATGAGGCCGGTATATCTTGCAAGAGGTCTCTCATGAGATTTACCGGCCTTGTCATGCCTCATGAGATCTAACAAGATTTTGCAAAGCATCCCGATTTGGATCCCGCCCATTGAGGTCGGAACCCAGACTCAAGTGAGCAGTTAGTCTCAATTGAACATGTCTACGTCGAATCTATCCAGCGCCCGGCACCTAAAGGCCTTACCTCAGAGACCCCAAGTGGGTGCCGTTTAGCACTGATTTCCACAAATGTGAACCAGGCATATCAGCACTTGGGGAGCGGGGGTTCGGGGGGCGGGGGGGGTTCTGGCGATTGGGGGCCCCTGGGTGGTGTGGCTCTGGGCAGGTTGGTACCCTGGCACTCACCGATGCCTCGCAGGCACCCTGGCAGTGCTACCATGATTTACCAGGTTGTGCTAACAGGGGCATTGCCAGGCAGGCAATGTCAAGGTGCCCAGGTGGCATCATGCCCTTGCCGGTCATTGGGCCCGTGGTGCTCTTCCCTCATGAGATGTGATGTGGCAATTCAATTACCCCCTTATTGGTGAGTTGGGATGTTGGTGGGGTCTGGAGGATGCGGTGGGGGGGCAGTAGAGATCAGGGCGCCACTTTCATCTATTCCTGCACTGGCGAACAGAGTTCGTTAGTGAAGGAAACAGGATTAAGTGCGGCCTCGGTGAAGCGTTCCTTGGCGAGGCCCAGAAATGAGGCAGAGTCTGTTTTTTAGCTGCGAGCTCCAGGAAACACCCGGCTAAACACGCTCGATACAGGACCCTGCTTCATTTCCGTTAAATTGCGCCCAACCTATCTTCCTACTTTTCATCATGATATTCCTCACTCATTTCTTAACCAACCATACTATTCTACCACTGATGTTCCCATTATCTCACCACTCAGTTTTGTGTATGGCCTTCACCCTTAACTCCTTCTTGTCCTGTTCAGAAATGAATGTCTATGAAAGCTGTTCGTGTTGGGCTAGCTGCCTCTGGAACTACCCTTGGCCAAGGAACTCAACAGGCCTCTAGCATTCTCTAGATTTCCCATCATGCCTAGTAAGATAACTTCATTTGCCTATTCAAAAGCTATTAAGGCACATTTTAATATCAATCTGAATAAAATAATTTCATTGATCCCACTTCAGTCTCTTTATTTGTCATTTTATATTAATCTGTGAAGAACCTTAACCATTTCAGTACATCAAAAGTGCTGTATGAATATAAAGTGTTGTTGTAATTGTTGTGTTAATTGCTCTGAAGATAAAATCCGTATGATGTGACAAATTGTTCTTTGAAGGAAAACTTGATAAAATGTAATGGTTCTTCATGTCCTTGAAATAAGTCATATTTTTACAAGTCACCAATCTTCTGGGAGTTCTTCACACTGATAGTGTGGCGGAATTGAATACACGAAAGGCATTTGAGAACATATTGTAATCGTTCCCATAAGATCCTGGTACAATAAAAGGCAAATTGTATTTGAAACTAACTTGACAACAGGGAAAGGAGAGTGTTAACAGTGCAACGGTACCCGGGGCTGGGGAGCAGAGCAGGACGGAGAGGCAAAATCGATGGCGGGAGTGGAAAACTTGTCACCTTTCAGAATCCATGCGATTATGTCAAAGGGGAGGATGCCAGGATGGCTTTCCCGTTCAGGGGCAAAGTAAGGACATGAAGTGGACAATTAAGGGCCACTGAAGGTCTTCTTCACACCGGTGCTGGCAATTTACCAGCGGTTGGTGGGCCACCAGCTATGTTGGAAAACCGTCTAGTAACATCTAGTGACCTCATTGCAGGCTTGGAGGTTGGGGTGGGAAGCCTAATCAGGCAGCCTGTGGCTCACGGTGCCCTCCAGAGTCTGTCCTGTGCGAAAACAGCCCCCCCCCCGTCATGATATTTAGGTAAACATCATGGTGCAAACATACATACATACTGATGGACAGATCAACGGACCAATCAATACACACACAACACCACAGGCAATCACAGGCAAGAGCATACATACTATAAAACGGGGAACACGACACTTCCCGGGGATTCCAGCAGGAGACAGCTCAGGGCACAGAGCTTACAGCAAGCGACTCAGACATTCACCATGTGCTGAGTGCTTCTCCAAGATAGTGTTAGGGCTGGGTCCACAGGTTAGAGGGTAATGAACGAACCACAGTAACCAGTTTATCATTGTAAATATTGTTAGTAATAAAACTAAGTTGTACCATCCGCAACCGTGTTGGTTCGTCTATGGAGCTGAGAACACAACACAACACCCCCCCCCCCCTCCAAAGCTCTCACCAACCAATCCCCTATTCGCTGGGGTTTGCCTAACTGGCCCCAAGACCACCCCCCCATTTACTTTGGTTCATCATTTTTCTCGAAGCCTGGTGCAGTTCCAGCAATGGCCTCCACTCGGTGGACTGCCGAGCTGCCTGCCCTCTGATTGGCTGTCAGCTCTTGGGGGGTAGGGGGGGTTGCTCCTGTCTTTTAAAGAGACGGGAGCCTCTGCGGCAGCAAGTTAATAATAAATAATCTTTATTATTGTCACGAGTAGGGTATCAAACCCGGGCCCCTGGAGCTGTGAAGCAACAGTGCTAACCACTTTGCTACCGTGATGCCCAAATATGTACTTAAAATAGTATATAAACATTTTAAAGCTGAAATATTTATTCTTTTAAAATGGAAAGGAGGTGAAATTGCAGAATGGTGAAAAACCAGGATCTTTCTAGAAGCATATCAAAGCCTTTTCTATTTGTGGCAGTTTTGGTGCATGCTATGGAGCCTCACGGGCTAGTCATAACGCTAAACATAAATGTTTCATTCATCTAAACCTATCTCTAGCTGCAGACACAAACACATCTTGCTATCCTGATTGAGGATTTATTCATCCATTAGACAACATTGTCGAGAATTACCTTTTGCAAAACAAAGTTTAAGAATACCAATTGTGTAACAAATAGAGTTGCAAAAAGAGTTCTATCCCCTTCTTGGGCCAGAATATCAGGATTTGAAGGCCAGGTATGACTGACAGATTATAGTTTAGATTGTTCAAAAGATGTAAAAGTTGACAGAAATGCAAGCCCACCCTCTAACAATAAAATATATGTACAGAGGCAGAGGTTCCCAACCAGTGGTTCATGCAAGTACTGCAGGTGGCCCATGGGGGGGAAAGAACAATACAATTACGTGGACCTTATATGTATCATAATCAATGTTACATTATTATTTGCAATGTAATTTGCTTCAAAAACATTGTTGTGTGATATAATCCACAATGTATTTGTGACTATGCATCATAAACTATTAGAAATAGCTGCATTTTTAATACCAGTTGATATATAAGCTCGACTCCCAACAGCCGTATTTAGTTAATTGCCTGAGGGGTGGAAAATGCGACAGAACAACTCCCAAGTTTTCCAACTGACATCGGGACTCCTGCTGTGGCAATAAAAGTCAGCCCTAGACAGGAAAGTAGGCAAATAAAGTTTCTCGAGACGAAGGGGCTAAAGCTTTCTGAAATTAATATATTGTGTGTACACAAAGTATTTACAATCATTAGGTCTTCTTTGCAGCTCAATATTGCAATAAAGACATAAAAAAAATGAAATGAAAATCGCTTATTATCACAAGTAAACTTCAATGAAATTACTGTGAAAAGCCCCTAGTCGCCACATTCTGGCGTCTGTTTGGGGAGGCTGGTACGGGAATTGAACCGTGCTGCTGGTCTGCTTTCAAAGCCAGCGATTTAGCCCTCAGCGATTCAGATACCTGAATCCGCATATTTCTAAATGTTTTTCAAACAAGCAACCTGTGCCAAAGGGTCCATTCATTTGTTATCTACCAAGAAGAATGAGGGAGTTCAGCGATATCAAGTGACTACAGAAATTGGGAGATGATGGTGCAAGTGGTAATGTCATTGGCTAAATGGACATCCAGTCCAGTGGTGGTGACCATCTTGAGAATATGGAGGCAGTTTAGGCAGTATTTTAAGCTGGGTACTATGTCATTTTTGGCCCCAATCTATGAGAATCACCGTATTGTACCAGCGGCCTTGGAATCATTGTTTGGGACCTGGAGGGAGGAGGGGTTGGAGTGGTTTGGAGATTTGTTTACAGATGGGAAGTTCACTGATTTTGAGGGGTGGGTGGGCAAGTACCGATTTTCAAGTGTGTAGTACCGTCAATATGACGCAAGGCAGGTTGAGGTAATGTCAATTGAAGGCTTTATTAAGCAGAACTTTATCCCCAGCAGCGTGGTTACAGAATGCAGCTGGTGAGGAAAATGGAAGGAAAAGCTGGGTTCTTATACTGGCATTTCTGGGTGGAGTCCAGTAGGTGGCAGAGCCTATCAGGACCTGGCATCCCTCCACCAATAGCCTGTCGACACGTGGTGTACCGTATTACCCCTAATACATACCACCACATTCACCCCTTGTTGAAAAAGAACCCGGCGGGATGGTGGTAGGGGTTTACAGAGTCGGTACTGTGCCGTAACTTTGAACAAAACACAAAATTATCGCTTCAACTGGACCAACGGGCCAAACAGGGTCGGCATGGTGCCATAACTATAACAAGACACAATAACTGAAAACGTTGAGAGTTAAAGTGATTCGATGAGCCGGTTGGGCGCCCTGGTCGTCCTTTCCGATCGTCTCGGGCGTGGTGGTGATGGCGCTGGCTCGAGTCCCGTCGACTCTGGGAGCGTAGCGCTGTCCCCTGTGTCCTTACTCCTGGGCGGGTCTGGGAGGAGAACCGAACCCCCCGGGAAGGGGGTGGCTGCGGGATGAACCGGCGGGAGTGAGGAGGTGGTGATTGGTGTTGGGGGGGTGTGGGTAGCTCCGGCGGGCGCCAGGTCTCGCAGGGAGACCGTGTCCTGTCGGCCATCGGGGTACTCCACATAGGCGTATTGTGGGTTGGCGTGAAGGAGATGCACCCGTTCCACCAACGGGTCTGACTTGTGCGCTCGCACATGTTTCCGGAGCAGAATGGGTCCTGGAGCTGCTAGCCAGGTCGGAAGTGGTGTTCCAGAGGAGGACTTCCTAGGAAAGAGGAGGAGGCGCTCGTGAGGCGTTTGATTCGTGGTGGTGCACAGCAGGGACCGGATAGAGTGAAGGGCATCCGGGAGGACTTCCTGCCAGCGGGAAATTGGGAGACTCCTAGACCAGAGGGCCTTCCAGACCGTTCCATTCTCCCTTTCTACCTGCCCGTTCCCCCGGGGGTTGTAACTGGTCATCCTGCTCGAGGCTATGCCCTTGCTGAGCAGGAATTGACGCAGTTCGTCACTCATAAAGGAGGACCCCCGGTCGCTATGGATATAGCCGGGGAAACTGAACAGTGTAAAAATGGTACCGAGAGCTTTAATGACCGTGGACGCTGTCATGTCGGGGCAGGGGATGGCGAAAGGGAAACGGGAGTATTTGTCAACGACATTCAGGAAGTACGCGTTGCGATCGGTGGAGGGGAGGGGGCCTTTGAAATCCAAACTGAGGCGTTCAAAGGGTCGAGAGGCCTTAACCAGGTGCGCTCTATCTGGCCTGAAAAAGTGCGGTTTGCACTCAGCGCAGATCTGGCAGTTTCTGGTGACTGTTCGGACGTCCTCGACGGAGTAAGGGAGGTTGCGGGCCTTAAGGAAGTGGTAGAAACGAGTGACCCCCGGGTGGCAGAGGTCCTCGTGGAGGTCTTGTAGACGGTCCACTTGTACATTGGCACATGTGCCGCGAGATAGGGCATCGGACGGCTCGTTCAGCTTTCCGGGACAGTACAAGATCTCATAATTGAAGGTGGAGAGTTCGATCCTCCACCGCAAGATCTTGCCGTTTTTTATCTTGCCCCGCTGTGCACAATCGGACATGAAGGCAACCGACCATTGGTCAGTGAGGAGAGTGAATCTCCTACCGGCCAGGTAATGCCTCCAGTGTCGCACAGCTTCCACTATTGCTTGTGCCTCCTTTTCCACTGAGGAGTGGCGGATTTCTGAAGCGTGGAGGGTTCGGGAGAAGAAGGCCACGGGTCTGCCTGCTTGGTTGAGGGTGGCCGTCAGAGCTACATCCGATGCGTCGCTCTCGACCTGGAAGGGGAGGGACTCATCGATGGCGCGCATCGTGGCCTTTGCGATATCCGCTTTGATGCAGCTAAAGGCCTGGCATGCCTCTGTCGACAGGGGGAAAGTAGTGGACTGGATTAGAGCACGGGCTTTGTCGGCGTATTGTGGAACCCACTGGGCATAATAAGAAAAGAAGCCCAGGCAACGTTTCAGGGCTTTGGCACAGTGGGGGAGAGGGAACTCCATGAGGGGGCGCATGCGTTCGGGGTTGGGGCCTATCACTCCATTACGCACTATGTAGCCCAGGATGGCTAGACGATCGGTGCGGAACACGCATTTTTCTTTGTTGTGAGGTTCAGGGCGTGAGCGGTCTGGAGGAATTTTTGGAGGTTGGCGTCGTGGTCCTGCTGGTCGTGGCCACAGATGGTGACGTTGTCGAGATACGGGAACGTGGCCCGTAAACCGTGCTGGTCAACCATTCGGTCCATCTCTCGTTGGAAGACTGAGACTCCGTTCGTGATGGCGAATGGAACCCTTAAAAAGTGGTATAACCGCCCGTCTGCTTCGAACGCAGTATAGTTGCGGCCACCGGGACGGATAGGGAGCTGGTGGTAGGCGGACTTGAGGTCCACAGTGGAAAAGACCTTGTACTGTGCAATCCGATTGACCATGTTGGATATGCGGGGGAGAGGGTACGCATCTAGCTGAGTGCACCTGTTGATGGTCTGACTATAGTCGATGACCATCCTCTGTTTCTCCCCGGTCTTAACGACTACCACCTGGGCTCTCCAGGGACTGTTGCTAGCCTGGATGATGCCTTCCTTCAGCAGTCTCTGGACTTCGGACCGGATAAATGCCGGTCCTGGGCGCTGTACCGGCTGCTCCTTGTGGCGACCGGTTTGCAATCCGGGGTGAGGTTCGCAAACAAGGAAGGCGGTTCAACCTTGAGGGTCGCGAGGCCGTAGACAGTCAGTGGGGGTATAGGGCCGCATCTGTTTCGGTATTATCAGGTAGGCGCCTTTGTCTGTAAGGGGATTTCTTCCTTCCCCTTGGTGCCTTCGCTCTCATTAATGGATAGATTTCTCTTTGTGGTGGATGTAGGGGAAGGAATGATGTCGGACATTTATAGTCGGCCTGTGTCGATGGAGCAGGTTCCACTGGAGAAGGTTAAGGGGAAGTGGGAGGGGGACTGGGCCAGGTGTTTGAGGGGGGGGGCGTGGCTCTGTACAGAGACAACTCCACCTCCTGGTGCGCTAGGCTAAGCCTGATTAAGTTTTAAAGTGGTTCATCGGGCACATTTGACCAGGGCACAGATAAGTGGGTTCTCCTCGGAAGTAAATGATAGGTGTGAGCGGTGCTCTAGGGGGTCCAGCACATCATGCTCACATGTTCCGGTCTTATTCTCAGCTTCTTCAACACCATGTCATGAATTTCCTACTTCAGGAAGCTGGGGCGGGATTCTCCGAAAACTGGCGCGATGTCCGGGACGGCGCGGATCACTCCGGCGTCGGGCCCCCCCAAACAACGCAAATTCTCCAGCCCCGAATGGACTAGCAGCGGCGTGACGCCGTTCATGATGGCATCACCCGCGTGGACGGCGTGATGGCTCAAACAAACGCGCCCCCCCCCCCACCCCGACAAGATGGCCGCCCGCTGTGCAGCCCCGAGGTTCCAGGACCGCGACATCGAGGCGCTCCTGGATGCAGTGGAGCAGAGGAGGGAGTCCCTGTATCCCGGGCACGGCCGCAGAGTTGCCCCACGCCTCAGCCGGCGTCTGTGGAGGGAGGTCGCAGAGGTCGTCAGTGCTGTGGCTCTGACACCACGGACAGGCACCCAGTGCCACAAGAAGGTGAACGACCTATTCAGGGCAGCCAGGGTGAGTCCCCCCCACCCCCCCCCCCCTGCCCGATGTGCGGCACATCCCCAGGTGAAACCAACCCTAACCCTAACCTCTGCACTATGCGCGCAACCGATGGCGTGCATTCATATACCTGTCTAACACTGTTGCCCTTTACCCCTGCCACCCACTCGCCCCCCACAGGAGAAGCGCGCACACAACAATAGGGAGCATGTGAGGACTGGAGGTGGCCCCGCTGATGAGAGGCCACTCACCGTACATGAGGAAAGGGCCCTGGAACTGGCTGGCGGACCTGAGGACCGGGAGATTGCCGATGCAGAGGTCGGGGGCCCACCAGCAAGTGAGCCACCGACAGCCCGTCCCCATATCCCCTCTCCCCCATATCCCCGCTCCCCCATATCACCTGATCACCGCCTGCGTGTCTAACCATGCATGCTTCATTGTGTATTGCAAGAGCAGACGTCGAGGCATCCATCCCCGCAGATGCCGAATGCCCACAGGATGCCCCAGGGCGACCATGGGATACGGAGATACCCGGACCCTCTGGCACGCGACGCCCGCAGGATGCCCCAGGGCGATCACGGGATACAGAGATACCCGGACCCTCTAGCACGCGACACCCGCAGGATGCCCCAGGGCGACCACGGGATACTGAGAGACCCGGACCCTCTGGCACGCAACGCCCACTGGATGCCCCATGGCGACCACGGGAGACAGAGAGACCTGGAGCAATAGTGGGGGGACGCCCCCGTCACGTGCGGGTGTGGCGACGCAGGCGTGTGCCACCCGGCGAGGCCCCCATCGCAGCCGAGCCACAAAACCACTAGGACCTCTCTAATTGTCCTATCTGTACTAATGGCTTGCGGATCAAACCAATAGTCGCCTACTGAGCAGATTCTGTGTTCGTAGTCTTCTACTGTGAGCGTGGCAGGGGCTCTCGCTGTTCTAGCCATTTTCCAAACACACTTATTCACGGGGTCAAAGGAAAGGTTGTGTGAACTCATGAAGTCGATCCCTAAAATGTGTTCTGCTGTTTGGGGCAAATCTACTAAAACAACGGGGTGCTTGGGATTAATGTTTCCGATTTGAATATCTACGGGGGCCGTAATATATCCCTGCTGGATATGTCCTGTAAATCCGCGAAGAGTGATAGTGTCTGTAGTGGGCCATATATCTCGCTGATACATTGTGGAGGAGTTTAAAGTGGTGCGGGACCCTCCTGTGTCCCAAAGGAACTCTACGGGGTGTCCCCGGACTGTGCCTGTGACTATTGATCTACCTGACTTGTCACAGAGTGTGTCGCACACCCAAGTTGGGGAGTCCGAACGCCGTCAATCTGTGCTATTTATGGCAGAATTGTCTGGGCGGGCGCTAATACTGTGTATAGGCCTGGCATTGTTCCTATGTGGGGCATTCGCTTGCTGATTCCGTTGCTGGTTCGGGGCGGCATTGTAGTCGCGGGCGTAATAGAACATAGAACATAGAAAACATAGAGCATAGAAAATACAGCACAGAACAGGCCCTTCGGCCCACGATGTTGTGTCGAACCTTTGTCCTAGATTAATCATAGATTATCATTGAATTTACAGTGCAGAAGGAGGCCATTCGGCCCCCTGAGTCTGCACCGGCTCTTGGAAAGAGCACCCCACGCAAACTCAACACCTCCACCCAACACCAAGGGCAATTTTGGACACTAAGGGCAATTTATCATGGCCAATCCACCTACCCTGCACATCTTTGGACTGTGGGAGGAAACTGGAGCACCCGGAGGAAACCCACGCAGACACGGGGAGGACGTGCAGACTCCGCACAGACAGTGACCCAAGCCGGAATCGAACCTGGGACCCTGGAGCTGTGAAGCAATTGTGCTATCCACAATGCTACCGTGCTGCCCTTAAAAACAAATAAATCTACACTATATAATTTTACCGTAATCCATGTACTATCCAATAGCTGCTTGAAGGTCCCTAATGTTTCCGACTCAACTACTTCCACAGGCAGTGCATTCCATGCCCCCACTACTCTCTGGGTGAAGAACCTACCCCTGATATCCCCCCTATATCTTCCACCTTTCACCTTAAATTTATGTCCCCTTGTAATGGTTTGTTCCACCCGGGGAAAAAGTCTCTGACTGTCTACTCTATCTATTCCCCTGATCATCTTATAAACCTCTATCAAGTCGCCCCTCGTCCTTCTCCGTTCTAATGAGAAAAGGCCTAGCACCCTCAACCTTTCCTCGTAAGACCTACTCTCCATTCCAGGTAACATCCTGGTAAATCTTCTTTGCACCTTTTCCAAAGCTTCCACATCCTTCCTAAAATGAGGTGACCAGAACTGTACACAGTACTCCAAATGTGGCCTTACCAAAGTTTTGTACAGCTGCATCATCACCTCACGGCTCTTAAATTCAATCCCTCTGTTAATGAACGCGAGCACACCATAGGCCTTCTTCACAGCTCTATCCACTTGAGTGGCAACTTTCAAAGATGTATGAACATAGACCCCAAGATCTCTCTGCTCCTCCACATTGCCAAGAACTCTACCGTTAACCCTGTATTCCGCATTCATATTTGTCCTTCCAAAATGGACAACCTCACACTTTTCAGGGTTAAACTCCATCTGCCACTTCTCAGCCCAGCTCTGCATCCTATCTATGTCTCTTTGCAGCCGACAACAGCCCTCCTTACTATCTACAACTCCACCAATCTTCGTATCGTCTGCAAATTTACTGACCCACCCTTCAACTCCCTCATCCACAATGTCCCTTTTGTCCACAATTATAGCATCCCTGTGCTCTGTGGTGCTGTCCGTCATGTCTACCCTCGTTTACCCATGCGGGGTCCTGATGTGTTCTTACTGGATTCATGTTTGCTTCTGCCTTCTCCTGCTCTGCCTTTTTATGTAGGGATTGTTCCCAAGCACTAGAAAATCTTTTCAGAACCCACACTTCATTATGTGTGGCGCCTGAGGGGTTATAATTGGAAAAGGCTTTATGACCTGCTTCTGTGGCGTGGGAGACTAAAATACGGGTCCATTTGGTTGTGTTTTTGACATTTACGTGTGCGCGGACTAAATCTCCAAATACCGCTTTAAAGTGTATCCAAAGGCATCCTACGTATGCAGTCGGATGCTCTTCCTTCTTTTGTCTGCAACGATTTAGACCTTCTATGGGATCTCCTCTGTTATAACCAGTTGCATCTAATCTAGCTGCCTTCATGTCCTGGAGGCTTCCTCCGTCTACATTCTGTGGATCGGGTAATGCTGAACTAAGCTTTGCGCAGGTGAAGGAGACACATCCTGAGTGAGTGAGACACATCCAGAATGGTAATTGGAACTTGGTAATTTGGTGCAGTGAGGTAATCAGGAAAGGTAAGTGGTAAGTGTAATTTTGCTGTTTTTCAGTTAAAAGTGCAGCATGTAGCTTAGTGTCTGATTGGCTGAAGCTGCCCCCACCCTAATTGCTGAGAGGCAGTTATCTGTCAGTCACCTGAGGCCTGTTTAGTGGCACAAGGGTGTACATTGTATTCTTCTGTTTGAAGCTTAAGTAGTGTGAGTCACCCTGGTTAGCTGAGGTCTGTATAAAAGACAGACAGAAAGCGGACTCAGTAAGCTTTGCGCAGGTGATGGAGACACATCCTGAGTGAGTGCAACACATCCAGAGTGGGAATTGGCACTTGGTAATTTGGTGCAGTGAGATAATTTGATGCAGAGTGGGAAAAGGTGCTTTTTCCCTACCGTTTTGTTCTCTTTCTTCTGGTCTGTAACTATTAATCTGCAGTGAGAGAAAAGGGCATCCTGGGACGGTAAGTGATATTTATTACCTTTTCAAATTGTGTGGGGGAGGAAAACTGAAGTGACATCACAGTAAAACTGTGACCTGATTGGCTGGGTGGGAATTTGTTAAATTTGAAAAAAAAATAACGTTGCAAAACAAATCTAATTGATTAACTAGATAGTGGAGTAACTAAACCTGAGGGCAGTGATTGGTATTTAGCATTTAATTTTACAGTAAAAATCATCTAGCGTCAGGGCCATATAGTTAATTGTAACTCAGTCTAACAATAATTCAAGTGTTTATTTTAAATTAATTAGTTAATGCTTAAATGTCACTCAGCGGGGTACAGTGCTCCAACTGTGAGATGTGGCAGATCTGTAACACTTCCAGCATTCCTGTCGACTACATCTGCAGCAAGTGTAACCAATGGCAGCTCCTCACAGACCGCATGGTTCGGTTGGAGCAGCAATTGGATGCACTTAGGAGCATGCAGGTGGCGGAAAGCGTCATAGATAGGAGTTATAGAGACATGGCCACACCCAAAGTGCAGGCAGAAAGATGGGTGACCACCAGAAGGGGCAGGCAGTCCATGCAGGAATCCCCTGTAGTTGTCCCCCTCTCGAACAGGTATACCGCTTTGGATATTGTTGGGGGGAATAGCCTATCAGGGGAAAACGGCTGGCTCTGATGTTAAGCAGGGAGGCTCAAAGCGCAGAAGAGCAATAGTCATAGGGGACTCTAGAGTCAGGGGCACAGATAGGCGCTTCTGTGGACGTGAAAGAGACTCCAGGATGGTATGTTGCCTCTTTTGTGAGGGCCACGAAGAATCCAGCACGGGTTTTAAGGATACAAAGAAATAACATTTATTTACAACAACATATATATACAACAGCAGCAGCAACTTCGCTTGCTGCTCACTCCTTCCTGCTGGTTCCAAACTGGCTAGCTTTATTTATACAGGGAGTCTGCTAATGATTTCTCCGCCCCCCTCATTGGAAACTCATACTCCCACAGGATTGTGGGATTGTCATTAGTCCCCAGCCAATGGTAGGCAGGCAGGTTATAACATCCCTCCCCCCCCAAAGTCCAAGGAATCCACCGAAGACCCTGGCGAAGGACGGCGTCGGACTCGTTTTGCCGCAGGCCGGACACCATTTGCACGAGGCGCTGGATCGGGCGACGTGTAACGAGACGGAGACCGGTGCTTCCGTGATGAACGGCGTAACGGTTGTACATCCACGGCCTGTGGGCCCGAGGATTCCCTCTCCGATGCGTCTCCATCTCGGAGTCAGAGTCTGCTGCCTCCGTCATCTCGGCGTCTCTATCTCCACGCAGTTCTGTAACGACCTGCGCAGGCTTTGAGTGAGGCACCAGGGGAAGATTGTGAGGACTACTTTCCATTGTCTCTGGTCTCTGTGGCTGTAGAAATGAGCTCCGGGGGTGGGGAATCTTTGGAAGGGATAGTATTCTGGACTGAACGTGGTCTACATGTTTGCGCTGGAGACGACCCTGGGCTTGCACCTGGTAAGATATAGGGCCCGTTTGGTGAAAGATTACACCAGGGACCCACTGGGCACAACCAGCAAAATTCCGAACAAACACTGGGTCACCGGGCGCAAACTGCCGAATCGGCCGATGCCGAGAAAAACCCTGCCCCTGCCGTTCTTGTGTGCGCCGTCCTTTTGCGCCAATGTCCGGGAAAACCATGCTAAGGCGGGTGCGAAGTCTCCGGCCCATTAGGAGTTCTGCGGGAGCTACCCCAGTCACCGCATGGGGGGGTGGTCCTATAAGAAAACAAAAAGCGAGCCAGTCTCGTGTCCATTGACCCGGATGACTGCTTCTTTAGGCCTCGTTTGAATGTCTGCACTGCACGCTCTGCCAACACATTGGAAGCCGGGTGGTAAGGGGCAGTGCGGATATGGCGTACGCCGTTCATCTTCATGAACCTCGCAAACTCCTCACTTGTGAATGGAGTGCCCTTGTCCGTGACCAGCACCTCGGGGAGGCCATGCGTACTGGTAAACAAACGCATCTTCTCAATTGTTGCACAGGACGTTGTGCCGAGCATCTTAAGCACCACTAGACTGGGCGTCAATTAATAGAAGGAACATGGATCCTTGAAAAGGGCCGGCGAAATCCGCGTGCAAGCGCGCCCAAGGCCGCCCTGGCCATTCCCAGTGATGTAGGGGCATGGCCGGCGGAAGCTTCTGATGCTCCTGGCAAATGGAGCAGTTTTGGGCCACCTTCTCAATGTCGGTGTCGAGGCCTGGCCACCAGACATAACTCGGGGCCAACATTTTCATTTTGGTCACACCTGGATGCCCATTGTGCAACCTCCTAATATCAGCTCCTGGCCTTTTTCTGGGACAATCACACACGCCCCCACAAGAGGATGCCATCTTCCACGCTGAATTCTGACAGCTTTGAGGAAATTGCCCGCAACTCGCCTGGGAGCTCTCTATGCTGCCCACCATAAAGGACTGTGTGCCGAACCTTTGACAGGATTGGCTCCGTCTGGGTCCACTCACGGATCTGTGATGCCGTAACAGGCAAGGTGTCCATAAAATTTAGGGTTGCAACAACCTCACCGGTCGTGGGGGTCGCCATGGGGCCGGTCGAGAAAGGCAATCGGCTCAGTGCGCCGGCATTCGCTATCTGCATTCCTGGTTTGTGCTCCAGAGAATACTCGTATGCAGCAAGCAACAAAGCCCAGCGCTGGATCCGTGCGGAAGCAATGGGTGGTATTGGCTTATCCTCTCTGAAAAGTCCCAGCAGAGGCTTATGCTCAGTCACGATCGTGAAGTGGCGGTCATACACGTACTGGTGGAAACGTTTCACCGCAAAGACCACTGCCAGGCCCTCCTTCTCGATCTGCGCAGACATTTTCTTCGCTGCGGTCAATGTGCGGGAGGCGAAAGCTATCGGCCGCTCGGCCCTGTTCTCCATCTTGTGGGACAGGACGGCACCAATACCATACGGGGATGCATCACATGTGACGAGTCAAGGCTTTCCAGGATCATAGTGTGTTAGTAACCCAGACAACGACAATTGTTGTTTTATCCGCCGGAAAGCAGTTTCTTGCGGCTGACCCCAAACCCAGGTATGATTTTTCTTTCGCAGAAGGTGCAACGGGGCCAGGGTAGTTGCCAGATTGGGGAGGAACTTCCCATAATAGTTTACGAGGCCGAGAAAAGAACGAAGATGCGAAGTGTCAGTCGGGGTGGGGGCCTGTTGAATCGCGCGCATCTTCTCTGCGACGGGGTGCAAACCTTCGCCACCCACCCGATAACCCAGGTAGACTACTTCCTTTGCCTGAAAGACGCACTTTGTGCAACGTAAACGGACTCCAGCCTCCGAAAAGGGTCTAAGGACAGCCTCCGGATTTTCCAAATGTTCTTGCTCCGACGTCCCTGTGATCAAAACGTCATCTAAGTAGACAGCGACACGGGGTAAACCTCTCAAAATGCCCTCCATAACGCGTTGAAAAATAACGCAGGCAGAGGATACTCCAAAAGGCAAACGTGTCTCTTCATACAGGCCTCGGTGTGTATTAATCGTTACATATGGTCGGGAGGCAGGGTCCAGCTCCAACTGTAGGCAGGCGTGACTCATATCTAAGTTTGTGAATGAGAGTCCGCCTTGGATATCCGTCGAGTCGGGAAGCCGTATTCAATGTAAGTTTATAGGCGCTGCACAAGTGAACTGTGGCATCTGGCTGCATTACAGGTACAATTGGTGTTGCCCAGTCAGCGAAACGGACAGGCCTGATAATACCCAAAGTCTCCAAACGAATGAGCTCCCCTTCTACCTTCACGAGCAAGGTGTAAGGCATCGGGCGCGCCTGGAAATAGCGCGGCGTGGCTCCTGGTTCGACTTGGATACGGGCTACGGCCCCTTTGATTTTCCCCAAACCAGGCTGGAATACATCTGGGTATCGTCCTAGCACCTCAGTCAACCCTTCAGAAACTGTTTGGAGGATGTGCTGCCACTGCAACCGCAAATGGCGCAACCAGTCCCGACCCAACAGGCTGGGCCCATGGCCGCGCACCACGATAAGTGGGAAACACCTCTCCTGGCGTCCATAAACAACAGGGGTCATCGTAGTTCCTGCAATGTCCAATGGTTCCCCCGTGTAGGTGGCCAACCTGGCCTGTGTGTCGGTTAATGTAAGGGTCTGTATACCCTGCTTGATGCAGTCGAATGTCCTCTGGGCGATCACGGAGACCGCTGCGCGAGTGTCCAACTCCATCTCAAGCGGCTGACCATCGACCTGTACTGTCACGTTAATGGGGGTCACACGGGGACCTGTCTGACACGGACATGGCTCCTCATCCATTGGTTCTGCAGAAGGCTTCCTTCTGGGAGGAATGTGCGACGGCCACTGGCGTCGGTCTGGACGTTGCCTCGCCCAAGGTACCGCAGGAGTGCGGGGGACGTTTTCGGACGGAAGGGGTTGCGCCCCAAGGCATGCACTTCCATTCCCTGTAGCTCCTGCACTCCTCGCTCTGCGCTCTCTCGGGACAATACTATTTGAATGGCCTGTTGAAAAGTCAATGTTGGCTCAGCAACCAACCTTCTCTGGGTGGCCGCATTGTTAATACCGCAAACCAAACGGTTGCGTAACATTTCTGACAAGGTCTCACCATAGTCACAGTACTCCGCAATACTGCGTAGCCTGGATAGAAAGTCGGCAAGGGATTCTCCCGGGATCCTCTCAGCGGTATTAAACTAGTAACGCTGGACTATCGTGGACGGGGCTGGGTTAAAATGTTGCCCCACTAAATTCACAAGTTCATCAAACGTTTTGGTGCCCGGCGCAGCTGGGTACGTAAGGCTCCTAATCACCCCAAACATATGGGGGCCGCAGGCGGTGAGCAATATGACCACCTGGCGCTTGTTTTCGGTGATATTGTTTGCCCGGAAATAGTAACGCATCCGTTGTGCGTACTGGTTCCAGCTTTCCAGCGCAGCATCAAAAACATCCAACCATCCGTACAGAGGCATGGTATAATAGAAAACAACTTCCAACCTGTATCCAACAAAAATCCAGGGAGGTGGCTTCAGCGGTGGAGACAGCTATTCACTTTAACCCTCGTCGCCAGTTTTGTGAGGGCCACGAAGAATCCATCACGAGTTTTAAGGATACAAAGTAATAACATTTATTTACAATAACATATATATACAACAGCAGCAGCAACTTTGCTTGCTGCTCACTCCTTCCTGCTGGTTCCAAACTGGCCAGCTTTATTTATACAGGGAGTCTAATGATTTCTCCACCCCCCTCATTGGGGAAGCTCATACTCCCACAGGATTGTGTGATTGTCATTAGTCCCCAGCCAATGGTAAGCAGGCAGGTTATAACAGCCTCCCTGGTGCCCGGGTCCAGGATGTCTCAGAACAGGTAGTGGGCATCCTGAAGGTGGCATGATATTCAGGTGAACATCACAGCACATACATACATACATAATGATGGACAGGTCAACGGACCAATCAACACACACAACACGACAGCCAATCACAGACAAGAGCATACACAGTACAAAACAGGGAACACGACACTTCCTGGGCACTTGAGCAGGAGACGGCTCAGGGCACAGACCGCATTGCCAGCCACTCAGACATTCACCATGTGCTGAGTACCAGAGTTTACTATGTTAATAGTTGATTGAAATAAAACTGCGTTGTACCATTCGCAACCGTGTTGGTTCGTCTGTGTATCAGAGTACCCAACACTTCATGATACCAGGAGTGATTTGATACCTACTCACAAATCTGCCATCCTGCACCATGGACACCGTCAACACACCGCAGCCATTGCAAGTCGCTGGGAACCTCGGCGTCAATTGGAAGCTGTTCAAACAGCGCTTCCTGCTTTTTCTGGAAGCCAACGAAAAAGTGAGCGCCTCGGACACCAGAAAAATTGCCATCCTCCTCACCACCGCAGGTCAGCACGCCATCCATGTCTACAACTCCCTGGTGTTCGCGGAACACGAGGACAAATCTAAATACGAGACAGTCCTTCTCAAGCTCGACCAACACTTCAACGTCGAGGTCAATGAGAGCTTCAAGAGGTATGTCTTCCAGCAGCACCTGCAAGGTAAGGATGAGCTCTTTCAGTCATTCCTTACGCATCTCCGCATCCTCGCGCAGTCCTGCGGTTACGACACCACCTCAGATTCCATGATCCGGGACAAGATCGTTTTTGGGGTCGCCTCGGGCAGCCTACACCAGCAGCTTTTAAAAATAAAAGGCCTCACCTTAGCCTCCGCAATCGATGCCTGTGTCCTGCATGAAAACACGACTAGCCGCTATGCCCAATTTCAGGCGACCGAATCGGCGCGGCGGGGATCCTACGCGGCCGGATCGGCGAGCCAGGCGCCCCACGAGGCCGAACAGGTCCAGGCGATCGAGTTCCTCCCGGCTCGCGGCCCGGACGAGGGCGGCCATTTCGTGCGCTTTTCGAGGCCTCCCGCGCTTGTGCGCGCCAAAACATACGGCAACACTGAGGGACGTGATGCGCAGGTGCGCTCGACGCAAGACTGAACTGCGCATGCGCAGTGGCGCAATGAACGCCATGACGTCACGACGTGCGGCAACTGTGGAGCTGCACATTTAAAGCGGCAACGTCTCGCAAGAACCCAACAATGCCTATGCTGTGGCAATGTGGGCCACTACGCTGCTTACTGTCGAGCAGCTCAACCTGTCAATCTTCCACAACTCCGACAACCTCGCAGGGACGTGCGGGCCATTCAGCCTCCCCATTACGAATCGTGCCCAGACGACATCCAGACCGGTGACACAGATGACCTAGATGCCTTCCGTGTTGCGGTCATTGATGGGAACCGAGTTAACACGATCAATCCGGGTGATGAATGGTGTGCCACCCTGACGGTCAACCGATCGCCGATAACTTTCCGCCTGGACACTGGCGCCTCCGCCAACCTCATAGCATGGTCAGCCTTCTACACCATGAAGGTCAGACCACCAATTTGGCCGTCCCGGTGCAGGATGGTCGACTACAATGGGAACGTTATCCCGGCTATGGGATCCTGCCAGCTCCAGGTGACACACAACACACACACGGCCACACTTTCGTTCGAGATAGTCGGATCATCAAAGGACTCCCTGTAGGCACACAGGCATGCAAGGTTCTCCACCTCGTGCAACGAGTCCACTCTCTCTCTCCAGATGGCACATCTGACTTCCCGGATGCAGAGTTGAACGCACAGCTCCAATCGCTCCTCGCCCACAACCAGGAGGCATTCGAGGGCATGGGAACACTGCCATACACCTACAGAATTTGGCTCAAACCAGACGCCACCCCGGTCATTCACACACCTCGCAGAGTCCCTGCGCCACTCAAAGACCGCCTCAAGCAGCAGCTGCAGGATCTCCAGGACCAAGGGGTCCTATCCAGGGTCACGGAGCCCACGGCGTGGGTCAGCTCCATGGGGAGTGTCCAGAAGCCCTCCGGCGAGCTCCGGATCTGTATTGACGCAAAAGACCTCAATAACAATATTATGAGGGAACATTACCCCATCCCAAACGGGAAGAGATCACGAGCGAAATGGCCCAGGCGAAAATATTTACGAAACTGGATGCCTCTAAGGGTTTTTGGCAGTTCCAACTCGATCCCTCCAGCCGAAAGTTGTGCACCTCCAACACCCCTTTCGGCAGGTTCTGCTACAACCGAATGCCATTTGGCATCATCTCGGCATCCGAGGTCTTTCATAGGATCATGGAGCAGATGATGGAAGGCATCGAAGGGGTGCACGTATACGTGGACGACGTCATCATCTGGTCCACCACACCACAGGAGCACATCTATCGTCTCCAACGCGTCTTTGCACGCATACGTGAAAACGGCCTGCGCCTCAACCGAGCCAAGTGTTCTTTCGGCCAAACCGAGCTGAAGTTACTGGGGGACCACATTTCCCGGTTAGGGGTCCGTCCGGATGCAGACAAGGTGAGCGCCATCACAGCCATGCCGCAGCCGGCAGACAAGAAAGCAGTGCTACGCTTCCTAGGCATGGTCAACTTCCACATGACAGCTCTGCGCCACTTCGTCAGAAAGTCCACGGAGTTCCAGTGGCAGCACATACACCAGCAGGAATGGGAGGAGCTCAAACTCAAGCTCACCACTGCACCGGTGTTGGCGTCTTTTGACACGTCTCGTGCCACTAAAATCTCGACTGATGCCAGCCAGTCCGGCATTGGGGCAGTGTTCCTGCAGCGGGATGACACCGCATGCGTCATGGGCCCCGGTCGCCTATGCATCGTGGGCCATGACCCCCACAGAGCAGCGCTACACGCAGATCGAAAAGGAGTGCCTGGGCTTGCTAACCGGTTTAGACAAGTTCCATGACTATGTGTATGGTCTTCCCTGGTTCACTGCTGAAACTGACCACCGCCCCCTGGTCAGCATCATAAACAAGGACCTGAACGAGATGACCCCTCGCCTCCAGCACATCCTACTCAAACTTAGGAGGTATGACTTCCAATTGCCTACACCCCAGGGAAGGACCTTATCATTGCGGATGCCCTATCTAGAGCAGTGAGCACGCCGCCAGATTCGGAGGGGTTCGTATGTCAGGTCGAGGCGCAGGTGGCCTTCACATCGGCAAATCTGCCAGCTGACGACTCCAGTCTGGCCTGTATTCGCTGAGAGACTGCGGCCGACCCCTTTCTACAACGTGTGATGCGCCACATGACGGGAGGGTGGCTCAAAGGGCAGTGCCCGCAGTTCTACAATGTCCGAGACAACCTGGTCATCATTGATGGTGTCCTTCTGAAGCTGGACCGGATTGTGATTCCGCACAGCATGCACAAGCTGGTTCTCGACCAACTACACGAAGGCCACCTGGCGGTCGAGAAGTGCAGAAGGAGGGCCCGAGAGGCGGGATACTGGCCGGGCATCAGTGATGATATTGCCAATATGGTGCTCAACTGCCCCACCTGCCAAAGGTTTCAGCCGGTGCAACCTCCTGAAACGCTTCTGCCCCATGAGCTGGTGACATCCCCCTGGGCGAAGGTGGGTGTGGACCTCTTTCACGCGCTCGGCAGGGACTATGTCATCGTCGTTGACTACTTCTCCAACTACCCAGAGGTCATACGCCTGCACGATTTGACGTTGTCTGCTGTCATAAGGGCCTGCAAAGACACCTTCGCTCGCCACGGCATTCCGATGACTGTCATGTTGGACAATGGGCCCTGTTTCGCCAACCAGGAATGGTCATCGCTTGCTGCCTCGTATGGCTTCACACACGTGACGTCTAGCCCTCTGCATCCCCAGTCCAATGGAAAGGCGGAGAAGGGCATTCACATTGTCAAGCGGCTCCTCTGCAAGGCTGCTGCTGCCGGATCGGATTTCTGCCTCGCCCTGCTGGCCTATCGCTCGGCCCCACTAGCCACTGGTCTCTCACCAGCCGAGCTGTTGATGGGTCGCGCCCTCAGGACCACTGTGCCTTCCATTCTGGCACCCACAATCGACCATGCTCCGGTACTGCACAGGATGCAACTGCAGCGCGGTCGCCAGAAGAGGTCATATGACATACGGGCAACTGATCTTCCCGCCCTGGCCCCTGGAGACGAAGTCCGCATCCACCTACCAGAAGGTGGCTGATCAGCACCTGCTGAAGTTCTCCGATGCGTGGCTCCCCGCTCGTTCCTGGTTCGCATGCCTGATGGATCTGTTCGTAGGTGCAATCGCCGGGCTCTATGCCTACTTCCACGCTCGCTACGAGACCTTGCACTGACACCGTGCCCTCCTGTTGTTCCTGATATCGACTTCGTGGAGCTGCCTGCTGCCGTGCCCCTTCCGTCGTCGCCCGTGGCCAGGCCCGTTCCTCAGCCGGTGGTTCCAGACCTACCCTTGAGGCGGTCAACCCGAATTCGTCGCCCACCTACTAGACTGGACTTATGAGACTGTTTATACATTGAACCCATGCAACCACTGTGTTAATATGTTTATGTTCTTATCGTGACAGGAATTTGTTTTATCGTTCAACATTTCCCCGTTCTTTGTTTATGGTACAACCTCGTTGTTATGTCACACCCGACATCGCCCCTTGTATATAGTTAAGCCCCATGTACATGCTGTAAATATTACACACACACACATTTAGCTGCACTCAGTACACATCTCTATTTATAATCACGTAGGCACATAATCTTGTAAAAAAGGAGGGATGTCATGACATTCATGTGAACATCATAGCACATACATACATACATAATGATGGACAGATCAACGGACCAATCAACACACACAACACGGCAGCCAATCACAGACAAGATCATACACAGTACAAAACAGGGAACACAACACTTCCTGGGCACTTAAGCAGGAGACGGCTCAGGGCACAGACCTCATTGCCAGCCACTCAGACATTCACTATGTGCTGAGTACCAGAGTTGACTATGTTAATAGTTGATTGAAATAAAACTGCTTTGTACCATTCGCAACCGTGTTGGTTCGTCTGTGTATCAGAGTACCCAACACTTCAGAAGGGGGAGGGCAAACAGGCAGAGGTTCTTGTACATATTGGTACTAACCACATAGGCAGGAAGGGGCATGAGGTTCCCCAGCAGGAGTTCAAGGAGCTAGGCAGAAAGTTAAAAGACAGGACCTCTAGGATTGTAATCTCGGGATTACTCCCTGTGCCACGTGCCAGTGAGGCTAGAAATAGGAAGATAGAGCAGCTAAACACATGGCTAAACAGCAGGTGTAGGAGGGTGGGTTTCCATTATCTGGATCACTGGGAGCTCTTCCGGGGCAGGTGTGACCTGTATAAGAAGGACGGGTTACATCAAAACTGGAGAGGCATAAATATCCTGGCCGCGAGGTTTGCTAGTGTCACACGGGAGGGTTTAAACTAGTATGGCGGGGGGTGGGTACCGGAGCAATAGGTCAGAAGGTGAAAACATTGAGGGAGAACTAGGGAATAGGGCCAGTATGGCTCTGAGGCAGAGCAAACAGGGAGATGTTGCTGAAAACAGCGGGTCTGGTGGCCTGAAGTGCATATGTTTTAATGCAAGAAGTATAACGGGTAAGGCAGATGAACTTAGAGCTTGGATTAGTATTTTGAACTGTGATGTTGCCATTACAGGGACCCGGTTGAGGGAAGGACAGGATTGGCAGCTAAACGTTCCAGGATTTAGATGTTTCAGGCGGGATAGAGGGGGATGTAAAAGGGGTGGCTGTTGCGCTACTAGTTAGGGAGAATATCACAGCTGTACTACGGGAGGACACCTCAGAGGGCAGCGAGGCTACATGGGTAGAGATCAGGAATAAGAAGGGTGCAGTCACAATGTTGGGGGTTTACTACAGGCCTCCCAACAGCCAGCGGGAGATAGAGGAGCAGATAGATAGACAGATTTTGGAAAGGAGTAAAAGCAACAAGGTTGTTGTGATGGGAGACTTCAACTTCCCCAATATTGACTGGGACTCACTTAGTCCTAGGGGCTTGGACGGGGCAAGGTTTGTAAGGAGCATCCAGGAGGGCTTCTTAAAACAATATGTAGATAGTCCAACTAGGGAAGGGGCTGTACTGGACCTGGTATTGGGGAATGAGCCCGGCCAGGTGGTAGAAGTTGCAGTAGGAGAGCATTTCGGGAACAGTGACCACAATTTAGCAAGTTTAAAAGTGCTTGTGGACAAGGATAAGAGTGGTCCTCGGGTGAATGTGCTAAATTGGGGGAAGGCTAATTATAACAATATTAGGCGGGAACTGAAGAACGTAGATTGGGGGCGGATGTTTGAGGGTAAATCAACATCTGACATGTGGGAGGCTTTCAAGTGTCAGTTGAAAGGAATTCAGGACTGGCATGTTCCTGTGTGGAAGAAGGATAAATACGGCAAATTTCGGGAACCTTGGATAATGAGAGATATTGTAGGCCTCGTCAAAAAGAAAAAGGAGGCATTTGTCAGGGCTAGAAGGCTGGGAACAGATGAAGCCTGTGTGAAAGAAAAGGAAAGTGGGAAGGACCTTAAGCATGGAGTCAGGAGGGCTAAAAGGGTTCACGAAAAGTCATTGGCAAATAGGGTTAAGGAAAATCCCAAGGCTTTATACACGTACATAAAAAGCAAGAGGGTAGTCAGGGAAAGGGTTGGCCCACTGAAGGACAGGCAAGGGAATCTATGTGTAGAGCCAGAGGAAATGGGCGAGGTACTAAATGAATATTTTGCATCAGTATTCACCAAAGAGAAGGAATTGGTAGATGTTGAGTCTGGAGAAGGTTGTGTAGATAGCCTGGGTCACATTGAGATCCAAAAAGACGAGGGGCGAAATTCTCCCCCAACGGTGCGATATCCGCCGACTGGCGCCAAAAACGGCGCCAATCAGACGGGCATCGCGCCGGCCCAAAGGTGCGGAATGCTCCGCATCTTTGGGGGCCGAGCCCCAACATTGAGGGGCTAGGCCGACGCCGGAGGGATTTCCGCCCCGCCAGCTGGCGGAAATGGCATTTGTTGCCCCGCCAGCTGGCGCGGAAATGCGGCGCATGCACGGGAGCGTCACCGGCCGCCGACAGTTTCCCGTGCATGCGTAGTGGGGAGAGTCACTTCCTCCTCCGCCATGGTGGAGACCGTGGCGAAGGCGGAAGGGAAAGAGTGCCCCCACGGCACAGGCCCGCCTGCGGATCGGTGGGCCCCGATCGCGGGCCAGGCCACCGTGGGGGCACCCCCCGGGGTCAGATCGCCCGGCGCCTCCCCCAGGACCCCGGAGCCCGCCCACGCCGCCTGGCCCCGCCGGTAAATACCAGCTTTGATTTACGCCGGTGGGACAGGCAATTTCTGGGCGGGACTTCGGCCCATCCGGGCCGGTGAATTGAGCGGGGGGTCCCGCCAACCGGTGCGGCCCGATTCCCAGCCCCGCCCAATCTCCGGTACCGGAGACTTCGGCGGGGTCGTGGGTGGGATTCACGGCGGCCAACGGCCATTCTCCGACCCGGCGGGGGGTCGGAGAATGACGCCCCAGGTGTCTTGAAAAATATTAAGATAGATAAGTACCCAGGGTCTGATGGGTTCTACCCCAGAATGCTGAAGGACACTAGAGAGGAAATTGCTGAGTCCTTGACAGAAATCTTTGGATCCTCACTGTCTTCAGGTGATGTCCCGGAGGACTGGAGAATAGCCAATGTTATTCCTTTGTTTAAGAAGGATAGCAAGGATAATCCAGGGAACTACAGGCCGGTGAGCCTTACGTCAGTGGTAGGGAAATTACTGGAGAGAATTCTTCGAGACAGGATCTACTCCCATTTCGAAGCAAATGGACGTATTAGCGAGAGGCAGCACAGTTTTGTGAAGGGGAGGTCGTGTCTCACCAACTTGATAGAGTTTTTCGAAGAGGTCACAAAGGTGATTGATGCAGGTAGGACAGTGGATGTTGTCTATATGGACTTCAGTAAGGCCTTTGACAAGGTCCCTATGGCAGACTGGTACAAAAGGTGAAGTCACACAGGGTCAGGGGTGAGCTGGCAAGATGGATACAGAACTGGCTAGGTCATAGAAGACAGAGAGTAGCAATGGAAGGGTGCTTTACTGATTGGAGGGCTGTGACTAGTGGTGTTCCGCAGTGATCAGTGCTGGGACCTTTGCTGGTCGTAGTATATATAAATGATTGGGAGGAAAATGTAACTGGTCTGATTAGTAAGTTTGCAGACAACACAAAGGTTGGTGGAATTGCTGATAGCGATGAGGACTGTCAGAGGATACAGCAGGATTTAGATCGTTTGGAGACTTGGGCGGAGAGATGGCAGATGGAGTTTAATCCGGACAAATGTGAGGTAATGCATTTTGGAAGGTCTAATGCAGGTAGGGAATATACAGTGAATGGTAGAACCCTCAGGCGTATTGACAGTCAGAGAGATCTAGGTGTACAGGTCCACAGGTCACTGAAAGGGGCAACACAGGTGGAGAGGGTAGTCAAGAAGGCCTATGGCATGCTTGCCTTCATTGGCCGGGGCATTGAGTATAAAAATTGGCAAGTCATGTTGCAGCTGTATAGAACCTTAGTTAGGCCACACTTGGAGTATAGTGTTCAATTCTGGTCGCCACACTACCAGAAGGATGTGGAGATTTTAGAGAGGGTGCAGAAGAGATTTACCAGAATGTTGCCTGCTTTGGAGGGCATTAGCTATGAGGAGCGGTTGAATAAACTCGGTTTGTTCTCACTGGAACGAAGGAGGTTGAGCGGCGACCTGATAGAGGTCTACAAAATTATGAGTGGCATAGACAGAGTGGATAGAGTCAGAGGTTTTTTCCCAGGGTAGAGGGGTCAATTACTAGGGGGCATAGATTTAAGGTGCGAGAGGCAAGGTTTAGAGTAGATGTACGAGGCAAGTTTTTTACGCAGAGGGTAGTGTGTGCCTGGAACTCGCTGCCGGAGGAGGTTGTGGAAGCAGGGACGATAATGACATTTAAGGGGCATCTTGACAAATACATGAATAGGATGGGAATAGAGGGATACGGACCCAGGAAGTGTAGAAGATTTTAGTTTAGACGGGCAGCATGGTCGGCACGGGCTTGGAGGGCCGAAGGGCCTGTTCCTGTGCTGTACTTTTCTTTGTTCTTGGTTCTAACGGATGGGTCAAGGCGAGTTCGGCCAGACCGCACATAACTGTCTGTTGTCTTACTCGCTCAAAGAAATGGTGTGGGTCTGCTGTGGGTTGGAATGGTTCAATTCTGGCACAGGCATCTCTCAATTGTGTGATGGTTAGTGGGGTGGTGTAAACAAAATCGGGCTCCTCGCGATCATGTGACGTGCACTGTGTGGTGACTTGATTCATGGGGTTGTGTGCTGCCTGTGCAGTCGGTGGTGCGGGTGCTTTCCTTTCCGGGGCCTGGGGGGGCTCTATTGTGATTTTTGGTGTCTTCTACATACCTATAGGCAGTTTCATTGAGTTCCTCCCAATCGGGGCCATCTTCCTGGTCTACATTTGGTCCAAAGGTGCCTCGAAAGCCATTTTGCACTGAGAGCAGTGACTGTAACCTTGAAATTTGGTGCCTGCATTTGGCGTGGTCTACTGAACTCTGCCTTTGTTCTGTTGTGGAAATATGGAGTGCTCGTAAAGCTGCCTTCAAATCTGCGCATTCCTTCTTTAACTGTTCTACCGTTGTTCCTTTGTTCCGTCTCTTCTGTTACCAAGACTGCGCGTTGTGTATCTTGGTAGGCCTTATCATATTGTGTCTGACAGCTGCTTAGGTGGACTAAACAAGATTGCTGTGCCCGTTTGACATCAGCCACCTCCTTGTCTTTTGCAGCTAGCTGCTCTCGGAGTTGTCATTAACTTTTTCACACTTGCTAACGTTTCCCTCACTCTTCTCCTCTTTCTCTACAAGCTGTCTGCGGCGCATCCTCACGACCTCCTCTGTGCCTTGTAATTGTGCCAGACAGGACACGATTGCCATCCGCTTCCGAACTTTTCCTAAACTCTTCTTGTGTATCTCGGTTAGGTTGTCCCACCAGGTTTGTCCTATACTACCAGGACCTGACTCTTCATTCGAACAAAACTCAGACCAAAGGGGCCATCCTTTCCCCTTTAAGTATTTCCTTAGTTCTTCTTCCCATATGGGACACTGCACTGCTCTACTGGTCGCTGCGACCTCAGGTCCCTGCGGGTTCATAAGGCGTTCCATTGCCTTTGCTGCCATTTCCACTGATATTTCTTTTCTGTATCCTAAATTTGGGACAGGGAGGAATAGGGCGGCGATGCAAACAGCGGGTATGGCCTCAGCTATTTTCCGGTTCACAAAACTCCCGATAGTTTTACGCAACAAAATCTAACGAGTCTACCTTATATCCCTGTTAGTACGCATGCAAATTACTACACACTTCCGAATCTTGGAGATTTGATCAATACGGGTCTTAATTAGGAATGAAATTAAATCAATAGCACTAAACGACATAGGGTCAGATGATGTGGAGTCTGTGTGGGTAGAGTTGAGGAACCACAAAGGCAAAAAAACCATAATGGGAGTTATGTACATGCCTCCTAACAGTGGTCAGGACCGGGGGCACAAAATGCACCACGAAATAGAAAGTGCATGTCAGAAAGGCAAGGTCACAGTGATCATGGGGGACTTCAATATGCAGTTGGACTGGGTAAATAATGCTGCCAGTGGACCCAAGGAAAGGGAATTCATTGAATGTTTACAGGAGGGCTTTTTGGAACAGCTTGTGATGGAGCCCACGAGGGAACAGGCCATTCTGGACTTAGTGTTATGTAATGAGCCAGACTTGATTAAAGATCTTAAAGTAAGGGAGCACTTAGGAGGCAGTGATCATAATATGGTCGAATTCAATCTCCAATTTGAAAGAAAGAAGATAGAATCAGATGTAAAGGTGTTACAGTTAAATAAAGGTAACTACAGGGGCATGAGGGAGGAACTAACGAAAATCGACTGGGAGCAGAGCCTAGTGGGAAAGACAGTAGAACAGCAATGGCAGGAGTTTCTGGGAGTAATTGAGGACACAGTACAGAGGTTCATCCCAAAGAAAAGAAAGGTTATCAGAGGGGGGATTAGGCAGCCATGGCTGACAAAGGAAGTTAGGGAATGCATCAAAGCAAAAGAGAAAGCCTATAATATGGCAAAGAGTAGTGGGAAGTCAGAAGATTGGGAAGGCTACAAAAACAAACCGAGGATAACAAAGAGAGAGATAAGGAAAGAGAGGATCAAATTTGAAGGTAGGCTAGCCAGTAACATTAGGAATGATAGTAAAAGTTTCTTTAAATACATTAAAAACAAACGGGAGGCAAAAGTTGACATTGGGCCGCTCCAAAATGACGCTGGTAATTTTGTGATGGGAGACAAGGAAATAGCTGAGGAACTGAATAAGTACTTTGCGTAAGTCTTCACAGTAGAAGACATGTGTAATATCCCAACAATTCCGGAGAGTCAGGGGGCAGAGTTGAATATGGTAGCCATCACAAAGGAGAAAGTGCTAGAGAAACTAAGAGGTCTAAAAATTGATAAATCCCCGGGCCCAGATGGGCTACATCCTAGAGTTCTAAAGGAGATAGCTGAATAAATAGTGGAGGCGGTAGTTATGATCTTTCAAAAGTCACTGGAGTCAGGGAAAGTCTCAGAGGATTGGAAAATTGCTGTTGTAACCCCCTGTTCAAGAAGGGAACAAGGAAAAAGATGGAAAATTATAGGCCAATTAGCCTAACCTCGGTTGTTGGCAAGATTCTAGAATCCATTGTTAAGGATGAGATTTCTAAATTCTTGGAAGTGCAGGGTCGGATTAGGACAAGTCAGCATGGATTTAGTAAGGGGAGGTCGTGCCTGACAAACCTGTTAGAGTTCTTTGAATAGATAACAAATAGGTTAGACCAAGGAGAGCCAATGGATGTTATCTATCTTGACTTCCAAAAGGCCTTTGATAAGATGCCTCACGGGAGACTGCTGAGTAAAATAAGGGCCCATGGTATTCGAGGCAAGGTACTAACATGGATTGACGATTGGCTGTCAGGCAGAAAGCAGAGAGTTGGGATAAAAGGTTCTTTTTCGGAATATCAACAGGTGACGAGTGGTGTCCCGCAGGGTTCAGTGTTGGGGCCACAGCTGTTCTCTTTATATATTAACGATCTAGATGACGGGACTGGGGCATTCTGGCTAAGTTTGCCGATGATACAAAGATAGGTGGAGGGGCAGGTAGTACGGAGGAGGTGGGGAGGCTGCAGAAAGATTTAGACAGTTCAGGAGAGTGGTCCAAGAAATGGCTGATGAAATTCAACGTGGGCAAGTGCGAGGTCTTGCACTTTGGAAAAAAGAATAGAGGCGTGGACTATTTTCTAAACGGTGACAAAATTCATAATGCTGAAGTGCAAAGGGACTTGGGAGTCCTAGTCCAGGATTCTCTGAAGGTAAACTTGCAGGTTGAGTCCGTAATTAAGAAAGCAAATGCAATGTTGTCATTCATCTCAAAAGGCTTGGAATATAAAAGCAGGGATGTACTTCTGAAGCTTTATAAAGCATTAGTTAGGCCCCATTTAGAATACTGTGAGCAATTTTGGGCCCCACACCTCAGGAAGGACATACTGGCACTGGAGCGGGTCCAGCGGAGATTCACACGGATGATCCCAGGAATGGTAGGCCTAACATACGATGAACGTCTGAGGATCCTGGGATTATATTCATTGGGGTTTAGGAGGTTGAGGGGAGATCTAATAGAAACTTACAAGATAATGAATGGCTTAGATAGGGTGGATGTAGGAAAGTTGTTTCCATTAGCAGGGGAGTCTAGGACCCGGGGGCACAGCCTTAGAATAAAAGGGAGTCACTTCAGAACAGAGAGGAGGAGAAATTTCTTCAGCCAGAGAGTGGTGGGTCTGTGGAATTCATTGCCACAGAGGGCGGTGGAGGCCGGGACGTTGAGTGTCTTTAAGACAGAAGTTGATAAATTCTTGATTTCTCGAGTAATTAAGGGCTATGGAGAGAGAGCGGGTAAATGGAGTTGAAATCAGCCATGATTGAATGGTGGGGTGGACTCGATGGGCCGAATGGCCTTACTTCCGCTCCTTGGTCTTATGGTCTTACCCCCTGTCACTGCCAGAAGCCAAAGGACGCAAATGGTAAATAAAGTGTGGGGTGGGAGATGATTATTTTATGCAGCGTGTTATGATGATCAGGAATGTGGGACGGGTTCTCCGCTAGCGGGATTCTCCGTTTTGCTGGTGCCCGGGGGGTTTCCCGACAGCGTGGGGCTGCCCCATAATGGGAAACCCCATTGACCGGCTGGCGTAACGGAGAATCCCGCCGGCGGGTCGGGGCAGAAACGTGGCGCGGCGGGACGGAGAATCCAAGCCATGGTATCTGAAAGGACGGTGCAAGCATTCAGTAATAGCTCTCAACAGAGAATTGGATATCGATTTGAAAAGGAAAGTTACATGGGTTCTACCAAAAAGCAGGGGAGTGGGGCTGATTGGATAGCTCTTTGAAAGAGCTAGTGCAAACACAATGGGCCAAATGGTCACCTACTGTGCTGTATGATTCCAACTTTCTCTTATTAAAATAAAAATAAAATTGTGGCTGATGTTATATATTCCCGCTCACGGCCCGCGAGCAATACCCCTCGGACATTACCCATCTATATTCACTTGGCAATTTGATAGATCACTTCAGATGGACATTACTTAACCAGTGTTAGATTGCTGTTTGAAAATAAATTCAGATATTCATTAAAATGTGATTGGTCAAACTGGGGGAGATATGATGCACCCGTATTATTCAAAGCCTTCCAACTAGTCTTGATTTTGACAACTTTGTGGAACCAGTTGAGGAAAGAAGATGAAACCAAAAAGAAAATGCTGGAAAATCTCAGCAGGTCTGGCAGCATCTGTAGGGAGAGAAAAGAGCTAACGTTTCGAGTCCAGATGACCCTTTGTCAAAGCCCTGGTCATCTGGACTCGAAACGTTAGGTCTTTCCTCTCCCTACAGATGCTGCCAGACCAAGGACAGAGAACATAGAACAATACAGCGCAGTACAGGCCCTTCGGCCCACGATGTTGCACCGAAACAAAAGCCATCTAACCTACACTATGCCATTATCATCCATATGTTTATCCAATAAACTTTTAAATGCCCTCAATGTTGGCGAGTTCACTACTGTAGCAGGTAGGGCATTCCACGGCCTCACTACTCTTTGCGTAAAGAACCTACCTCTGACCTCTGTCCTATATCTATTACCCCTCAGTTTAAAGTTATGTCCCCTCGTGCCAGCCATATCCATCCGCGGGAGAAGGCTCTCACTGTCTACCCTATCCAACCCGCTGATCATTTTGTATGCCTCTATTAAGTCTCCTCTTAACCTTCTTCTCTCCAACGAAAACAACCTCAAGTCAATCAGCCTTTCCTCATAAGACCTGCTGAGATTTTCCAGAATTTCCTTTTTGGTTTCAGATTCCAGCATCCCCAGTACTTTGCTTTTATTTATGAGGAAGGAAGATTATTGCTGAATGATATCACTTTAACATCTATTTCCAAGTGGTCTAAAATTAAGTCTATAAATTTGTGAGGAAAAACCAAAACAGGAAATTTTGTAACTCTTCCTTTGGTAACAGTCTAGTCAGCCCAAGATGGAAAAAGTTGAAGTGTTTTTCTCAGAACAGAGGGCATATTATATTATAATTGTCCTCTTGGGCTGGTTTCATTTATATTTGTATTTTATAACATTTTGAAATCAGAGATGACTCAGGGCTACAAATAAGAATATACAAATAAAAATATATTTCTAGACCTATTCTAGACATTTGACAGGCACATCTTTTGAGAATTTAATGTCACATTTTCCAGCTCATTTTCCCGAAATGTTAGATCCATAGCTGCTGCCAAACATGATGAGTATTTCCAGCAGTTACTGTTTTTTATTCCAGTCACTGTTTCGTATGATTTAGAATAGCACCTCTCTTAGGTTAATTCAAATTTCAAAATTCCTAATTACTTTTTAAACCATTTGGATCTGGGTTTTGCAAGTCATACATACCCTGGGCGAAATTCTCCGTTATCAGCGGAAAGTCCGCCGATCGGCGCAAAAAACGGCGCGAATCCGACTTGCGTCACGTCGGAAAAATGGGTCGATAGTCTCTGGCCCGAAATGGGCTAGCAGCGACGTAACGGGATCCTCGCTTGCGCAGTGGTTCACGTCGTGCAGCGTCATACGCGCCGCACGGCGTGACGGCTCATAAGGCCGCGCTGCTCCCCCCCACCCGACCGGAACACCCGACCGCAACACCCGACTGGATGGCTGGCCGCCGCTCAGCCCCGAGGTTCGAGTCACGCGATGTGGAGGCGCTCCTGGACGCGGTGGAGCAGAGGAGGGACGCCCTGTATCCCGGGCACGGCCGCAGAGTTGCCCCACGCCACAGCCGGCGTCTGTGGAGGGAAGTGGCAGAGGCCGTCACCGCTGCGGCCCTAACACCACGGACAGGCACCCAGTGCCACAAGAAGGTGAACGACCTCGTCAGAGCAGGTAGGGTGAGCCTCCCCATATCCCCCTCCCCCATATCCCCCCTCCCCCATATCCCCCATATCCCCCCTCCCCCATGTCCCCCATATCCCCCCTCCCCCATATCCCCCTCCCCCATATCCCCCCTCCCCCATATCCCCCCTCCCCCATATCCCCCTTCCCCCATATCCCCCTCCCCCTATATCCCCCTCCCCCTATATCCCCCCTTCCCCCATATCCCCCCTTCCCCCATATCCCCCCTCCCCCATATCCCCCCTCCCCCCATACCCCCCTCCCCATATCACCCCCTCCCCCATATCTTCCCTTCCCCCATATCCCCCCTCCCCATATCCCCCCTTCCCCATATCTCCCCTCCCCCATATCCCCCCATATCCCCCCTCCCCACATCCCCCCTCCCCCATATCCCCCATATCCCCCCTCCTCCATATCCCCCTTCACCCACATCCCCCTCCCCCATAACACCCTCCCCCCATATCCCCCCTCCCCCATATCCCCCCTCCCCCATATCCACCCTTCCCCCATATCCCCCCTCCCCATATCCCCCCTCCCCATATCCCCCCTCCCCCTTCCCCCATATCCCCCCTCCCCCATATCCCCCCTTCCCCCATATCCCCCCTCCCCCATATCCCCCCCTCCCCCATACCCCCCTCCCCCATATCCCCCCTTCCCCATATCCCCCCCTCCCCCATATCCCCCCTCCCCCATATCCCCCATATCCCCAAGTGAATCCAGCCCTAACCTTAACCTCTGCAATGCACGCGCAACCGATGGCGTGCATTCATATACCTGCCTAACAGTGTTGCCTTTTACCCCTGCCACCTCCCCCCCCCCACAGGATAAGCGCGCACACAACAATAGGGAGCATGTGAGGACTGGAGGAGGCCCCGCCGATGAGAGGCCACTGACCGAACACGAGGAAAGGGCCCTGGAACTGGCTGGCGGACCTGACGACCGGGAAGTTGCTGATGCAGAGGTCGGGGGCGTAGTAGCAAGTGAGCCACCGACAGCCCGTCCCCATATCCCCCCTCCCCTATATCCCCCTCCCCCATATCACCTGATCACTGCCTGATGTCTAACCATGCATGCTTCATTGTGTATCGCAGGACCAAACGTCCAGGCACCCATCCCCGCAGATGCAGACCGCCCGCAGGATGCCCCTCGGAGGCCACGGGAGACGGAGAGACACGAACCCTCCAGCATGCGACGCCCGCAGGATGCCCCTCGCACACCACGGGAGACGGAGAGACCCGCACCCTCCAGCATGCGACGCCCGCAGGATGCCCCTCGCACACCACGGGAGACGGAGAGACCCGCACCCTCCAGCGTGCGACGCCCGCAGGATGCCCCTCGCACACCACGGGAGACGGAGAGACACGGACCCTCCAGCATGCGACGCCCGCAGGATGCCCCTCGGAGGCCACGGGAGACGGAGAGACCTGGAGCAACAGGGAGACGACACCCCCGTCACGTGCGGGAGCGACCACCCAGCGACGAGGGGGGCAGCCACAGGCCCCCGTCACATCCGAGGCAGGACACCACTACCCAGGACACCACTACCCAGGACACCACTACCCAGGACACCACTACCCGGGACAGCACTGCCCAGGACACCCCTACCCGGGACAGCACTACCCAGGAAGACGAAATACCGGACAGTGACTCAGAGTGGATGGGTGGAGACGAACCCCCACCCCAAAGTGCCATGGACTCAGAGTGGGACGAAGAGCACGACACAACGCCACTGCTGTCACCAACACCCTCCACCATCGCAGAAACACTCACCTCGGTTGGGCACTTTAGTGATGAGGCGTCTGGTACACTCACTGGTGCGCACAACACAGCCGTCCCGGTACAGCAGGTGGAGGTAGGAGCAGCAGAGGGGCCGGGCGGTCGGAGGGCAGCCCAGCCCAAGCGAACATCTGCCGCCCAGATGGATCCCGGGTTCCTGGAGTTTCCACACCCACACATAGATCCGATGCAACCACCGACCCGGAGACGAGCGAAGAGGGTGACGGGCGGCTTGCGGCGGCTGCAGTCGCAGGTGGAGGAGTCCACCCACGTCCAGGAGCTGGGAGTGGTGCCGGTCATGCGTGCCACCCAAGCTGACACCGCACGGGTGGCGTCCGCGGTGGAGGCAATGGGTGCGACGGTGTCAGACAGCGTGCAGGCGGCGTCTGTGGCCCAGGAAATGGCTGCCCTCTCACAGGAGGCCATGAGCCAGTGCCAGCGCCAGATGGCAGAGGCGCTCAACGCCATAGCCCAGTCTCTGCTGGCCATGGCCCAGTCTCAGCAGGCCATAGCCCAGTCTCAGCAGGCCATGGCCCCGTCTCTGCAGGCCATCGCTGAGGGCATCGGCGCCAGTGGCCATGTGCGAGCCGGCGTCGCACTGTCACAGACAGGGTTTGCCAACCCCCTGGGCTCCATGGCTGCAAACCTGCAGACCCCTGTCGATACCAGCACGGGCCTCCAGGACTGGCAGCGCCAGATGTCCAGGGGGCGTCGGATGGCCAGTCCGTTCGCATCCCCCACCCATGTAGAGGCCTGGGGGCTATCGGGCACCCCAAGAGACGAGGAGGTGGTGTGGTCCGTCCCGGCTCCCCCTGTAGGGGAGGTCCCGGTACACCGCGACACCTCGGACTCCCCACCTTCCGTCCCAGGTGCATCGGGTGGGCAACGGGCAGGACAGGCTGGCAGCTCGCCATCCCAGTCGCCCGGGCAGCAGCCTGGCCCATCTAGGCCAGGGCGCCCCAGGAAACGGCCGCCAAAGGGATCCAGTGTCAGAGGGCAGGAATCACAGGAGTCCACCTCTAGTTCTGCTGTACCTTCTGGGGAACAGGGCCCCTAAGGCCAAACAATTAGACACTGGGTAAGTTGGCACGGGTGCAGGGCACAGATGAGTTTTAGGGGCTAGGGCACGTGCATGAACTCCTTTGGTTATTAAAGTCAATGTTACACCTATAGAAGCTGCCTTTGTGCTCTGTCCAAAGCGTGCGGGGGTGTCATGTACGTTGAGCGCAAGTGTATGTGTGAGGGGTGGTCTTACCTCAGCCCCAGGTGAGTCTGCCCCCTTCCCCCTGGGCCGCCATCAACATCCCCCGGGCAGAGGACGGGACCGTGCGCTGCAGTGTCACAGCCGCATGCAGGGATGGTCCGGGTGGATGGTGGTACTGTGGCCATGGGTCAGACATAGTCCAACGATGTAGAGCCAGGAGCTCACCGCGGGGCGGGTTGTCATCATCCTCCATGGCCTGCAATAGACACGCGTCCACCCGCAACTGTGTGAGCCCGGCCCGTTGTGCCACAGGTGGATCAGCAATGGGGGGGTGGGGGTGTGCATGCGGGTGGGGTGGGTGGGGTTGGGGAGGGGGGTGAGGGTGCTGGGTGGGTGGATGGGTGGGGGGTGTGGGTGGTCGGCTGTTGCCATGGTGTGCGGTCTGAGGCCATACTACCCGATTCCCACGCCCATCTAGTCAGTGAAGCGGGCGGCTATCAGTCTGTCCCGTGCCCGCTGGGCCAGCCGGTAACGGTGGACAGCCAACCCATCTGCCCTGACCATTACCCCCATCCCCCTCATCTGGGAGGACTGCGCCTCTTCCTGCTGCTCCTCCACTCCGCCCTCCTCTGCCTGCGGCACGTCGCCCCTCTGCTGGGCTATGTTGTGCAGGACGCAGCACACCACAATGATGCGGCCGACCCTATCTGACCGATACTGGAGGGCGCCCCCAGAGAGGTCCAGGCACCTGAAACGCATCTTCAGCACGCCAAAGCACCTCTCTATCACTCCCCTTGTCGCTACATGGGCATCATTGTAGCGGTTCTCCGCCTCATTGCGTGGCCTCCATATAGGCGTCATCAGCCACGATCGCAATGGGTAGCCCCTGTCGCCCAGCAACCAGCCCCTCAGCCGGGGATGGCGTCCCTCGTACATGCCGGGGATGGATGACCGCGACAACACGTATGAGTCGTGTACACTGCCTGGGTAACGGGCGCAGACGTGCAGGATCATCATGCGGTGGTCGCAGACCACCTGTATGTTCATCGAATAGGTCCCCTTCCTATTGGTGAACACGGCCCTGTTATCTGCAGGTGGCCGCATAGTGACGTGCATCCCATCGATCGCGCCCTGGACCATGGGGAACCCGGCCACGGCAGAGAAGGCCACGGCCCGGGCATCTTGGCTGGCCCGGTCCACAGGGAAGCGGATGTAGCGGTCCGCCATGGCAGATAGGGCATCTGTCACTGCACGGATGCACCGATGCACCGATGTCTGCGATATGCCGGACAGGTCCCCACTCGGTGCCTGGAATGACCCCGTTGCATAAAAGTTCAGGGCCTTGACGGACACGGGGAGAGGATGTCCCCCGCCAGTGCCACGCGGTGACAGGTGTGCCAGCAGGTGGTAGATGTGTGCCACAGTTTCCCGCCTCATCCGGAGTCTCCTCCTGCATTCCCGGTCCGTGAGGTCCTGGTATGACTGCCGGGGCCGGTACACACGGGGCGCCCTCGGGTGCCTCCGTTGCCGTGGGGCCGCGACGTCCTCCTCCCCCTCCTCGTCCTGTCGGTCAGGTGTCCCTCCAGCCTGGGCGACTGCTGCCTGTCCCTCTGCGGCAGCCTGCGCCGCCTCTCTGGCACGCTCCTCCTCCTCCTCCTCATCCAGGGCAACATAGACATGAGCGGCTGCCGCCACGGCGGCCAACATCGCTGGATGATCGGAAAACATGACGGCCTGGTGGGGGGGAGGGGAACGACGACATGTCATCATTGCCCATATCCCCTCCTCCCCCCAGCCAGGTGGCATGGACCGCAGGGGTCCAACTGTTGGAGGCTGGCACCTGGCCAGGTGGACCAACTCACTTGCCCTCGCATCCCCCTCCCCGGCACGGACCCCCCCATCTCCCTCCCCGGCACGGACCCCCCTCCACCTCCACCCCGGCACGGACCCCCCATTCCCCTCCCCGGCACGGACCCCCCCCAACCTCCACCCCGGCACGGACCCCCCCAACCTCCACCCCGGCACGGACCCCCCCCAACCTCGACCCTGGCACGGACCCCCCCCAACCTCCACCCCGGCCCGGACCCCCCCGCAACCTCCACCCCGGCCCGGACCCCCCATCCCCCTCCCCGGCACGGACCCCCCCCCCACCTCAACCCCGGCACTGCCCCCCCCCCAACCTCCACCCCGGCACTGCCCCCCCCATCCCCATCCCCAGCACGGACCCCCCCCCCAACCTCCACCCCGGCACGGACCCCCCCATCCCCCTCCCCGGCACGGACCCCCCCATCCCCCTCCCCGGCACGGACCCCAGCCCATCCCCCTCCCCGGCACGGACCCCCTCCCGGCACTCCCCCGGAGCCCAGCCTACTCTAACCCCCCCCCCCCACCCCCCGCCGCACACACACACACACAACCCGAGACACACCTCTCCTCACACATTCAGACTGCGGCCACGCCATCGCCTACCCAGGGCCAACCCCCCAGGCCGTCACTCACCTCCACGCTGGTCGGCGTGAACCTGGAGCACAGGGTCACGCCGATGAAAAGGAGGTTTAATTTACGTCGACGTGAACTGTCATCACGTCGACGGGACTTCGGCCCATCCGGAAGGGAGAATATCGGCAGGCCGAAAATCGTCTGCCTTGCGCAGACCCGTGACATTCTCCGACTGCAGCGGTGACATTAACGCCCCGCCGATTTTTCTCCCTTCAGAGACTTCGGCAACCGGCGGGGGCGGGATTCACGGCGGCCAACGGCCATTCTCCGACCCTCTGGGGGTCGGAGAATGACGCCCCCTATCCCTTTGATCATGCTTTTGTTCACCTGCCTTAATGTCTCCTTATGTGGCGCAGTGTTGAATCTTGTTTGATAATGTTATACTGAAGCATTTTGGAATGTTTTACTGCATTGAAGGCACAATGTCATTGCGAATTGTTGTAAGTGAATGGTTAATCAGACTATCTGGAAAATGTTCATGTAATAATCATAAGATAGAGAAGTTTCATTTCATATACGTGCATGCCTAATGTCAGGTGGTCTCATGGCTCAGTTGGTGGCGTCTCTGCCTCTGAGCCAGAATTTGCGGGTTCAAGTCCTACCCCACCAGCATGGCGGCACAGTGGTTGGCACTGCTGCCCCTCAGCGCCACGGACCCGGGTTCAATTCCGGCCTTGGCTGACTTTGTGGAGTTTGCATGTTCTCCCTGTGTCTACGTGGTTTTCCTCTAGGTGCTCTGTTTCCCTTCCACAGGCCAAAGATGTGCAGGTTAGGTGGAGGTACGGATATAGGGCAGGGGAGTGAGTCTAGGTACAGTGCTCTTTCAAAGGGTCAATGTAGATTTGATAGGCCGAATGGCCTTCTTCTGCACTGTAGGGATTCTATGTCTATAGCACAGTGGTTAGCACTGTTACTTCACAGCGCCAAGGACTCCGGCACTGTCTGTGCAGTGTTTGCATGTTCTCCCTGTGTCTGCGTGGGTTACCTCCGGGTGCTCTGGTTTCTTCCCACAAGTCCCGAAAATCATAGAATCATAGAATTTTGCAGTGTAGAAGGAGGCCATTTGGCCCATCGAGTCTGAACCTTACTCCTTACTCCTCCACCCTATCCCTGAAACCCAGTAACCCCACCTAATCTTTTGGACACTAAGGGCAATTTAGCATGGCCAATCCACCTAACCTGCACATCTTTGGATTGTGGGAGCAAACCGGAGCACCCAGAAGAAACGCACACAGACACGGGGAGAAAGTGCAGACCCCACACAGACAGTAACCCAAGGCCGGAATTGAACCTGGGACCCTGGAGCTATGAGGCAGCGGTGCTAACCACTGTGCCACCATGCCGCCCCCAGGTACTAGAGCAGTTTATTCCAGATTTACTAATTGAATTAAAATTCTACCAGCTGCCATTTTAGTCATGTACCCCGAGCTTCAGCCTTGGCATTGGGATCACTGGTTCAGAGACATGACCACAGCAGCACCATCTCCCCAAATCCCTCTCTCCATTTAAGTTAAATGCAGCTTTTTTATTCTTCCTGACAAATGGACAAGTTCACATTTTCCCACATCATACTCCACCTCTCAATTCTTTGCCCACTCACTTAACCTATCTACACTCCTTCCCAAACTGTCCTCTTCACAACCAACTCGTAGTCTTATCTTTGTGTCATCAGTAAATTTATCAACTCTACATTCAGTGCTTTCGTTTAAGGCACTGGTTTAGATTGAATAGCTGTTAATTCGCATTCTCCAGTATGCCTTCAAAATCCTTATTGAGTCGGCAGCAATAGAACGACTTTGCGACCTCGCCCTCTGGGAAGCTGGCACATGAGTTACCCTTTCCCCCTGGCATGGCTGCAGCCAGGCATGGTGGCAACACCATAAGCATCTTGCCCATCATACCATATAAAATGACTCAGAGAAGGCTGACGGTAAATGTAATATAGATTTATTTGCAAGTATTTACAAGTGCCTGTTTAACACAGCATCTCGCTGCCAGTGCAGTCGCGACAGGGAGGACTTATCTCACCAGACCGAGATCTGGGCCTGCTTTTAAAATGAGCTTAAAATGAGCCCCAGGTCATTAGGGCCTCCGCCCCTACGTGCGGAGCTCGTACTTCACGAGACCCGCGGGGAGATCAATGAAGGATTCCCCTTGGTCCTCGTGGGGGTTATGACATCACATATCATGAAAAGGCTGAGAATGGATTTGAGAACGGACATGAGTCAGCAATATACTTTTGTACGATCCCAGTTGGTGACATAACGGGACAGGAAGATCCCAAAATGGATTCCTGGCTCAAAAGGCTCTAAATTTGACTTTTTTATTATTAAAACTTGGAGGAAGAGAGTCACAGGACTGCTAATTAGTTTTAACATCAAGAAAAAAACATTTATTAAACATGAAAAAATTGGCTTATGATACAATACTCCTTTACTCTCCCCTTAGCTTAACAATTACACACAGAGTTTTAGATTGACACTGATTACAAAGTACATCTTAAGCTACAATGGTCTCATCAAAACACAAAGTCCCTTTTAAGCACACAAGATGACTGTGGTAAGCTACACTCCTCCCTGAATCCAAGTGAATGACTGTGGGTTTCAATTCAAAATCCCCCCAGATGATTCTTATACAGTGAGTCACATTGTCTCACTGACCTCCAGCTTCCATAAGAGTGATTTCAAATTCCGCTTTCTAAAGTCACACTTTCAAATCATCTTTTAAATGATAATTCCCCTCCATTGCTTCCATCAAAGTTTTGCTTTCAGGTTTTATACTTATTCCTTTAGGATTTCTTTTCTCTTAGAGGCTTTTACACAAACTCCGAGGTCCAGCTACCGATTTCCACAATTATTTCAAATAATGGGCAAGATTCTCCCCTAACCGGTGGGGCGTGCCATACTGGCGCCGAGGAGTGGCGTGAACCACTCCGGCAGCGGGCCACCCGGAAGGTGCGGAATCCTCCGCACCCTCAGCGGCTAGGCCGGCGCCGGCGGGGTTGGCGCCACACCAACCGGCGCCAAAGGGCCTCTGCCAGCTGGCATCAGTTGGCGCATGCGCGGGAGCGCCAGCGTGTACTGGTGTCATCCCAGCGCATGCGCAGGGGAGTTCTTCTCTGCGCTGGCCATAGCGGAGCTTTACACCGGCTGGCGTGGAGGGAAAGAGTGCACCCACGGCACACGCCCGCCTGTGGATCGGTGGGCCCCAATCGCGGGCCAGGCCACCGTGGGGACCCCCGCGAGGCCAGATCCCCCTGCGCCGCCCCCCCCTCCCGAGGACTCCGCAGGCCGCCCGCAGAGCCAGGTCCCGCCGGTACAGACCTGGTTTGATTTACGGCGGCGGGACCGGCTGAAAATGGGCGGCCACACGGCCCATCGCGGGGTGGAGAATCGCGGGAGGGAGAAAATAACAGTGATGCATTACATTGGCTTCAATGTAAGATGCATTGCTAGCAAACCACCAACATAATGGACACTCCCAGTTCATGTTTGCTGTCAATTTGTGGTTGTTAAATTGAAACAAACAGGAACAGACGTGGCTGGCCATAGAACAAGAATCGCACTGCATCATTTCAACAAGTATATATGAACAATATTCCACATCCAAAACCACATCAATCAAAGTTCTTGACTTCTGGGCGCTTGGAGAGCAGATGACTTGATTTTTCTTTTCCTTACTCTGAATTCTGTTTTGTTGCCATGGTTAAACCTTTTATGGGTTTGATGCAATGGCTTTGAACTGATTGGAAACTGGGGCGAAATTCTCCCCCAACGGCGCGATGTCCGCCGACTGGCGCCAAAAACGGCGCCAATTAGACGGGCATCGCGCCGGCCCAAAGGTGCGGAATGCTCCGCATCTTTGGCGGCCTAGCCCCGACATTGAGGGGCTAGGCCGACGCCGGAGGGATTTCCGCCCCGCCAGCTGGCGCGGAAATGCGGCGCATGCGCGGGAGCGTCATCGGCCGCTGTCAGTTTCCCACGCATGCGCAGTGGGGAGAGTCTCTTCCGCCTCCGCCATGGTGGAGGCCGTAGCGGAGGCGGAAGGGAAAGAGTGCCCCCACGGCACAGGCCCGCCCGCGGATCGGTGGGCCCCGATCGCGGGCCAGGCCACCATGGGGGCACCCCCCGGGGTCAGATCGCCCCGCGCCCCCCCCAGGACCCCGGAGCCCGCCCACGTCGCCTGGTCCCGCCGGTAAATACCAGGTTGATTTACGCTGGCGGGACAGGCAATTTCTGGGCGGGACTTCGGCCCATCTGGGCCGGAGAATCCAGCGGGGGGTCCCGCCAACCGGCGCGGCCCGATTCCCGCCCCCGCCCAATCTCCGGTACCGGAGACTTCGGCGGGGGCGGGGGCGGGATTCACGGTGGCCAACGGCTATTCTCCGACCCGGCGGGGGGTCGGAGAATGACGCCCCTGGTTACTTTCTCTCCGGGCCATCCACCATTAACTAGAGCTCATCCCAAAGTTTGCTGCCCATACCATAACTTACCGCAAGTCTGCTTCACCCATCACAGTTGACTCCTGGCCTAGTTAGTAATGCCTAGATTTTAAAATTCCCATCCTTGTTTTCAATGAATCAACCCTGTGCCTCTCCTCACTGACTGTCTCCACTGGCCAAAGGGGGTGATCATGGGCGTCATTCTCTGACCCCTCGCCGGGTCGGAGAATCGCCGGGGGCTGCCATGAATCCCGCCCCCGCCGGTTGCCGAAGCGTCCGGCACCGGAGATTCGGCGGGGGCGGGAATCGCGCCGTGCCGGTTGGCGGGCCCCTCCGCTCGATTCTCTGGCCCGAATGGGCTGAAGTCCCGCCGATAAATTGCCTGTCCCGCCGGCGTAAATTAATGCAGCTATTTACCGGCGGGACAAGGCGGCGTGGGCGGGCTCCGGGGTCCTGGGGGGAGCATGGGGCGATCTGACCCCGGGGGGGGCCCACCGATCCGCGGGCGGGCCTGTGCCGTGGGGCACTCTTTCCCTTCCGCCTCCGCCACGGTCTCCACCATGGCGGAGGCGGAAGAGACTCCCTCCACTGCGCATGTGCGGGAAACTGTCAGTGGCCGCTGACTCTCCCGCGCATGCGCCGCCCTGACATGTCATTTCCGTGCCAGCTGGCGGGGCAACAAAGGCCGTTTCCGCCAGCTGGCGGGACGGAAATTCCTCCGGCGTCGGCCTAGCCCCTCAGTGTTGGGGCTCGGCCCCCAAAGATGCGGAGCATTCCGCACCTTTGGGGCAGCGCGATGCCCGTCTGATTGGCGCCGTTTTGGGCGCCAGTCGGCGGACATCGCGCTGTTTCGGGAGAATTTCGCCCCATGTGTGTGGTGTCCTTTATGTATGGGTTGGTGTAATGCCCCCCTGTGGTCGTGTCACCTCCTTGTGTATCGTGAATGTCCATTGGTCGCCTCCTATCTAACTTATCTATTGGTTGAGTGTGTGTGTGTGTGTGTGATGTTTCTGGTGCTCCCTCTAGTGTCTGTTTAGCTTACATGTATTTACAGTGATGCACATCACCACAGTTGATACTGACAGTTAGGATACACAACAATCTAAGATGTGCTCAGCAAGCTCCCACCAATATCGATTCGATGGTTGGTGGTGTTGGGTTAAGTATTAACCAGAAGAACTCTTCTCTGAAACAGTGCCACAATAGAAAAGCCCACATGAAGAGATCAAAAGATTTATGTTCATCTGTCAACACCTGAACACAGCAGTAGTTAAAAGGATCAAGCTGACATTGTGTGTACTGAAAAAAACACTGGCAGAAAGCTTGGCTTCAAGATTTAGTTTTCAGTATGTGGAATTCTGGTTAATGCTTCCAGGGTTGATTTCTCACCTGGCATGATTTCCCTCACACAAGGGAATATCATTACATCAGCACTCCGTGAATGAGCAAGAACTAGTGGGTGTCTTGGAAGTTAGGCAGCATCGGAGAAGAAGCAATGACTTGCCACACCAGTGCCTGCCTGCCAAAGTTGTCGCTCACTACTTGGGTCTTAGTGAGGAACAATGCTTTCAGGTTTGAAGTCAGGAAGCAACTTTCAGTGCACATCTCCACAGTTGCCATGCTTAAACCCATTAGTGGTAAACTGTAGGAGGACACAACTTTTAAGAGTCTGTTAGCTCCACAATTGAAACTTTCTGATTTCATGATTGCTGCACTGTCTGAAGTGCTTTGGATAAGATGGTAAACTGAGGCCACGCGTGTCACCTCTGGTGGACATGGGAGAATCCATGGGACTATTTCAAAGAAGCCAAGAGAAGTTTTCCCTGGTTTGTTGGTCAATATTTATCCCTCAAGCAATATAAAGTTTTGGCAGCCAGCTTGCCTACATTACAGCAGCGACTATACACTTTAAAATAACTTCATCGGCTGGAAAACACTTTGAGCCATCCTTGGTCATCAAAGTGCTATATAAATGAGAGTCAGTCATTTGATCAAGATTATGCTAATGTTGGACTTGCAACTAACTTAGAATGCCATTCATGCTACAAACTAAATGGATACATTTTAGGAAGAGAAGTCACTTAACGCCTTGAGCTAGTTCCATCATTCAATTGGATCAAGGCTGACCTGCAACTTATCTCCACAAACATTGTCTCATATACCTTGACATCTTTGACTAACAAATATTTATCAATTACAGTTTTGAAAATAACACTTGATCGAGCATCAATTACCATTTGTTGATGAAAGTTCCAAATTTCTGTCGCCCTGTGTCTCCAGATGTTTTCAAATTTCACTCCTGAAAGATTTGGCTCTAATGTGTTTAAATGTGCCCCCCAGTTCTAGACTCCCCAACTGGCAGAAATAGGGCGGGGTTCTCCCCCCCCCCCCCCCCTCACGCCGGGTGGGAGAATCGGCAGGCGCCGCGTGAATCGCGACACGCTGCCCCGACCCCCGCACGCGACTCTCCCACCCCACGAACTGCTGCAAACGGCGAGTGGCGATCTCCGGCCCGTACGGGCCGAGCGGCCGCTACGACACGACAGGGGTGGCCGGCGCCGGCGGGAACTCTGCGGGAACGCTGGGAGGGTGGCCTGTGGGGGTGGTGGAGGGGGGGGCTCCTTCACCGGGGGGGGGGGCCTCCGATGGGGTTTGGCCCGCGAACGGGGCCCACTGATCGGCGGGCCGGCCTCTCCCCCCCGGGGCTACCTCCTTCAGCGCGCGGCCCCAGAACACCAGCGCCATGTTGGTGAGGGGCCGGCGCGTGTAAGAAGTTCCCCGCACATGCGCAAGATGGTGAGGCCCAACTGCGCATGCGCGGGTTGGCACGGTTCCAAATGGGCGCCGTGTAAGGACGCTGGAGCGGCGTGAACCACTCCAGCGCTGTGCTGGCCCCCTATGGGGGCCAGAATAGGTCGTGCCCGGGCCCTGTTCGCGCTGTCGTGAAACGCGACGGCGTTCACGACGGCGCAGGCACTTGGTCCGCGCCGCGGAGAATTGCCCTCATAGTTTCTCCCAATCTTCCCTACTGATTGTCTTAGTATCTTGAGAACTTCGATAAAATCAGCCCCTCAACTTTCTAAATTCTAATTTCAAAAGGAAGACAAACTAAGTTTGTTTTTCAGCTTTCCTCTTATCTCAACTCTCCGGGTCCAGGTATCAGGGGCAGGATTCTCTGAGCCCACGCCGGTTCGGAGAATCGCCGTTTACGACGGTAAGTCACGCAACGCTGGTCCGACGCCATTTCGTAATTCTCGGAAGAAGCGAAAACGCCGTGGTCGAGAATGGCGCGGCGCGGCCCGTAGAATCGCCTGAGGTGGTCCGATGATCGATTCTCCGGGCTCCCGGTGATACTGTGGCCCGGATGGGCCGAAGTCCCGACGGCGTGACCGTTTCTAACCTGCTTTTAAAAATTATCAGCCAGTCGTGCTGGCTGACAATACGGCAGCAGGAGGTGAGTGGTCGGTGTGGGGGGGGACCTAGGTCTGGCGGGACGGGCATGGCCGTGGCTGAGGGGGGGGGCGAGGGGGGGAGGTCCCTCCAGGTTCGAGGGGGGGGGGCATGGGGAGGACAGCCCCACCGGCCTTGAACGGCCCACCATGGCAGGGCGGTGCCAAAGCCATGGACGCCATTATGGCGGCCAGGCTGATGGGCACCGACCCCGTGTACTGGCTGAGCGCAAGGCTTCCGGCCATGCAGGTGGGTGCCCGGACCTCCCCAGGGGGTGGCCCTTCCAGCCGGCGGCACCAGCCACGTCAGCCCCCAGTGAGGGCAGTGCCATTCAACAAGTGGCGCTTGCAGGAGGGACGGGAAACAGAAGCCGGGGCACCGAGGGTACGGGCTGGGGTGAGGGGGCATGCGTGGCAGGGGCACAAGCTGCCAACCAGGGAGGCCATGTACCCCATGGCACCTGGTTGTGGAGGGGGTCATGCGCCATGGTTAAACCTGTTGTCTACCCCCCTCACCCCCCTGAAGATCATAATGTTTGGGAACCAGCCAGCGATGTTGGCCGCCGTGGCGGGGACGCTGCCCTGCATGCAGCCCTGTGGCAGCATCGCGCAGGCGGCTCAGAGAGGCAGTGGAGGCTGCAGCAAGCGGATGGGCTGCAGAGGGCCAGGTGGCAGCCGCTCAGGCTGGAGGGCCACCCGCCCGACAGGAGCAGGAGGAGGAGGACAACGACGAGGGCGAGGCACAGGATGACGTTACCGATGAGGAGGAGGAGGAGGAGGAGGAGGTGGTGGTGGTGGTGGTGCTAAGATGCCGGAGGCGCCCAATGAGGCCTCGTGTTTACTGGCGCCGCATGTCCTTCCAGGACCTCACGGACAGGGCATGCAGGAGGAGACTCTGGATGAGCCGAGAAACCGTCGTCCATATCTGCCACCTGATGGCATACCTGGCACCGCGTAGAACGGGGGGAGGACCTGCTCTCCCGGCGGCCGTCAATGTGACGGTGGCCCTGAACGTTTATGCCACAGGATCGTTCCAGTCGCCGAGTGGAGACCTATCCGGCATCTGCCAGGCATCAGTGTACAGGTGCATCCGTGCTGTGACGGACGCCCTGTACGACATCACGGACCGGTACATCCAGTTCCCTGTGGACCGCACCCACCAGGATGCCCAGGCCGCGGGCTTGGCTGCCGTGTCCAGGATACCCATGGACCAGGGGGTGATCGATGTGGTGCACGTCGCCATGCGGCCACCAGCAGAACAGGGCGGTGTTCAGGAACAGGAAGGGGTCCTACTCCATGAACATTCAGGTGGTCTGTGACCACCAGATGAAGATCCTGCACGTCTGCGCCCGTTACCCGGGCAGTGTGCATGACTCTTTTATCCTGGCATAATCATTCATCTCCGCCATGTTCGAGGGATTTCCCCCCGGCTGAGGAGCTGGTTGCTAGGGGTAACCCGTGCGGTCGTGGCTAATGACGCCTATATGGAGGTCAGAGACTGATGCGGAGAACCGCTACAATGAGGGCCATTGGGCGACCAGAGGTGTGGTCAAGAGGTGCTTTGGCCTGCTGAAGATGCGCTTCAGGTGCCTGGACCGCTCTGGAGGGGCCCTCCAGTACCCCTCGGAGAGGGTCGGCCGCATCATTATGGTCTGCTGCGTCCTCCACAATATAGCCCAGCAGAGGGACGATGTGCTGGAGGAGGAGGAGGGGGAGGAAGAGGGGCAGGAGGAGCACGAGGAAGGGTATGCCTCTCCAGATGAGGAGGATGGGGGGGCAATCAAATCGACATGGGGGCTGGATATGGACGGGAGGTTGCACGGCGCCAGCAAGCACGGGAGGCATTGATCGCCGTACGTTTCGCCAACTAGGGGGGTAGGGGTTCGCTGAGCAGGGGCACTGACACCACTGTACTGCCCCACCACACCACCCCGCACCCCCACAACACCCATGAGACGCACCTCCTCCCCCACCACCCACCACCCTTAGCTGCCACACGACCGCATGCACAACACCCCTCCATTACACACCCACCTGCGGCACAACGCGCTGGGCTCTACAGTTGCTTGTGGAAGCCGGTGTGGTCGATGCCATGGAGGATGATGACAACCTGCTCTGCGATGAGCTCTGAGCTCCAAATCGTTAGACAATGTCTGACTCCTGGCCACAGTTACACCCTCCCCCTGGGTGGTCCCTGCATGCGGGCTGGACACTCCATCACACGGCCCTGTCGAATCGCTGGGCCGGGGCGGCGTGGATGTCCGGGACGGGGGTGGGGGGAACACCCACCGGGGCTCAACGTTACATCACCCCTCGACCACAGTGGCACTCAGTCCCCTACCCGACCCCGCAGGCATCAGACATGGCACATGGCTGACACCGTTGCCCCCATTGCCTCCACCGCGGACGCCAACCCGTGTGGTGTCGGCTTGGGTGGCAGCCAGGACCGGCACCACTCCCTCCTGCTGGAAGTGGCCCGTCATCCCGTTATCTAGTCCCTGGGTGTCTGACTGCATTGGGCCTCTGGGTGGGTCTAGTAAGTCCATGAACCTGGGAACCGTCTGAGCGGCAGCTGGTTCCTGGGGCTGGGCTGCCCTCCGACCGTCCGGCCCCTCGGCTGCTCCTACCTCCACCTGCTGTACTGATACGGCTGTGTGGTGCGCACCAGTGAGTGTCCCAGGAGCCTCATCACTAAAGTGCCCTACCGAGGTGAGAGTCTCTGCAATAGTGGAGAGTATGGGAGACAGCAGTGACGAGAAGTCAAGTTCGTCATCGGAGCCAAAGTCCGGGGTCAACTGCTTCGATCCCTGGCCCGATGGTCCCTGTGTTGCACCCGTCTGCGTGTCACTGTCCGGTCTGCCCGTCCCCTGTGTGTCCGTCCTCTGTGTGTCTGTCCTCTGTGTGTCCGTCCCCTGTGTGTCCGTCCTCTGTGTGTCCGTCCCCTGTGTGTCCGTCCCCTGTGTGTCCGTCCTTTGTATGTCCGTCCTCTGTGTGTCCGTCCCCTGTGTGTCCGTCCTCTGTGTGTCCGTCCCCTGTGTGTCCGTCCTCTGTGTGTCCGTCCCCTGTGTGTCCGTCCCCTGTGTGTCCGTCCTCTGTGTGTCCGTCCTCTGTGTGTCCGTCCCCTGTGTGTCCGTCCTCTGTGTGTCCGTCCTCTGTGTGTCCGTCCCCTGTGTGTCCGTCCTCTGTGTGTCCGTCCTCTGTGTGTCCGTCCCCTGTGTGTCCGTTCTCTGGGTGTCCGTGTCCTGGGTGTCAGTGTCCTGGGTGTCAGTGTCCTGTGTGTCAGTGTCCTGGGTATCAGTGTCCTGGGTGTCAGTGCCCTGGGTGTCCGTCCTCTGTGTGTCCGCCCCCTGTGTGTCCGTCCTCTGTGTGTCCGTCCTCTGTGTGTCCGTCCCCTGTGTGTCCGTCCTCTGTGTGTCCGTCCTCTGTGTGTCCGTCCTCTGTGTGTCCGTCCCCTGTGTGTCCGTCCCCTGTGTGTCCGTCCCCTGTGTGTCCGTCCTCTGCGTGTCCGTCCCCTGTGTGTCCGTCCCTTGTGTGTCCGTCCTCTGTATGTCCGTCCCCTGTGTGTCCATCCTCTGTGTGTCCATCCTCTGTGTGTCCGTCCTCTGTGTGTCCGTCCCCTGTGTGTCCGTCCCCTGTGTGTCCGTTCTCTGGGTGTCCGTGTCCTGGGTGTCAGTGTCCTGGGTGTCAGTGTCCTGGGTGTCAGTGTCCTGGGTGTCCGTGTCCTGGGTGTCAGTGTCCTGGGTGCCAGTGTCCTGGGTGTCAGTGTCCTGGGTGTCCGTGTCCTGGGTGTCAGTGTCCTGGGTGCCAGTGTCTTGGGTGTCAGTGTCCTGGGTGTCAATGTCCTGGGTGTCAGTGTCCTGGGTGTCAGTGTCCTGGGTATCAGTGTCCTGGGTGTCAGTGTCCTGGTTGTCCGTCCTCTGGGTGTCCGTTCTCTGGGTGTCAGTGTCCTGGGTGTCAGTGTCCTGGGTGTCAGTGTCCTGGGCGTCAGTGTCCTGGGTGTCAGTGTCCTAGGTGTCAGTGTCCTGGGTGTCAGTGTCCTGGGTGTCCGTTCTCTGGGTGTCAGTGTCCTGGGTGTCCGTTCTCTGGGTGTCAGTGTCCAGGGTGTCAGTGCCTTGGGTGTCCGTGTCCTGGGTGTCAGTGCCCTGGGTGTCCGTGTGCTGGGTTTCCGTGTCCTGGGTGTCGTGCCCTGGGTGTCAGTTTCCTGGGTGTCAGTGTCCTGGGCGTCAGTGTCCTGGGTGTCAGTGTCCTGGGTGTCAGTGTCCTGGGTGTCAGTGTCCAGGGTGTCAGTGTCCTGGGTGTCAGTGTCCAGGGTGTCAGTGCCTTGGGTGTCCGTGTCCTAGGTGTCAGTGTCCTGGGTGTCAGTATCCTGGGTGTCCGTTCTCTGGGTGTCAGTGTCCAGGGTGTCAGTGCCTTGGGTGTCCGTGTCCTATGTGTCAGTGTCCTGGGTGTCAGTGCCCTGGGTGTCCGTGTCCTGTGTGTCCGTGTCCTGGGTGTCAGTGCCCTGGGTGTCAGTTTCCTGGGTGTCAGTATCCTGGGCGTCAGTGTCCTGGGTGTCAGTGTCCTGGGTGTCACTGTCCTGGGTGTCAGTGTCCTGGGTGTCAGTGTCCTGGGTATCAGTGTCCTGGGTGTCAGTGTCCTGGGTGGCAGTGTCCTGGGTGTCACTGTCCAGGGTGTCAGTGCCCTGGGTGTCAGTGTCCTGGGTGTCCGTCCTCTGGGTGTCAGTGTCCTGGGTGTCAGTGTCCAGGGTGTCAGTGCCCTGGGTGTCAGTGTCCTGGGTGTCAGTGTCCTGGGAGTCAGTGTCCTGAGTGTCCGTACTCTGGGTGTCAGTATCCTTTGTGTCAGTGTCCTTTGGGTCAGTGTCCTGGTTGTCAGTGTCCAGGGTGTCAGTGTCCAGGGTGTCAGTGTCCTGGGTGTCAGTGTCCTGGGTGTCAGTGTCCTGGGTGCCAGTGTCCTAGGTGTCGGTTCGCTGGGTGTCAGTGCCCTGGGTGTCAGTGTCCTGGGTGTCCGTGTCCTGTGTGTCAGTGTCCTGGGTGTCCGTCCTCTGGGTGCCAGTGTCCTGGGTGTCAGTGTCCTGGGTGTCAGTGTCCTTTGTGTCAGTGTCCTGGGTGTCAGTGTCCAGGGTGTCAGTGTCCTGGGTGTCAGTGTCCTGGGTGTCAGTGTCCTGGGTGTCCGTCCTCTGGGTGTCAGTGTCCTGGGTGTCCGTTCTCTGGGTGTCAGTGTCCTGGGTGTCAGTGTCCTGGGTGTCAGTGTCCTGGGTGTCAGTGTCCTGGGTGTCCGTTCTCTGGGTGTCAGTGTCCTGGGTGACCGTTCTCTGGGTGTCAGTGTCCTGGGTGTCCGTGTCCTGGGTGTCAGTACAGTGCCCTGGGTGTCAGTGTCCTGGGTGTCCGTTCTCTGGGTGTCAGTGTCCTGGGTGTCAGTGTCCTGGGTGTCAGTGTCCTGGGTGTCAGTGTCCTGGGTGTCCGTTCTCTGGGTGTCAGTGTCCTGGGTGTCAGTGTCCTGGGTGTCCGTCCTCTGGGTGTCAGTGTCCTGGGGGTCAGTGTCCTGGGTGTCAGTGCCCTGGGTGTCAGTGTCCTGGGTGTCAGTGCCCTGGGTGTCAGTGTCCTGGGTGTCCGTGTTCTGGGTGTCAGTGTCCTGGGTGACCGTTCTCTGGGTGTCAGTGTCCTGGGTGTCCGTCCTCTGGTTGTCAGTGTCCTGGGCGTCAGTGTCCTGGATGTCAGTGTCCTGGGTGTCCGTCCTCTGGGTGTCAGTGTCCTGGGTGTCCGTCCTCTGGGTGTCAGTTTCCTGGGTGCCAGTGTCCTGGGTGTCACTGTCCAGGGTGTCAGTGCCCTGGGTGTAAGTGTCCTGGGTGTCAGTGTCCTGGGTGTCAGTGTCCTGGGTGTCAGTGTCCTGGGTGTCAGGGTCCTGAGTGTCCGTACTCTGGGTGTCAGTATCCTTTGTGTCAGTGTCCTTTGGGTCAGTGTCCTGGTTGTCAGTGTCCAGGGTGTCAGTGTCCAGGGTGTCAGTTTCCTGGGTGTCAGTGTCCTGGGTGTCAGTGTCCTGGGTGTCAGTGTCCTGGGTGTCCGTTCTCTGGGTGTCAGTGTCCTGGGTGTCAGTGTCCTGGGTGTCAGTGTCCTGGGTGTCCGTTCTCTGGGTGTCAGTGTCCTGGGTGACCGTTCTCTGGGTGTCAGTGTCCAGGGTGTCAGTTTCCTGGGTGTCAGTGTCCTGGGTGTCAGTGTCCTGGGTGTCAGTGTCCTGGGTGTCCGTTCTCTGGGTGTCAGTGTCCTGGGTGACCGTTCTCTGGGTGTCAGTGTCCAGGGTGTCAGTTTCCTGGGTGTCAGTGCCCTGGGTGTCCGTGTCCTGGCTGTCAGTGTCCTGGGTGTCAGTGCCCTGGGTGTCAGTGTCCTGGGTGTCAGTGTCCTGGGTGACCGTTCTCTGGGTGTCCGTGTCCTGGGTGTCCGTGTCCTGGGTGTCAGTGTCCTGGGTGTCAGTGTCCTGGGTGTCCGTCCCCTGGGTGTCAGTCTCCTGGGCTTCAGTGTCCTGGGTGTCAGTGCCCTGGGTGTCAGTGTCCTGGGCGTCAGTGTCCTGGGTGTCCGTCCTCTGGGTGTCAGTGTCCTGGGTGTCAGTGCCCTGGGTGTCAGTGCCCTGGGTGTCAGTGTCCTGGGTGTCAGTGCCCTGGGTGTCAGTGTCCTGGGTGTCAGTGCCCTGGGTGTCAGTGTCCTGGGTGTCAGTGTCCTGGGTGTCAGTGCCCTGGGTGTCAGTGTCCTGGGTGTCAGTGCCCTGGGTGTCAGTGTCCTGGGTGTCAGTGTCCTGGGTGTCAGTGTCCTGGGTGTCCGTCCTCTGGGTGCCAGTGTCATGGGGGTCAGTGTCCTGGGTGTCAGTGTCATGGGGGTCAGTGCCCTGGGTGTCAGTGTCCTGGGTGTCAGTGCCCTGGGTGTCAGTGTCCTGGGTGTCAGTGCCCTGGGTGTCAGTGTCCTGGGTGTCCGTGTTCTGGGTGTCAGTGTCCTGGGTGACCGTTCTCTGGGTGTCAGTGTCCTGGGCGTCAGTGTCCTGGATGTCAGTGTCCTGGGTGTCCGTCCTCTGGGTGTCAGTGTTCTGGGTGTCAGTGTCCAGGGTGTCAGTGCCCTGGGTGTCAGTGTCCAGGGTGTCAGTGTCCTGGGTGTCCGTGCCCTGGGATCCGTGTCCTGGGTGTCAGTGCCCTGGGTGTCAGTGTCCTGGGTGTCAGTGTCCTGGGTGTCCGTGTCCTGGGTGTCCGTGTCCTGGGTATCCGTGTCCTGGGTGTCCGTGTCCTGGGTGTGCGTGTCCTGGGTGTCCGTGTCCTGGGTGCCAGTGTCCTGGGTGCCAGTGTCCTGGGTGTCCGTGTCCTGGGTGTCCGTGTCCTGGGTGTCAGTGCCCTGGGTGTCAGTGTCCTGGGTGTCAGTGTCCTGGGTGTCAGTGTCCTGGGTGTCAGTGTCCAGAGTGTCAGTGTCCTGGGTGTCCGTGTCCTGGCTGTCAGTGCCCTGGGTGTCAGTGTCCTGGGTGTCAGTGTCCTGGGTGTCAGTTTCCTGGGTGTCAGTGTCCAGGGTGTCAGTGTCCTGGGGGTCAGTGTCCTGGGTGTCAGTGTCCTGGGTGTCAGTGTCCTGGGGGTCAGTGTCCTGGGTGTCAGTGTCCTGGGTGTCAGTGTCCTGGGTGTCAGTGTCCTGGGTGTCAGTGCCCTGGGTGTCAGTGTCCTGGGTGTCAGTGTCCTGGGTGTCAGTGTCCTGGGTGTCAGTGCCCTGGGTGTCAGTGTCCTGGGTGTCAGTGCCCTGGGTGTCAGTGTCCTGGGTGCCCGTGTCCTGGGTGTCAGTGTCCAGGGTGTCAGTGTCCTGGGGGTCAGTGTCCTGGGTGTCAGTGTCCTGGGTGTCAGTGTCCTGGGGGTCAGTGTCCTGGGTGTCAGTGTCCTGGGTGTCAGTGTCCTGGGGGTCAGTGTCCTGGGTGTCAGTGTCCTGGGTGTCAGTGCCCTGGGTGTCAGTGTCCTGGGTGTCAGTGCCCTGGGTGTCAGTGTCCTGGGTGCCCGTGTCCTGGGTGTCAGTGTCCTGGGTGACCGTTCTCTGGGTGTCCGTGTCCTGGGTGTCCGTGTCCTGGGTGTCAGTGTCCTGGGTGTCTGTATCCTGGGTGTCCGTCCTCTGGGTGTCAGTGTCCTGGGCGTCAGTGTCCTGGGTGTCCGTCCTCTGGGTGTCAGTGTCCTGGGTGTCAGTGTCCTGGGTGTCAGTGCCCTGGGTGTCAGTGCCCTGGGTGTCAGTGTCCTGGGTGTCAGTGCCCTGGGTGTCAGTGTCCTGGGTGTCAGTGCCCTGGGTGTCAGTGTCCTGGGTGTCAGTGTCCTGGGTGTCAGTGCCCTGGGTGTCAGTGTCCTAGGTGTCAGTGTCCTGGGTGTCAGTGTCCTGGGTGTCCGTCCTCTGGGTGTCTGTGTCCTGGGTGTCAGTGTCCTGGGTGTCCGTCCTCTGGGTGTCAGTGTCCTGGGTGTCAGTGTCCTGGGTGTCAGTGTCCTGGGTGTCAGTGCCCTGGGTGTCAGTGTCCTGGGTGTCAGTGTCCTGGGTGTCAGTGTCCTGGGTGTCCGTCCTCTGGGTGTCTGTGTCCTGGGTGTCAGTGTCCTGGGTGTCCGTCCTCTGGGTGTCAGTGTCCTGGGTGTCAGTGTCCTGGGTGTCAGTGTCCTGGGTGTCAGTGCCCTGGGTGTCCGTGTCCTGGGTGCCAGTGTCCTGGGTGTCCGTCCTCTGGGTGTCAGTGTCCTGGGTGTCAGTGTCCTGGGTGTCAGTGTCCTGGGTGTCAGTGTCCTGGGTGCCAGTGTCCTGGGCGTCAGTGTCCTGGGTGTCAGTGTCCTGGGTGTCTGTGTCCTGGGTGTCCGTGTCCTGGGTGTCAGTGCCCTGGGTGTCAGTGTCCTGGGTGTCAGTGTCCTGGGTGTCAGTGTCCTGGGTGTCCGTGTCCTGGGTGTCAGTGTCTTGTGTGTCAGTGCCCTGGGTGTCAGTGTCCCGGGTGACAGTGTCCTGGGTGTCAGTGTCCTGGGTGTCAGTGTCCTGGGTGTCAGTGCCCTGGGTGTCCGTGTCCTGGGTGTCAGTGTCCTGGGTGTCAGTGCCCTGGGTGTCAGTGTCCTGGGTGTCAGTGTCCTGGGTGTCAGTGCCCTGGGTGTCCGTGTCCTGGGTGTCAGTGTCCTGGGTGTCAGTGCCCTGGGTGTCAGTGTCCTGGGTGTCCGTGTCCTGGGTGTCAGTGTCCTGGGTGTCAGTGTCCCGGGTGACAGTGTCCTGGGTGTCCGTGCCCTGTGTGTCCGTGTCCTGGGTCTCTGTGTCGGTGGCAGGCCTTCGGTGATGTCTGCCGGCCCCGCCGTGGCCTGTGTCCGTGGGGGCCACTGCACCTGGCACTGGCCGTGGGCGCGGTACACCAGGCAGCCCGGGACGACCGGCAGCTGGTCCTGTAAGACACAAGACAACACGTATCGTTAGACAGGCGGACGGGTGAGGGTGTGGAGTGGGGGGCAGGAGTGAGGGGGTGGAGTGGGGGGCTGGGGTGAAGGTGTGGAGGAGGGGCTGGGGTGAGGGTGAGGAGTAGGGGGCTTGGGTGAGGGGGTGGAGTGGGGGCTGGGGTGAGGGGGTGGAGTGGGGGCTGAGGTGAGGGTATGGAGTAGGGGGCCTGCGCTGAGGGGGAGACGGGGCTGGGGTGAGGGTGTGGAGTGGGGGGCTGGGATGAGGGTGCGGTGGGGGGGCTGGGGTGAGGGGGTGGAGTAGATCGCTGGGGTGAGGGCGTGGAGTGGGGGCTCGGGTGACGGTGTGGAGGGGGGCTGGGGTGAGAATGTGGAGTGGGGGGCTGGGGTGAGGGGGTGGAGGAGTGGCTGGGGTGAGTGTGTGGAGTGGGGGCTGGGGTGAGGGTGTGGAGTGGGGGGCTGGGGTGAGAGGGTGGAGTGCGGGCTGGGGTGACGGGGTGGAGTAGATCGCTGGGGTGAGGGCGTGGAGTGGGGGCTCGGGTGACGGTGTGGAGGGGGGCTGGGGTGAGGATGTGGAGTGGGGGGCTGGGCTGAGGGTGTGGGGGGGGCTGAGTTGAGGGTTTGGAGTGGGGGCTGGGGTGAGGGTGTGGAGGGGGGGCTGGGGGTGGGGGTGGAGTGGCGGCTGGGGTGAGGGGGTGGAGTGGGGGGCTGGGGTGAGGGTGTGGAGGGGGGGCAGGGGTGAGGGTGTGGAGGGTGGGCTGGGGTGAGGGTTTGGAGGTGCGGCAGGGGGGTGGGGGTGGAGTGGGGGCTGGGGTGAGGGGGGGAGTCAGGGCTGCGGTGAGGGTGTGGAGTGGGGGCCTGGGGTGAGGGGGGGGGAGTCGGGGTCGGGTGAGGGTGTGGAATGGGGGGCTGGGATGACGGTGCGGTGGGGGGGCTGGGCTGAGGGGGTGGAGTCGATGGCTGGGGTGAGGGCGTGGAGTGGGGGCTGGGGTGACGGTGTGGAGGGGGGGCTGGGTGAGGATGTGGAGTGGGGGGCTGGGGTGAGGGTGTGGATGAGGGGCTGGGGTGAGGGTGTGGAGTGGGGTGCTGGGGTGAGGGGGTGGAGGGGGGGCTGAGGTGAGGGTGTGGTGAGGGGGACTGGAGTGAGGGGGTGGAGTGGGGGCTGGGGTGAGGGTGTGGAGTGGGGGGGCTGGGGTGAGGGGGTGGAGTGGGGGGCTGGGGTGAAGGTGTGGAGGGGGGCTGGGGTGAGGGTGTGGGGGGGGGCTGGGGTGAAGGTGTGGAGGGGGGCTGGGGTGAGGGTGTGGAGGGGGGCTGGGGTGAGTGGATGGAGTGGGGGGCTGGGGTGACGGTGTGGAGGGGGGGCTGGGGTGAAGGTGTGGAGGGGGGCTGGGGTGAGGGTGTGGGGGGGGCTGGGGTGAAGGTGTGGAGGGGTGGCTGAGGTGAGGGTGTGGAGGGGGGCAGGGGTGAGGGTGTGGAGGGGGGCTGTGGTGAGGTTGTAGAGTGGGGGCCTGGGGTGACGGTGTGGAGGGGGGGGCTGGGGTGAGGGTGTGGAGGGGGGGCTGGGGTGAGGGTGTGGGGGGGGCTGGGGTGAAGGTGTGGAGGGGTGGCTGAGGTGAGGGTGTGGAGGGGGGCAGGGGTGAGGGTGTGGAGGGGGGCTGTGGTGAGGTTGTGGAGTGGGGGCCTGGGGTGACGGTGTGGAGGGGGGGGCTGGGGTGAGGGTGTGGAGGGGGGGCTGGGGTGAGTGTGTGGAGGGGAGGCTGGGGTGAGGGTGTGGAGGGGGGGCTGGGGTGACGGTGTGGAGGGGGGGCTGGGGTGAGGGTGTGGAGGGGCGGCTGGGGTGAGGGTGTGGAGTGGGGGCTGGGGTGACGGTGTGGAGGGGGGGCTGGGGTGAGGGTGTGCAGGGGGGGGCTGGGGTGAGGGTGTGGAGTGGGGGGCAGTGGTGAGGGTGTGGAGGGGGGGCTGGGGTGAGGGTGTGCAGAGGGGGCTGGGGTGACGGTGTGGAGGGGGGGCTTGGGTGTGGGTGTGTATGGGGGGCTAAGGTGAGGGTGTGGAGCGGGGCTGGGGTGAGGATGTGGTTTGGGGGGCTGGGGTGAGGATGTGGATGGGCAGCTGGCGTGAGGATGTGGTGTGGGGGGCTGGGGTGAGGATGTGGTGTGGGGGGCTGGGTTGAGGATGTGGTTTGGGGGGCTGGGTTGAGGATGTGGTTTGAGGGGCTGGGGTGAGGATGTGGTTTGGGGGGCTGGGGTGAAGATGTGGTGTGGGGGTGGGTTGAGGGTGTGGAGTGAGGGGTGGGGTGAGAGTGTGGAGTGGGGGGCTAGGGTGAGGATGTGGGTGGGGGTCTGGGGTGACGGTGTGGACGGGGGGCTGGGGTGAGGGTATGGAATGGGGAGCTGGGGTGAGGGTGTGGAGGGGGGGGCTGGGGTGAGGATGTGGAGGGGGCTGGGGTGAGGGTGTGGAGGGGGGGGCTGGGGTGAGGATGGGGAGGGGGGCTGGGGTGAGGGTTTGGAGGGGAGCTGGGGTGAGGGTGTGGAGGGGACTGGGGTGAGGGTGTGGAGGGGGGCTGGGGTGAGGGTGTGCAGGGGGGGCTGGGGTGAGGGTGTGGAGTGGGGGGCTGGGGTGAGGGTGTGGAGGGGGGCTGGGGTGAGGGTGTGCAGGGGGGGCTGGGGTGAGGGTGTGGAGTGGGGGCAGTGGTGAGGGTGTGGAGGGGGGGCTGGGGTGAGGGTGTGCAGGGGGGGGCTGGGGTGAGGGTGTGGAGGGGCGGCTGGGGTGACGGTGTGGAGGGGGGGCTTGGGTGTGTGTGTGTAGGGGGGGCTAAGGTGAGGGTGTGGAGCGGGGCTGGGGTGAGGATGTGGTGTGAGGGGCTGGGGTGAGGGTGTGGAATGGGGAGCTGGGGTGAGGGTGTGGAGGGGGGGCTGGGGTGAGGATGTGGAGGGGGGGCTGGGGTGAGGGTGTGGAGGGGGGCTGGGGTGAGGGTGTGGAGGGGGCTGGGGTGAGGGTGTGGAGCGGGGCTGGGGTGAGGATGTGGAGTGGGGGGCTGGGGTGAGGGTGTGGAGCGGGGCTGGGGTGAGGATGTGGAGCGGGGCTAGGGTAAGGATGTGGGTGGGGGGCTGGGGTGACGGTGTGGACGGGTGGCTGGGGTGACGGTGTGGATCGGGGCTGTGGTGAGGGTGTGGAATGGGCAGCTGGGGTGAGGGTGTGGAGGGGGGGGCTGGTGTGAGGATGTGGTTTGGGGGGGCTGAGGTGAGGATGTGGTTTGGGGGGCTGGGGTGAAGATGTGGTGTGGGGGGTGGGGTGAGGGGGTGGAGTGAGGGGTGGGGTGAGGGTGTGGAGTGGGGGGCTGGGGTGACGGTGTGGACGGGGGGCTGGGGTGAGGGTGTGGAATGGGGAGCTGGGGTGAGGATGTGGAGGGGGGTGCTGGGGTGAGGGTGTGGAGGGGGGGCTGGGGTGAGGGTGTGGAGGGGGGCTGGGGTGAGGATGTGGAGCGGGGCTGGGGTGAGGATGTGGAGCGGGGCTAGGGTGAGGATGTGGGTGGGGGGCTGGGGTGAGGATGTGGGTGGGGGGCTGGGGTGAGGGTGTGGAATGGGCAGCTGGGGTGAGGATGTGGAGGGGGGAGCTGGGGTGAGGATGTGGAGGGGGGCTGGGGTGAGGGTGTGGAGGGGGGGCTGGGGTGAGGGTGTGGAGTGAGGGGTGGGTGAGGGTGTGGAGTGGGGGGCTGGGGTGAGTATGTGGAGCGGGGCTAGGGTGAGGATGTGGGTGGGGGGCTGGGGTGACGGTGTGGACGGGGCTGGGGTGAGGGTGTGGAATGGGCAGCTGGGGTGAGGATGTGGAGGGGGGGCTGGGGTGAGGTTGTGGAGGGGGGGCTGGGGTGAGGGTGTGGAGGGGGGGCTGGGGTGAGGATGTGGAGGGGCGGCTGGGGTGAGGGTGTGGAGGGGGGGCTGGGGTGAGGGTGTGGAGGGGGGGCTGGGGTGAGGGTGTGGAGGGGGGGCTGGGGTGAGGATGTGGAGGGGGGCTGGGGTGAGGGTGTGGAGCGGGGCTGGGGTGAGGATGTGGAGTGTGGAGCTGGGGTGAGGGGGTGGAGTCAGGCAGGGGAGTCTCACTTGGTGGTGCGCCTCCGACCTGGCAACAGGCAACCTCCTGGTCCTCGGCTCCGTCTGCGAGGTCCAGTGCCCTCTGCTCATGGACGGTGAGGGGGTGCGGTATGGGTGGACCCCCCTCCGGTTCATCAGTGTTGGGCAGTCCGATGCATGCAGTGCAGCTGTTGGGTATATGATGGCATGGGAGCACGTGGCACCCGGCCAATGCGGCTGGCATGGGTTGGTGCAGCCCATGTGGGTCAGGGAGGGGGTTGCGCCGTCCTCCTGGGGTGGGGGATGGGCTTTCACATGTGTCCGGCGTAGGGGTGGTGGGGCCAGGAGTACTCACCCTGGCTGCCCTTGTAGCATTTTGCGGCACTGGTCGCCGGTCCGTGGGGTGTGCCCCACCGCGCTGATGGCCTGGCCCACCGCCCTCCACATACGGCAGAGGGTGCTGTGCGGGTGATGGTGGCCCCGTCTGGGGCACAGGGCCGCCCTCCTCTCCTCTACCGTCGTGGTCCCTGAACCCCGGGGCAGCACTGCGGCCGGCGGCCATCTCGCCAACGTCGGCAGTGAGCACTGCTCGCGCAAGTTAAGCGACTAGGCCCCGCATAAATGACGTGGCCCGCGTAGCTGACGCCGGTCTGGGCCCCCCCCCCGCTTCTTGCGGCGCCCGTGCTGGCCCATTTTGCGGCGTAGAATCGCTGCTCCCAGCAGCCTGCTGACACTGTCGTAAAACGCTCCGGCGTTTACGATGGCATCAACACTCTGCCGCTGGATCGGAGAATCCCGCCCCAGATCAATCTTACAGCATCTGGGATGCAAAAAGTAACTCCTGGTTGACTAGAATGTGCATTTTTCCTCACAGAAACTGTCTCAGAAATCTATTGATGATGTCCAGGGTGATGTTTTTGGCCGAGACATTGCTGTCGCGGTGGGACTTTGCCGTGGGTGATCAAGGCGTCCCAGCCAAAAATTGCCTTTCGGCGAGACTGGACGGTCCCGGCGGAAGACAGGGCCAGAAAATCCTGTCCCGTTTCTTGTGTTCCTCTGGCTCGAACAGCAGTGATTGTGAGGCACCGTGGGGCAACTGCGACTGCCTAAAGGAATCAATGGGAAACAGTACGGTGTCTGCCTCAGGCCTCTTGGGAATCTCGAGAAGGCGATGCAATCTGCAGTCAGATGTGACTCAAAGAGAAATAAACAGGTGGAATAGCGATAGGATTTCACAGCTATTTGAATTGGAATCCGCCAGACCTCGTTCTGTAAGGTTGTCCTTTGATGTTGTGGTAGAGGGTGCAGTGTATAACAGATGTTTTGTACACATGTTTATCTATCACAGATGGAACAATTAGCAATTGTACTTTATCTGCGGATTGTAAATGGAGAGGTTTAACAAACAGAGACAGCCCATGGCTTGTCAGCAGATTTCCTGCCAGCTCATCTCCGTTTGAAGAAAGCAAAGCTTTATGCGATATGTATAAATCACCGGGTTGCATGGCTGAATGCAGATTTAATACATCAAAGGATGAACAAAGATTTAAAGAAACAATTAAATGTGAAGAAAGAGACCTGCAAGAAGCACATGGACAGAAGAGGAGTGTGTGATAAGGGTGACAAAGTGATTTAGCGAGAAGTTGTAATAAATTAGGAAGGCAAAAAGGAACGATGAAACAAAATTGTCAAGGAATGTAAAACCAAATAATGAAATAATTTACAGGTGCATCAGTTATAAAGAAAAGCTGGAATAAAAATAGGGCCACTAAGGGAAAGACAGGATAACACCATAGGTAACGATGAAGAAATCGCAGAAAATTAAGGGTGGACCTGGGTTAAAGTCCGCTGAATGGCCCGTTTACCGGGGTGTTTGTCGGCAGCTGCAGCGCCAAGAAATACCCAACTATTCAATGGCACTTTGCCATTATTTTTGGCCTCGGGGAGATTCTCTCCAACGAGGCCACACTCAGAGGGATTTCCTGCTTGTGAGCTTTGCTGATCGGGGCGCCATTTTGTCTGGCTGTCCAGTCTCCCCCCACCCTTTCAGGACACCCCATATTTGTGAACCCCCTCACCTAGCCAACCTTGGGGAGGCCCCTGTGATCGCCCACTCATACCCCCCCTAACCTGGCAAGCGCCCCAAGGCCAGACCCCGGCAGTGCCAACCTGGAACCCAGGCACCCTGGCACTGCAGCGTGGCACCCTGGCAGTGTTGCTGGCACTTCCAGGGTGCCAGGTTGGCAGTGCCATGTGCCCAGGTGCCAGAGGGAGTACCAAGGTGTTACCCTGCCCTGTCCCCGATCACTCGGAGCTCCCCAATATCCCGGGAGACCCCCCAGATGCCGTTCCACCGGGTCCACATTTTCATGGACCAATACTAAACGGTGAAGTCTCTCGGGCGCGGCCGGTGAATCCCGGGTGCTGGATGAATCCTGCGTTCGGGTATTTAAATGAGTAATTATGCTCAATCAAATATTCAGATCAGGATCTCACCAAGTGAGAGTGAGATACAGATCACAACGTCCCGCGAGGTTCCATTGAATCCCGTGAGACATTGAGTGTTCGGGCATGACGAGGCCGGTGGATCTCACCCTAAACAATTGTATATGTTCTATATTTACATTGAATTAACTGGACCCTGGAAAATGTGGGCCCTTTTTCCATATTTAATCCTTCATGGGCATTGCTGGCTGTGCCAGCATTTATTGCACATTCCTAAATGCCATCCATTTCAGACAGCATTTAAGAGTCAGCCACATTGCTGTGGGTCTGGAATGACGTGCAGGCCGGACCAGGTCAGTAAGGACAGCAAGTTTCCTTCCTGAAGGAAGGGCATTGGTGAACCAGATGGGCTTTTACAATAGCTTATCATTATTAGACTCTGTGGTAGTATGCATTAGGGGTCATGTGGGACTGGAAGCCCTAATGTCATTGGCTGACAGATCCCGGGTCCTGATTGGCCGTTGACCTCTAGCTCCGCCCTGAAGGTGGAGTATAAGAAGCAGGAGTCTTCCCCCGCAGGCCAGTCTACTACTGAACTGCGGGGGAACAGACACGCTTAATAAAGCCTCATCGACTTCACTCTATTCGTCTCTCGGAGTCTTTGTGCGCTACAATTTATTAAGCGTGCCTAAAAAGGACTATGGAGCTCAGGATCATCCCGGAATGCCTGAGGATCAGCCCCCACGCAGTGAACGCGGCAGCAGCTTTCAAGCACTGGCAGACTTGTTTTGAGGCCTACCTCAGAACGGCCACCGGCCGGGTCACAGAAGACTAAAAACTACAGGTCCTGCACTCGAGGTTAAGCACGGAGATTTTCTCTCTCATCGAAGACGCAGAGGATTTCCAGACGGCGTTCGCAGCACTAAAAAGTCTCTATGTCCGCCCAGTAAACCAGATCTACGCTCGCTATCAGCTCGCAACGAGACGGCAAAGTCCCGGAGAATCGATTGATGAATTCTACGCCGCGCTGCTAATTTTGGGACGAGCCTGCAGCTGCCCGTCGGTGAACGCAAATGAACACACGGACATGTTAATGCGCGATGCTTTTGTGGCAGGTATGAACTTCTCCCAAATCCGCCAAAGACGTCTAGAAAAAGAGTCGCTAGGACTCTCAGAGGCACGGGCCCTAGCAGCCTCCCGAGACGTGGCCGCGCGAAATACCCGTGCCTACGGCCCCGACCGCGCGGCAGCCCATTGGGCTCCGTACGTACCCGTCGCGACAAACCCACCCCCCCCCGGACACCCCACAGGCTTGCGCGGTCCAAACGCCAAGTCGCACTGGGGGCGCCCGCTGCTATTTCTGCGGCCAGGCGAAACACCCCCGGCATTGCTGCCCGGCCCGCGCAGCGATCTGTAAGAGCTGCGGGAAAAAGGGCCATTTCACGGCTGTGTGCCGGTCCCGCGAGGTCGCCGCTGTCCCGGGAGAACAGGGAGCCCTGCACGCCGTTTACGCTCCCCAACCCCCCCAGCGCCCCATGTACGACCCGCAGGCGCAGCCACTCTGGGTCCCGACCACCGCTGTCCCGGGAGAACAGGGCCCCCTGCACGCCGCTTACGCTCCCCAACCCCCCCGCGCCCCGCGTATGACCCGCCAGCGCTCCCAATGTGGGTCCCGACCACCGCTGTCCCCAGAGGAGAAGGAGCCCCGCGCGTTCCTGACGCTCCCCAACCCCAGCGCCCCATGTGCGATCCGCAGACGCCGCCATTTTGGGTCCCGGCCACCACGAGGGGAGGAGGGGCGCCGCCATCTTGGACCACCCCAGACCTGTACGACGCATGGGGGCGGCCATTTTGTCCACCCCCGCCGCCATCTTGTGACCCCCCAGCCATGTGCGATGCATGGGGGCAGCCATCTTGTTAACCCCCGACGCCATCTTGGACGGCAACAACGGACCCCAGCGTCGACGGCTCCACGGGGTTCGAAGAAGACGCTCAACTACTATAACCACGTCTCGCTTCAATGACGCTGGACCAAGCTCGGCCCCGGACACTCCAGACGACGACGACAACGGTGCTGATAAACGGGCACGTGACACCATGCCTAGTCGACTCCGGGAGCACGGAGAGCTTTATCCACCCCGACACGGTAAGACGCTGTTCTTTGACCACCCATCCAGGCGCACAAAAGATTTCCCTAGCTGCAGGATCCCACTCCGTACAGATCAAAGGATTCTGCATAGTTACCCTAACGGTGCAAGGGAGGGAGTTCAAAAACTACAGGCTCTACGTCCTTCCCCAACTCTGCGCCCCCACATTACTGGGATTAGACTTCCAGTGCAATCTACAGAGCCTAACCTTCAAATTCGGCGGCCCAATACCCCCACTCACGATATGCGGCCTCGCAACCCTCAAGGTGCAACCCCCGTCCTTGTTTGCAAACCTCACCCCGGATTGCAAACCCGTCGCCACGAGGAGCAGACGGTACAGCGCCCAGGACCGGACCTTCATTCGGTCCGAAGTCCAGCGGCTACTAAAGGAAGGCATAATCCAGGCCAGCAATAGTCCCTGGAGAGCACAGGTGGTAGTAGTAAAGACAGGGGAGAAGCAAAGGATGATCATAGACTATAGCCAGACCATCAACAGGTACACACAACTAGACGCGTACCCTCTCCCTCGCATATCCGACATGGTCAATCGGATTGCCCAATATAAGGTTGTGGCGCACAAAGACTCCGTGAGACAAATAGAGTGAAGTCGATGAGGCTTTATTAAGCGTGTCTGTCCCCAGCAGCTCGATAGTAGAATGGCCTGCGGGGGAAGGCACCGGCTTCTTATACTTCGCCTTCAGGGCGGAGTATGAGGTCAACGGCCAACCAGGACCCGGGATCTGTCAGCCAATGACATTAGGGCTTCCAGTCCCACATGACCCCCAATACATGCTACCACATTCACCCCTTGTCAAAAATGAACCCGGCGGGGTGATGCTTCGTATGGTGGTAAGGGTTTACAGTACTGGTCCTGGGAGGAGAGAACAGTTACATGGTAGTACCGTATTGGACAGTATCGTCCTGTTACAACTATTTACAGAGGATATAGGAAAAACAAAATGTTCATTGGACAGTCCATCTTTGTTTTACATCGACGCCACGAGTCGGTCGGGCGGTCTGGTCGTCCGTGTCGATCGCCTCGGCCCCGGCGGTGGTGGTAGTGCTTGTACCAGCGTTGTCGCCTCTGGGAGCCGCACGGTTTCAGCTGTCGGTGCAAAGGGGAGGGGGACTGATCCTCCTGGGAAGGGGGCGATCGCGGGGTGCGGCGGTGGCAGGAAGGGGGGCGGTTGGGTTGATGGTGCCGGGGGGGTGTGCGTGGTGCCGGCGGGCGCCAGATCCCGCAGGGAGACCGTGTCCTGTCGGCCGTCGGGGTACTCCACGTAGGCGTACTGGGGGTTTGCGTGGAGGAGGTGAACCCTTTCGACCAACGGGTCCGCCTTATGTGCCCGCACGTGCTTTCGGAGCAGGATGGGTCCTGGGGCCGCCAGCCAGGTCGGCAGCGACGTTCCAGAGGAGGACCTCCTAGGGAAGACAAGGAGACGCTCGTGAGGCGTTTGATTAGTGCTCGTACATAATAACGACCGGATGGAATGGAGAGCGTCCGGGAGGACCTCCTGCCACCGTGAAACTGGGAGATCCCTGGACCGTAGGGCCAGTAGGACGGCCTTCCAGACCGTGCCGTTCTCCCTTTCTACTTGCCCGTTCCCCCGGGGGTTGTAGCTGGTCGTCCTGCTTGAAGCTATACCCTTGCTGAGCAGGAACTGGCGCAGCTCGTCACTCATGAAAGAGGACCCCCTGTCGCTGTGGACGTATGCGGGGTAACCGAACAGTGTGAATATGCTGTTCAGGGCTTTAATGACTGTGGCCGCGGTCATGTCGGAGCAGGGAATGGCAAAAGGGAAGCAGGAGTATTCGTCCACTACATTAAGGAAATACGCGTTGCGGTCGGTGGAGGGGAGGGGCCCTTTGAAATCGAGACTGAGGCGTTCAAAGGGACGGGAAGCCTTAATGAGGTGCGCTCCATCTGGCCTGAAAAAATGCGGTTTGCATTCTGCGCAGATGTGGCAGTCTCTTGTGACTGTACGGACCTCCTCTAAGGAGTATGGGAGATTGCGGGACTTGATGAAGTGGTAAAACCGAGTGACCCCCGGGTGGCAGAGGTCCTCGTGGAGGGCTTGGAGGCGGTCAATTTGTGCGTTGGCACATGTCCCGCGGGATAGGGCATCAGACGGCTCGTTCAGCTTTCCGGGCCGGTACAAGATCTCATAGTTGAAGGTGGAGAGTTCGATCCTCCACCGCAAGATCTTGTCGTTCTTGATCTTGCCCCGCTGTGCATTATCGAACATGAAGGCAACCGACCGTTGGTCAGTGAGGAGAGTGAATCTCCTGCCGGCCAGGTAATGCCTCCAATGTCGCACAGCCTCCACTATGGCTTGGGCTTCCTTTTCCACTGAGGAGTGGCGGATTTCTGAGGCGTGGAGGGTTCGGGAGAAGAAGGCCACGGGTCTGCCCGCTTGGTTAAGGGTAGCCGCGAGAGCTACGTCAGAGGCGTCGCTCTCGACCTGGAAGGGGAGGGACTCGTCGATGGCGCGCATCGTGGCCTTTGCAATGTCCGCTTTGATGCGGCTGAAAGCCTGGCAAGCCTCTGTCGACAGCGGGAAAGTCGTGGTCTGTATTAGGGGGCGGGCCTTGTCTGCGTACTGGGGGACCCACTGGGCGTAGTATGAAAAGAACCCCAGGCAGCGTTTCAGGGCTTTTGGGCAGTGCGGGAGGGGAAATTCCATGAGTGCGCGCATACGTTAGGGGTCGGGGCCTATTATCCCATTGCGCACTATGTAGCCCAGAATGGCTAGCCGATCGGTGCTAAAAACGCACTTGTCCTCGTTGTACGTGAGGTTCAAGGCTTTGGCAGTCTGGAGGAATTTTTGGAGGTTGGCGTCGTGGTCCTGCTGATCGTGGCCGCAGATGGTTACATTGTCGAGATACGGGAACGTGGCCCGCAACCCGTGTTGATCAACCATTCGGTCCATTTCCCGTTGGAAGACCGAGACGCCGTTTGTGACGCCAAAAGGGACCCTTAGGAAGTGGTATAATCGCCCGTCTGCCTCGAAGGCTGTGTACTTGCGGTCACTTGGGCGGATGGGGAGCTGATGGTAGGCGGACTTGAGGTCCACGGTGGAGAAGACTTTATACTGGGCAATCCGATTGACCATGTCGGATATGCGGGGGAGAGGGTACGCGTCTAGTTGTGTGTACCTGTTGATGGTCTGGCTATAGTCAATGGCCATCCTTTGTTTCTCCCCTGTCTTCACTACTACCACCTGCGCTCTCCAGGGACTATTGCTGGCCTGGATTATGCCCTCCTTTAGTAGCCGCTGGACTTCGGAGCGAATGAAGGTCCGGTCCTGGGCGCTGTACCGTCTGCTCCTAGTGGCGACGGGTTTGCAATCCGGGGTGAGGTTCGCAAACAAGGACGGGGGTTGCACCTTGAGGGTGGCGAGGCCGCAGATAGTGAGTGGGGGTATGGGGCCGCCGAATTTAAACGTAAGGCTCTGTAGGTTACATTGAAAATCTAAGCCCAGCAAGGTGGGGGCACAGAGTTGGGGAAGGACGTTAAGTTTGTAGTTTTTGAATTCCCTCCCCTGTACCGTTAGGGTAACTATGCAGAATCCCTGGATCTGTACGGAGTGGGATCCTGCAGCTAGGCAAATCTTTTGTGCGCTGGGGTAGCTAGTTAAGGAACAGCGTCTTACCGTGTCGGGATGTATAAAACTTTCCGTGCTCCCGGAGTCGACTAGGCATGGCGTCTCGTGGCCGTTAATTAGGACTGTTGTCGTCGTCGTCTGGAGAGTCCGGGGCCGAGCCTGATCGAGTGTAACCGAAGCGAGCCGTGGTTGTAGTAGTGGGGTGGGGTCCGTTGTTGCCGTCCAAGATGACGTCGGGGATGGATAAAATGGCCGCCCCATACCTCGCCCGTAGATGAGGGGTCACAAGATGGCGTCGGGGGTGGACAAAATGGCCGCCCCCATGCGTCGTACAGGTCGGGGGCGGTCCAAGTTGGCGGGGCCCCTCCTCCCCTCGTGGTGGTCGGGACCCAAAATGGCGGCGTCTGCGGGTCGCACATTGAGTGCTGGGGGGTCTGGGGGGCGCTAGGACCGCGCGGAGTTCCCGGGCCGCGGGCGCTAGGACCGCGCGGAGTTCCTTTGCTGCGAGCGCCAGGGCCGCGGGCGCTTGGACCGCGCGGAGCTCCCTCGCTGGGGACCGCGGTGTTCGGGGCCAAGGCATCAGTACTGCGAGCGCTGGGACCGTGAGGAGGTCCCTCGCCGGGGACGGAGATCGGGGTCCAGGTAAGTTGTATTGCCGGCGGGTCAGGCGTGGGGCGCGGGACGGGGGTGAGGGACCAGGTCGGCGGCGCTGGCGGGTCAGGCGTGAGGCGCGGGACGGGGGCGAGGGCCCAGGTCGGCGGCGCTGGCGGGTCAGGCGTGGGGCGCGGGACGGGGGCAAGGGCCCAGGTCGGCGGCTCCGGCGGGTCAGGCGTGGGGCACGGGACGGGGGCGAGGGCCCAGGTCGGCGGCGCTGGCGGGTCAGGCGTGGGGCGCGGGACGGGGGTGAGGGCCCAGGTCGGCGGCTCCGGCGGGTCAGTCATGGGGCCGCGAGCGCTGGCACCGCGCGGAGCTCCCTCGCCGGGGACAGCGGTGGTCGGGGTCAAGGTAGGTGGCGCCGGCGGGTCAGGCGTGGGGCGCGGGACGGGGGTGAGGGTGGCGTTCGGGATACGAAAAACCCCTTCCTCTCCGTGGAGAGTGTTGGCCGGCACCCAAATCGGGAGCGCCGGCGGCGGGTCATACATGGGCTGCGGGGAGGGGGGTTGGGGAGCGTAGGCGGCGTGCAGGGCTCCCAGTTCTCCCGGGGCCGCGGTGGTCGGGACCCAAAATGGCGGCGCCTGGGGGTCGCACATGTCGTGCTGGGGGGGTTGGGAGGCATAGACTGCCTGTAGGGCTCCCTGTTCTCCCGGGACGGCGGCGACCACGCGGGATCGGCACACCACCGCATAGTGGCCCTTTTTCCCGCAGCTTTTGCAGATGGCTGCGCGGGCCGGACAGCGTTGTCGGGGGTGCTTCGCCTGGCCGCAGAAATAACAGCGGGCGCCCCCGGTGCGACTCGGCGTTTGGACTGCGCAAGCCTGTGGGGTGTCCGGGGGGGGGTAGGGGGTTTGCCGCAGCGGGTACGTACGGGGCCCAATGGCCTGCCGCGCGGTCGGGGCCGTAGGCGCGGGTATTACGCGCGGCTACGTCCAGCGAGGCTGCCAGGGCCCGTGCCTCTGAGAGTCCTAGTGGCTCTTTTTCTAGAAGTCTTTGGCGGATTTGGGAGGATTGTATACCTGCAACAAAAGCATCGCGCATTAACATGTCCGTGTGTTCGTTTGCGTTCACCGACGGGCAGCTGCAGGCTCGTCCCAAAATCAGCAGCGCGGCGTAGAACTCGTCCATCGATTCTCCGGGAGCTTGCCGTCTCGTCGCGAGCTGGTAGCGAGCGTAGATTTGGTTAACTGGGCGATCGTAGAGATTTCTCAGTGCTGCGTACGCCGTCTGGAAATCGCGGGTGTCTTCAATGAGGGTGAAAATCTCCGTGCTCACCCTCGAGTGCAGGACCTGCAGTTTTTGTTCATCTGAGACTCGGCCTGTGGTCGATGTGATGTAGGCCTCAAAGCAAGTCTGCCAGTGTTTGAAGGCTGCTGCCGCATTCACTGCGTGGGGGCTGATCCGCAGGCATTCTGGAATGATCCTGAGCTCCATAGTCCTTTTTAGGCACGCTTAATAAATTGTGGCGCACAAAGACTCCGTGAGACAAATAGAGTGAAGTCGATGAGTCTTTATTAAGCGTGTCTGTTCCCCAGCAGCCCGATAGTAAACTGGCATGCGGGGGAAGGCACCGGCTTCTTATACTTCGCCTTCAGGGCGGAGTATGAGGTCAACGGCCAACCAGGACCCGGGATCTGTCAGCCAATGACATTAGGGCTTCCAGTCCCACATGACCCCCAATACATACTACCACAAAGGTCTTCTCCACCGTGGACCTCAAGTCCGCCTACCACCAGCTCCCCATCCGCCCAAGTGACCGCAAGTACACAGCCTTCGAGGCAGACGGGCGATTATACCATTTCCGAAGGGTCCCATTTGGCGTCACAAACGGGGTCTCGGTCTTCCAACGAGAGATGGACCGAATGGTTGATCAACACGGGTTGCGGGCCACGTTCCCGTACCTCGACAATGTAACCATCTGCGGCCACGATCAGCAGGACCATGACGCCAACCTCCAAAAATTCCTCCAGACCGCTAAAGCCTTGAACCTCACGTACAACGAGGACAAGTGCATTTTTAGCACCAACCGGCTAGCCATCCTGGGCTACGTAGTGCGCAATGGGATAATAGGCCCCGACCCCGAACGTATGCGCGCCCTCATGGAATTTCCCCTCCCGCACTGCTCAAAAGCCCTAAAACGCTGCCTGGGGTTCTTTTCATACTACGCCCAGTGGGTCCCCCAGTACGCAGACAAGGCCCGCCCCCTAATACAGACCACGACCTTCCCTCTGTCGACAGAGGTTTGCCAGGCCTTCAGCCGCATCAAAGCGGATATCGCAAAGGCCACGATGCGCGCCATCGACGAGTCCCTCCCCTTCCAGGTCGAGAGCGACACCTCCGACGTAGCTCTAGCGGTCACCCTTAACCAAGCGGGCAGACCCGTGGCCTTTTTCTCCCGAACCCTCCACGGTTCAGAAATCCGCCACTCCTCAGTGGAAAAGGAAGCCCAAGCCATAGTGGAAGCTGTGCGACATTGGAGGCATTACCTGGCCGGCAGGAGATTCACTCTCCTCACGGACCAACGGTCGGTAGCCTTCATGTTCGATAATGCACAGCGGGGCAAAATCAAAAACGACAAGATCTTAAGGTGGAGGATCGAGCTCTCCACCTTCAACTACGAGATCTTGTATCGTCCCGGAAAGCTGAACGAGCCGTCCGATGCCCTATCCCGCGGCACATGTGCCAACGCACAAATTAACCACCTCCAAACCCTCCACGAGGACCTCTGCCACCCGGGGGTCACTCGGTTTTACCATTTTATCAAGTCCCGCAACCTCCCATACTCTTTAGAGGAGGTCCGTACAGTCACAAGGAACTGCCACATCTGCGCAGAGTGCAAACCGCATTTTTTCAGGCCGGATGCTGCGCACCTGATTAAGGCTTCCCGCCCCTTTGAACGTCTTAGTCTGGATTTCAAAGGGCCCCTCCCCTCCACCGACCGCAACATATACTTCCTTAATGTGGTGGACGAGTACTCTCGCTTCCCATTCGCCATCCCCTGTTCTGACATGACCGCGGCCACAGTCATTAAAGCCCTGAACACCATATTCACACTGTTCGGTTGCCCCGCATACGTCCACAGCGACAGGGGGTCCTCCTTCATGAGTGACGAGCTGCGTCAGTTCCTGCTTAGCAACGGTATAGCCTCGAGCAGGACGACCAGCTACAACCCCCGGGGGAACGGGCAAGTAGAGAGGGAGAACGGCATGGTCTGGAAGACCGTCCTACTGGCCCTACGGTCCAGGGACCTCCCAGTTTCACGGTGGCAGGAGGTCCTCCCGGACGCCCTCCACTCCATCCGGTTGCTACTGTGTACTAGCACTAATCAAAAGCCTCATGAGCGCCTCCTTGTCTTCCCCAGGAAGTCCTCCTCTGGAACGTCGCTGCCAACCTGGCCGGCGGCCCCAGGACCCATCTTGCTCCGAAAGCATGTGCGGGCGCACAAGTCGGACCCGTTGGTCGAAAGGGTTCACCTCCTCCACGCGAACCCGCAGTACGCCTATGTGGAGTATCCCGACGGCCGACAGGACACGGTCTCCCTACGAGATCTGGCACCCGCCGGCAACACACACACCCCCCCGACACCAATCACCCAACCCCCCCCTTCCTGCCACCGCCGCACCCCGCGACCACCCCCTTCCCAGGAGGATCGGCCCTCCTCCCAGGCCCGACCAGGAATGAAGCCCAAGCTGAAACCGTAAGGCTCCCGGAGACGACAACACCGGAACAAGCACCACCACCACCACCGGGGCCGAGGCGATCGACACGGACGACCAGATCGCCCGACCGACTCGTGGCGTCGATCTAACACAATATGTGGACTTTTCACGAGAACGTTTTGCCTTTTTTTCTCTCCTGACAATTCCTGTAAATAGTTCGAAACAGAACAAAATTGTACATACTGTATTGATATGTGAATGTTTTCCTCCCAGGACCAGCCTTGTAAACCCTTACCACCATGCGAAGCATCACCCCGCCGGGTTCATTTTTAACAAGGGGTGATTGTGGTAGTATGCATTAGGGGTCATGTGGGACTGGAAGCCCTAATGTCATTGGCTGACAGATCCCGGGTCCTGGTTGGCCGTTGACCTCTAGCTCCGCCCTGAAGGCGGAGTATAAGAAGCAGGAGTCTTCCCCCGCAGGCCAGTCTACTACTGAACTGCGGGGGAACAGACACGCTTAATCAAGCCTCATCGACTTCTCTCTATTCGTATCTCGGAGTCTTTGTGCGCTACAGACTCTTAATTCCAGGGTTTGTTTTTGTACTCAATTTAGATTTCACCATCTGCCATGGTGGGATTTGAACCCTAGTCCCCAGATCGTACCCTAGGTCTCTAGATTAATACTCCAGTGACAATATCATTACCCCACTGCCTCCTCCATGTTGGAAACCGCTATTTGATAAAGGCAGACATAAACAACAAAATTAATCAGCACCTCCAGTGTGCCGGCTCAGCCTTCAGTTCAATTGAGGACCAGCATCTCAAGCCCAAGACTAAGGTTATGGTTTACCGGGCAGCAATGATCTCTGTTTCAGAAACTTGGCAACCTGCAGCTGGCACCTCAGAACGCTGGAGAAATACCAACTGCTCCTTTGCAAGACCCTCCAAATCAGGTGGCAAGAAAGGTGATCCAACAGCCGCACCAAGTCAACTTGTGATGCTAATCACTCAAAACCAACTCCACTGGGCGGGACATCTTGTTCACAAGCCTGACTCCAGACTCCCAGAAGCTCAGAATCGCAGAATCGGCACGCTGCAGAAGGAGGCCACTCAGCCCAGCGTGTCCGCACTAGCTCTCTGAGTGAGCAGCTCACCTAGCGCCATTCCCCCAAATCCTACCCGTGACCCTGCAGCTTTCCTTTTCAGATAACAGTCTAATTCCGTTTTGAATGCTTCAGGTGAACATTTTTCCACGGCCCTCTCAGGCAGTGCTTTCTAAACCCTAACCACTGGCTACATTAAAATGTTTCTCCTCATTTCACTTTTGTTTCTTTTACTAATTACTTTAAATCTGTACCCTTTCATTCTCAATCCCCTCACAAATGAGAATCGTTTTTCTCTATCTACTCTCCCCAGACCCCTCATGGTTTTGAATACCTCGTTTCAAATCTCCTCTCAGCTTTCTTTTCTCCAAGGAAAATAATCCCAATTTCTCCAACTATTTACATTACTGAAGTTCCTAATCCCTGGAACCATTTGGATGAATATTTTCTGAACTCTCTCCAATGCCTTCACATCCTTCCTAAAGTGTGATGCACAGAACAAATGCAATACGCCAGCTGAGGTCAAACTAGTGACTTAGACAAGTTCAACACAACCATCTTGCTACTGTCCTCTCCGCTCCTGGGAATAAAGCCTCGGATACTGTATGCTTTACTACCTGCTCTCTCAACATGTCTTACCACCATCAATGATTTATGCACATGTACATCCGGTTCCCTCTCTTCCTCCACCTCTTTTAGAGGTGTAACCATTATTTTATATTGTCCCTCCATGTTCTTCCTACCAAAATGTTTCACATCACATTTCTCAGCACTGAACTCCATCTGCCACCTGTCGGCCCATTCCACCAACTTGTCTATATCTCTTTGAAGCTCTACGCTATCCTCCTCACATTTCATAATGTTTCCATTTGTATCACCTGTAAATCTTGAAGGTGTGCCGTGTACAGCAAGGTAACTTTTAAAAATTAGGGAAAGCAAGCGTACTTTGTCACTGACCCCACTACGAACCTTCCTCCCAGGAAAAACATCCATTAGCCACTACCCTCTGTTCCTTGTCACTCAGCCAATTCCCCATCCACATGTTGTGGATGGTGTGAAACTATGAAGTTCAGGCAAGTTCAGGCTTCCCTTTTGATTCTGGCCAGATGTTGCTATGTGTTCACAGTGGTTGGTGTGTCTACCAGCTGCACCATCATCGTAGTTGGCGGTAGAGGCTCCTCAGACTGTTGTTCCTTCTCTAGTATCACTTCCACTTGAAGTCTAATGGTAACCTTGTGTGTAGTAGGTTGGTCTGACCACTGAGGATTTTCCCGGACCAGGAATGATGGTGGACAAACTGCTCCTCAAGGAAAGAATGATCACAGGTAAAATCAGCGACTGAATACTCTTTGATGTTTGAGGACTCAGGGCCATGATATTCTGGCTGGATAATGACAGTAGTACTCAGGAATCTCTTGCCATCCAAAGGAGATCTAGGGATACAGAGGCACCCAGCTAGGAAGAGAGAAAGGCTGATTCCAGACAACATACATCAGCTTAAAGGTTGTTTACTGCTATATGCCAGTGGTTCTAGGATCATGGGCAGCACGGTAACACAGTGGTTAGCACTGTTGCTTCACAACACCAGGGTCCCAGGTTCGAATCCCACTTGGGTCACTGTCTGTGCGGAGTCTGCATGTTCTCTCCGTGTCTGCGTGGGTTTCCTCCGGGTGCTCCGGTTTCCTCCCATAAGTCCTGAAAGACGTGCTGTTAGGTGAATTGGACATTCTGAATTGTCCCTCTGTGTACCCGAACAGACGCCGGAATGTCATAACTATGGGCTTTTCACAGTAACTTAATTGCAGTGTTAATGTAAGCCTACTTGGGACAATAATAAAGATTATTATTATTATGTTGAAGACTGGTAGTTCGACGCCCCCTGCTCCATACAGAGAAGTGTCTTTTGTTCAAATCCAAAGGTCGTGGAGCAATGGTTACTCATCTGACCGCACTGTCACTCTGATACCTGAATCTAATTTCAAATTTGTAAAATGACCATTTACCAGGATGTCAGCATTTCAAAATGAAGAATCACATTCTCTGATGTCACCGAAGAAGCATGGTTTTATGTCTTCAGGGTTTTCGGTCTTCACCTTGTGGATTACTTTTCAGGGGTGAAATTCTCCGGTATCGGCGCGATGTCCGCCAACCGGCGCCCAAAACGGCGCAAATCAGTCAGGCATTGCGCCGCCCCAAAGGTGCGGAATCCTCCGCATCTTGGGAGGCCGAGCCCCAACCTTAAGGGGCTAGGCCCGCGCCGGACTAATTTCCGCCCCGCCAGCTGGCGGAAAAGGCCTTTGGTGCCCCGCTAGCTGGCGCGGAAATTACATCTCCGGGCGGCGCATGCGCGGGAGCGTTAGCGGCCGCTCACGGCATCCCCGCGCATGCGCTGTGGAGGGACTCTCTTCCACCTCCGCCATGGTGGAGACCGTGGCGAAGGTGGAAAGAAAAGAGTGCCCCCACGCCACAGGCCTGCATGCGGATCGGCGGGCCCCCATTGGGGGCCATCGCCCCGCGCCCCCCCCAGGACCCCGGAGCCCACCCGCGCCGCCTTGTCCCACCGGTAAGGTAGGTGGTTTAATCTACGCCGGCGGGACAGGCATTCTAGCAGCGGGACTTCGGCCCATGTGGGCCGGAGAATCACGGGGGAGGCCCGCCTACCGGCGCGGCGCGTTTCCCGCCCACGCCGAATATCCGGTGCCGGAGAATTCGGCAACCGGCGGGGGCGGTGTTATAACCTGCCTGCTTACCATTGGCTGGGGACTAATGACAATCCCACAATCCTGTGGGAGTATGAGCTTCCCCAATGAGGGGGGCAGAGAAACCATTAGTAAACTCCAAGTATAAATAAAGCTGGCCAGTTTAGGAACCAGCAGGAAGGAGTGTGCAGCAAGGGAAGTTGCTGCTGCTGTTATATATATATGTTATTGTAAATAAATGTTATTACTTTGTATCCTTAAAACTCGTGCTGGATTCTTCGTGGTCCTCACAAAACTAGCGACGAGGGATAAAGTGAATAGCTGTCTACACTGCTGAAGCCACCTCCCTGGATTTTTGTTGGATACAGGTTGGAAGTTGTTTTCTATTATACCATGCCTCTGTATGGACGTTTGGATGTTTTTGATGCTGCGCTGGAAAGCTGGAACCAGTACGCACAACGGATGCATTACTATTTCCGGGCAAACAATATAACCGAAAATGAGTGCCAGGTGGTCATATTGCTCACCGCCTGCGGCCCGCATACATTTGGGGGTGATTAGGAGCCTTACGTACCCAGCTGCGCCGGACACCAAAACGTTTGATGAACTTGTGAATATAGTGGGGCAACATTTTAACCCAACCCCGTCCACGATAGTCCAGCGTTACCGGTTTAATACCGCTGAGAGGACCCCTGGAGAATCCCTTGCCGATTTTCTATCCAGGCTACGCAGGATTGCGGAGTACTGTGACTATGGTGAGACCTTGTCAGAAATGTTACGCGGCCGTTTGGTTTGCGGTATTAACAATGCGGCCACCCAGAGAAAGTTGTCAGCTGAGCCAACATTGACTTTTCAACAGGCAATTCAAATAGTATTGTCCCGAGAGAGCGCAGAACGAGGAGGCAGGAGCTACAGGGAATGGAAGTGCATGCCTTGGGGCGCAACCCCTTCTGTCCGAAAACGTCCCCCCGCACCCCTGCGGTACCTTGGGTGAGGCGACGTCCGGACTGACGCCAGTGGCCGTCGGACATTCCTCCCCGAAGGGAGCCTTCTCCAGAACCAATGGATGAGGAGCCATGTCCGTGTCAAACATGTAGGTGCCGACCCCGTCGCGGTCGCCGGTCCTGGGGGCGCCAGAGTCGCCGTCGTTCCGACCGAAACTGGGACCAGCCCAGGGGCCGTAACTGGGACCAGCCCAGGGGCCATACCGTCCATGTGGATGAACCTGCGGCGACCACTCCTGAGGACGTGGAGACGGAGGACGACTGCCTGCAGCTGCATTGTGTGGCAGCTCCCCGTGTGGCCCCCATTAAGGTGACAGTATGGGTCAATGGTCACCCGCTTGAGATGGAGTTGGACACTGGCGCAGCGGTCTCCGTGATCGCCCAGAGGACATTCGACCGCATCAAGCAGGGTATACAGACCCTTACATTAACTGACTCACAGGCCAGGTTGGCCACCTACACGGGGGAACCACTGGACATTGCAGGAACTACAATGACCTCTGTTGTTAATGGACGCCAGGAGGGGCGCTTCCCACTTATCGTGCTGCGCGGCCATGGCCCCAGCCTGTTGGGTCAGGACTGGTTGCGCCATTTGCGGTTGCAATGGCAGCACATCCTCCAAACAGTTTCTGAAGGGTTGACTGAGGTGCTAGGATGATACCCAGATGTATTCCAGCCTGGTTTGGGGAAAATAAAAGGGGCCGTAGCCCGTATCCAAGTCAAACCAGGAGCCACGCCGCGTTATTTACGGGCGCGCCCGGTGCCTTACTCCTTGCTCGAGAAGGTAGAAGGGCAGCTCACTCATTTGGAGAGTTTGGGTATTATCAAGCCTGTCTGTTTTGCTGACTGGGCAGCACCAATTGTACCTGTAATGAAGCCAGATGCCACAGTTCGCTTGTGTGGCGACTATAAACTTACAGTGAATACGGCTTCCCGACTCGACCGATATCCAATGCCTCGCATAGAGGATCTCTACGCGAAGCTTGCAGGCGGACTCTCCTTCACAAAATTAGATATGAGTCACGCCTATCTACAGTTGGAGCTGGACCCTGCCTCCCGACCATATGTAACGATTAATATACACCGGGGCCTGTATGAATATACACGGTTGCCCTTTGGAGTATCCTCTGCCTGTGTTATTTTTCAACATGTTATGGAGGGCATTTTGAGAGGTTTACCACGTGTTGCTGTCTACTTAGATGATGTGTTGATTACAGGGACGTTGAAGCAGGAACATTTGGAAAATCTGGAGGCTGTCCTTAGATGCTTTTCGGAGGCTGGAGTCCGTTTACGTCACACAAAGTGCGTATTTCAGGCAAAGGAAGTAGTCTACCTAGGTTATCGGGTGGACCGCGAAGGTTTGCACCCCGTCGCAGAGAAGGTGCGTGCGATTCAACAGGCCCCCGCCCCGACTGACACTTCACATCTTCGTTCTTTTCTTGGTCTCATAAACTATTACGGGAAGTTCCTCCCCAATCTGGCAACTATGCTGGCCCCGTTGCACCTTCTGCTAAAGAAAAATCAGTTTGGGGTCAGCCGCAAGAAACCGCTTTCCGGCGGTAAAGCAACAATTGTCGTCGTCTGGGTTACTAACCCATTATGATCCTGGAAAGCCTTTGCTCGTCACATGTGATGCATCCCCGTATGGTATTGGGGCCGTCCTGTCCCACAAGATGGAGAACGGGGCTGAGCGACCGATAGCTTTCGCCTCCTGCACATTGACTGCAGCGGATAAAAAGTACGCGCAGATCGAGAAGGAGGGCCTGGCAGTGGTTTTTGCGGTGAAACGTTTCCACCAGTACGTGTATGGCCGCCATTTCACTATCGTGACTGATCATAAGCCTCTGCTGGGACTTTTCAGAGAGGATAAGCCAATACCGCCCATTGCTTCCGCACGGATCCAGCGCTGGGCTTTGTTGCTTGCTGCATACGAGTATTCTCTGGAGCACAAACCAGGGACGCAGATAGCAAATGCCGACGCACTGAGCCGATTGCCTTTATCGACCGGCCCCATGTCGACCCCCACGACCGGTGAGGTGGTTGCAACCCTAAATTTTATGGACACCTTGCCTGTCACGGCATCACAGATCCGTGAGTGGACCCAGACGGAGCCAGTCCTGTCAAAGGTTCGACACATAGTCCTGTATGGTGGGCAGCATAGACAGCTCCCAGGCGAGTTGCGGGCACTTTCCTCCAAGCTGTCAGAATTCAGTGTGGAAGACGACATCCTCTTGTGGGGGACTCGTGCGATTGTCCCAGAAAAAGGCCAGGAGCTGATACTAACAGACTTGCACAATGGGCATCCAGGTATGACCAAAATGAAAATGTTAGCCCGGAGTTATGTCTGGTGTCCAGGCCTCGACACCGACATTGAGAAGGTGGCCCAAAACTGCTCCATTTGCCAGGAGCATCAGAAGCTTCTGCCGGCCGCTCCCCTACATCACTGGGAATGGCCAGGTCGGCCTTGGGCGCACTTGCATGCAGATTTCGCAGGCCCTTTTCAAGGATCCATGTTCCTTCTATTAATCGATGCCCAGTCTAAATGGCTAGAGGTGCATAAGATGCAGGGGACAACGTCCTGCGCAACAATTGAAAAGATGCGTTTGTCCTTTAGCACGCATGGCCTCCCCGAGGTGCTGGTCACGGATAACGGCACTCCATTCACGAGTGAGGAGTTGGCGAGGTTCACGAAGGTGAACGGCATCCGCCATATCCGCACGACCCCTTACCACCCGGCTTCAAATGGGTTGGCAGAGCGCGCATTGCAGACATTCAAAAGAGGACTAAAGAAGCAGTCTTCCAGATCAATGGACACGAGACTGGCTCGCTTTTTGTTTACGTATAGGACCACCCCCCATGCGGTGACTGGGGTAGCTCCCGCAGAACTCCTAATGGGCCGGAGACTTCGCACCCGCCTTAGTATGGTTTTCCCGGACATTGGCACAAAAGTACGCCGCACACAAGAACGGCAGGGACAGGGATTTTCTCGGCATCGGCCGATTCGGCAGTTTGCGCCCGGTGACCCAGTGTTCGTTCGGAATTTTGCAGGTGGTGCCCAGTGGGTTCCTGGCGTAATCTTTCGCCAAACGGGCCCTATATCCTACCAGGTGCAAGCCCGGGGTCGTCTCCAGCGCAAACATGTAGACCACGTTCGGTCCAGAATACTATCCCCTCCAAAGATTCCCCGCCCCCGGAGCTCATTTCTACAGCCGCAGAGACCAGAGACAAGGGAAGGTAGTCCTCACAATCTTCCACTGGTGCCTCACTCGAAGCCTGCGCAGGTCGTTACACAACCGAATGGAGATAGAGACGCTGACATGACGGAGGCAGCAGACTCTGACTCCGAGATGGAGACACAGGACGCATCAGAGGGGGAATCCTCTGGTCCACTGGCCGTGGATGTACAACCGTTACGCCGTTCATCACGGATGCGCCGGTCTCCGTCTCGTTACACGCCGCCTGATCCAGCGCCGCGTGCAAATGGTGTCCGGCCTGCGGCAAAACGAGTCCAACGCCCTCCTTCGCCAGGGTCTTCGGTGGAATCCTCGGACTTTGGGGGGGAGGGATGTTATAACCTGCCTGCTTACCATTGGTTGGGGACTAATGACAATCCCACAATCCTGTGGGAGTATGAGCTTCCCCAATGAGGGGGGTGGAGAAACCATTAGTAAACTCCAAGTATAAATAAAGCTGGCCAGTTTAGGAACCAGCAGGAAGGAGTGTGCAGCAAGGGAGGTTGCTGCTGCTGTTATATATATATGTTATTGTAAATAAATGTAATCATTTGTATCCTTAAAACTCGTGCTGGATTCTTCGTGGCCCTCACAAAAGGCGGGATTTACGACAGCCCCCGGCGATTCTCCGACCCGGTGGGGGGTCGGAGATCTCGCACCAGATGTCTGCGCAGTGCTGGGGTTTTGACTTGCAGTTTACCAATGTCTCCGTGGAAGCTCTCATTGGGCAGTGTGCACAGGACACCGATCTTTGCTGTGAGGTTGCTTTTGCACCGCAGCACTGGCAAGGCAGCTCTGGTGGGCAGTTCAGGAATTGCTTTCCTTGACTTGAATGGTCCCTATGTTCCTGTGACCAGAAATGGTGGACTGAATGGATTACATTAATTATTAACAATTTTTGTTTTGCCGGACTCGGGAACCTGGTCTTGAGACTCGGAGTCTGGGATTGGGTTTTAGCAATGATCTGCTTTCAAACAGCGCTTCTGCCTGAATGACTTCAAAGGGGTTTGTCAGGACTAGCTGACCTGGAATTTAAAAATGTTATCTTGGCCTCTCAGACTGTCAGGTGGGCTTCTGAGGAGGATGCAATGGAGTCTTCTACTTGAGTAAAACTTCTACCATTCCGGTTTTCTCCCAGGCTCTTCTGTCTCTGGAGAGTTTCCTTTACTTTCTGTTCTCTTTGCTGAGTTTGTCTGTAGTTTCAGCTGTGAGTTAGATTCATACCAAATGCATTGATGTCCCATTTCTTAGTTTCTCAGCATTCTTGTGAAGATGTGGGTTTTGATGTTGCCACTGTGAAGAATCTTGACACCATGAAGTAGGCTTCATAGTCTTGAGTATGTTAACAGCAAGTCTTTATTAACAACTCATAACAATAGAGTACAGTGTACAGGTCTGGAGCTGACTCCATCAGATCAGTCATGAATCTCATTGAATGGTGGAGCAGGCTCGATGCTGAATGGCCTACTTCTGCCCCTACATCTTATGGACCTAGTCACGTTCTTTACCCAACTCTGTCCATCTCTAGATTGACCCTGGCTCCGGGTCATAAGAGCATAAGACATAGGAGTGGAAGTAAGGCCATTCGGCCCATCGAGTCCACTCCACCATTCAATCATGGCTGATTTCAACTCCATTTACCCGCTCTCTCTCCATAGCCCTTAATTCCTTGAGGAATCAAGAATTTATCAAGTTCTGTCTTAAAGACACTCAACGTCCCGGCCTCCACCGCCCTCTGTGGCAATGAATTCCACAGACCCACCACTCTCTGGCTGAAGAAACTTCTCCTCATCTCTGTTCTAAAGTGACTCCCTTTTATTCTAAGGCTGTGCCCCCGGGTCTTAGTCTCCCCTGTTAATGGAAACAACTTCCCTACATCCACCCTATCTAAGCCATTCATTATCTTGTAAGTTTCTATTAGATCTCCCCTCAACCTCCTGAACTCCAATGAATATAATCCCAGGATCCTCAGACGTTCATCGTATGTTAGGCCTACCATTCCTGGGATCATCCGTGTGAATCTCCGCTGTACCCGCTCCAGTGCCAGTATGTCCTTCCTGAGGTGTGGGGCCCAAAATTGCTCACAGTATTCTAAATGGGGCCTAACTAATGCTTTATAAAGCTTCAGAAGTACATCCCTGCTTTTATATTCCAAGCCTCTTGAGATGAATGACAACATTGCATTTGCTTTCTTAATTACGGACTCAACCTGCAAGTTTACCTTTAGAGAATCCTGGACTAGGACTCCCAAGTCCCTTCAGCATTATGAATTTTGTCACCGTTTAGAAAATAGTCCATGCCTCTATTCTTTTTTCCAAAGTGTACGACCTCGCACTTGCCCACGTTGAATTTCATCAACCATTTCTTGGACCACTCTCCTAAACTGTCTAAATCTTTCTGCAGCCTCCCCACCTCCTCCATACTACCTGCCCCTCCACCTATCTTTGTACCATCGGCAAACTTAGCCAGAATGACCCCAGTCCCGTCATCTAGATCGTTAATATATAAAGAGAACAGCTGTGGCCTCAACACTGAACCCTGCGGGACACCACTCGTCACCGGTTGCCATTCCGAAAAATAACCTTTTATCCCAACTCTCTGCCTTCTGCCTGACAGCCAATCGTCAATCCATGTTAGTACCTTGCCTCGAATACCATGGGCCCTTATTTTACTCAGCAGTCTCCCGTGAGGCATCTTATCAAAGGCCTTTTGGAAGTCAAGATAGATAACATCCATTGGCTCTCCTTGGTCTAACCTATTTGTTATCTCTTCAAAGAACTCTAACAGGTTTGTCAGGCACAACCTCCCCTTACTAAATCCATGCTGACTTGTCCTAATCCGAACCTGCACTTCCAAGAATTTAGAAATCTCATCCTTAACAATGGATTCTAGAATCTTGCCAACAACCGAGGTTAGGCTAATTGGCCTATAATTTTCCATCTTTTTCCTTGTTCCCTTCTTGAACAGGGGGGGGGTTACAACAGCGATTTTCCAATCCTCTGGGACTTTCCCTGACTCCAGTGACTTTTGAAAGATCATAACTAACGCCTCCACTATTTCTTCAGCTATCTCCTTTAGAACTCTAGGATGTAGCCCATCTGGGCCCGGAATTTATCAATTTTTAGACCTCTTAGTTTCTCTAGCATTTCTCCTTTGTGATGGCTACCATATTCAACTCTGCCCCCTGACTCTCCGGAATTGTTGGGATATTACTCATGTCTTCTACTGTGAAGACTGACGCAAAGTACTTATTCAGTTCCTCAGCTATTTCCATGTCTCCCATCACAAAATTACCAGCGTCATTTTGGAGCGGCCCAATGTCAACTTTTGCCTCCCGTTTGTTTTTAATGTATTTAAAGAAACTTTTACTATCATTCCTAATGTTACTGGCTAGCCTACCTTCAAATTTGATCCTCTCTTTCCTTATTTCTCTCTTTGTTATCCTCTGTTTTTGTAGTCTTCCCAACCTTCTGACTTCCCACTACTCTTTGCCACATTATAGGCTTTCTCTTTTGCTTTGATGCATTCCCTAACTTCCTTTGTCAGCCATGGCTGCCTAATCCCCCCTCTGATAACCTTTCTTTTCTTTGGGATGAACCTCTGTACTGTGTCCTCAATTACTCCCAGAGACTCCTGCCATTGCTGTTCTACTGTCTTTCCCACTAGGCTCTGCTCCCAGTTGATTTTCGTCAGTTCCTCCCTCATGCCCCTGTAGTTACCTTTATTTAACTGTAACACCTTTACATCTGATTCTACCTTCTTTCTTTCAAATTGGAGATTGAATTCGATCATATTATGATCACTGCCTCCTCAGTGCTCCCTTACTTTAAGATCTTTAATCAAGTCTGGCTCATTACATAACACTAAGTCCAGAATGGCCTGTTCCCTTGTGGGCTCCATCACAAGCTGTTCCAAAAATCCCTCCTGTAAACATTCAATGAATTCCCTTTCCTTGGGTCCACTGGCAGCATTATTTACCCAGTTCACCTGCATATTGAAGTCTCCCATGATCACTGTGACCTTGCCTTTCTGACATGCACTTTCTATTTCGTGGTGCATTTTGTGCCCCCGGTCCTGACCACTGTTAGGAGGCCTGTACATAACTCCCATTATGGTTTTTTTGCCTTTGTGGTTCCTCAACTCTACCCACACAGACTCCACATCATCTGACCCTATGTCGTTTAGTGCTATTGATTTAATTTCATTCCTAATTAACAAGGCAACCCCGCCCCCTCTGCCCACCTCTCTGTCTTTTCGATAGGTTGTGAATCCCTGGATGTTTAAATGCCAGTCCTGAACCCCCTGCAACCATGTCTCTGTGATGCCTACCACATCATACCTGCCAGTCACAATCTGGGCCACAAGCTCATCTACCTTGTTCCGTACACTGCGCGCATTTAAATATAGCACCTTTAATTCTCTATTGACCGTCCCTTTTTGTTTTCTTAGTGTGGTGGACCTTGGTTTACTGGGCCTTTCCATACACTGTGTCATATTTTGTGGGATGGGGACAATCGTAACCACTCTTGAGTTTTGTCTGTTCGTGTTTTTTTGTATTCCTAAGCAGCTACGCTCCCCGCTGATTACTTCACCTCTTGGTTCCCTGACTTTCCCTCCCCCCCCCCCCCCAATCTTTAGTTTAAAGTCCTATTGACCACCCTATTTACTCTTTTCGCCAGAACACTGGTCCCAGCTCGGTTCAGGTGGAGACCATCCCAACGGTATAGGTCCCCCCTGTCCCAAAACTGATGCCAGTGTCCCATGAAAAGGAACCCCTCATTCCCACACCACTCTTTCAGCCACGTGTTAACTTCCCTTATTCTTGCCTCCCTATGCCAATTTGCACGTGGCTCGGGCAGTAATCCAGAGATTATTACCCTTGAGGACCTGTTTTTTAATTTGAATCCTAGCTCTTTGTAATCTCTAAACAGGTCCTCTTTCCTAGACTTGCCTATGTTGTTGGTACTGACATGGACCACAACAACTGGATCCTCCCCCTCCCTCTCCAGTATCCTTTCAAGCCGGTCAGAGATGTCCCGCACCCTAGCACCGGGCAGGCCACATACCATGCGGGACTCTTTATCCTGCTCACAAAGGATACTATCTATCCCCCTGATAATAGAATCCCCTACAACTACAACTTGCCTATTTACTCCCTCCCCTTGACTGGCCTGCTGAACCATGGTGCCTTGGTTAGCTGACCCATTCTTCCTGCAACCCTGTTCGCCATCCACACAGGGAGCAAGTGCCTCATACCTGTTGGACAGAGTCAAGGGCTGAGGCTCCTGAGTTCCTGACTGCTGGTTCCCTTTACCTGCCTGACTTGCAGTCACACCCTGCTGTCCCTGGCCACTGGCAGGATTTAAACTACTTACTCTGACAGGTGTGACTGCCTCCTGAAACACAGTGTCCAGGTAAGTCTCCCCTCATGTGTCTTCTTACATCACTGTGTCAGCAGTACTGTATTCAGTCCCACATTAATCCTTTAGGCATCAGATCCTATGACTACAGTTGTGCAGAGCTGTATCAAGCACCTTTTCGAAGTCCATTTGCACCACATCCACTGCATTACCCTCATCAACACTTTCTGTTACCTCATCACAAAACTCAAGCAAGTTAGTCAAACATGAGTTTCCCTGAAGAAACCCATGTAGAGTTTGCTTAATTTACCCCTACTTGCACATGTGACTATTTATTTTGCCCCAACTTATTGATCCTAGAAGTTTCCCCACCACCAAAATGAAAATGACTGGCTGGGTTTATCTCTATACTTTTTGAACATGGGGGTAATATTTGCAATTCTCCATTCCTCTGGGACCACCACTGAATCTAAGGAAGACTGAAAAACCATGGCCAGTGCCTCTGAAATTTCCAGTCTCACTTCCCTCAGTACACTAGGATACATCTCATGTGGCCCCAGCACCTTATCAACTTTAAGTATAGATATATATTGTAGTCAATGAGGAGCCCCAAAAAGGTAAGTCAAAAGATAAGTCACGGGCGGCACGGTGGCACAGTGCTTAGCACTGCTGCCTCGCAGCATCAGGGACCCGGGTTCGATTCCTGCCTTGGGTGACTGTCTTTGTGGGGTTTCCACGTTCTCCCCGTGTCTGTGTGGGTTTTATCCGGGTGCTCCGGTTTCCTCCCATTGTCCAAAGATATGCAGGTTAGGTGGATTGGCCAGGCTAAATTGCCCCTTAGTGTCCAGGGATGTATAGGTTAGTCCAAGGGGTTATTGGGATAGGACGGGGAAGTGGGCTCGGGTGGAGTGCTCTTTCAGAAGGTCAGTTCAGACTCTTTGGACCGAATGGCCTCCTTCTGCAATGAAGGGATTCTATGAAAAGTTGTTTATTTCCTATTTCCTACTCACAGTTAGGAAATACAGCAACTAAGCAACATTCCAGGTCCTAGCAGTGACCAAACTGAGATGCTGGCTCCCTTTTGGGCTGCCTTTTTTCTCGGGGAATTAATGATCCCCGCTGTTGGGTCTCTGACCCACAGCTGGGGAGCTCGTATTTCACACAGCTCATGGGGAGATCGATCGGGTCGTCCCGTGGGTCTCAGGGGGAGTTATAACAATAACCTACCCAATACCTCATCCTTAGCAATTTTAAACTCATCCATTGTGTGAACTACCTCTTCTTTTAACATAGCCTGGGAAGCATCTTCTTCCTTGGGAAAGACAAATGCAAAGTATTCATTTAATATCTCAGCTACGCCCTCCGCCTCCATGTGTAAATCCCCTTTTTTGCCTCTAATAATCTCCAATCCTCCTTTTACCACCCTTCAACTATTTTGTATGCTGAAGCAAATGCTCTAACCAGAACTTGCTTGCAGCAGGAGACGCCCAGCGAGACAGCAGAAACATTTTAGGGATTCCACAAAGCATCCCTGAAGAGATCAAATATACTCACTTACTGACGGTGGGAGGGGGGAGGGGGGGGGGGTGCTGAGGGACTGCTTCAGAAAATAATCACAGTAATGTTAATTATTTTGTTAAAGTACACAGGTGAAAGGCATTATTTAATTAAGTACCTGGAGCACTTATAAAGTGAGACTGCCGGAATACCATGGTGATAATTAGAAGGCAGAAATATGTAATGCTGCATTCTATAAATAAGCCTATGATCACGAAAAGGATAGTGTCTAGTTTCATACTTCAACATGTATCTTGGGATACAATTTAACAAGTCAGTCTACTAAAAATAAGCCAAGCTGAAATTTGTTTTACCCCACAAGTTAATTCAAATAATTGATATAACAGGAATCTGGGTATGGAGTCTCTTCAGCTATATTCATCTCATTGGGCTGAATTTTCACCTCGTGGGTGGGAAACAGGAGTCGGGACTGTTCCTAGCCTGGCTCTACCCCAGGAAGGAACAGGCACTGACTTGGAATTTTGACCAGACCGCCCCCTTAAATGTCATTGACCCAGGTTCGCTGTCCGAAGCTGGAGTACCGAGCGACAGTAAAGGTGTTCATCCTGCCACTCTTATTAGAACTTTAATTAAATAATATCAAAAACACCCAGGCCTGATGCTGGGTTCTTGCATCAAAGCAGTTAAGTTGCATCGTGTCGGGAGATTGGTGGCCGACTGGAAAATCTCAGATTATCCGTGATTAACAAGGCTCTTAATAAGCCAAATTGCCTGTGGGCACTCTGAACTAGCAGCAACCAAATGGCCAACACCAGGAAGGGGTTTGGGGTTAGGAAACAAGCACGCTGGGCAGCCTTGTAATATCTGTGCCCCATCCACCTCTGTTCCCACCCTTGATGGAACCTGAAAAATCATCCCATCGCCTTCCACTTCGTTTCATCCCCTACCTTTCTTTCTCTTTGGTTAGTTGCGTACATTCCAGCCAAGTCATGCCAATGTAGCACTGAGGCAATAAAACACACAATGAAACTATTGTCCGGTGTGCCATCTGTCAGGAATTATGGTCTGCGTTATAGTTATGAAGCTGTGCATATTTGCATATACTTATTAATCTTGAACCACATGACGAGGCACACAGGGCAAAATGTTTAAGGCAAGGATCTGAAATATCTTGGACAAACCTCATTGAGGACTGGGGACCCTCCCATAGTGGGTTGGGGCTTGGGGGGGCGTCAGGGGCCTTGGAGATCGGGCTGCCATTTTTAAATGGCATCTCGATCTCTCGCTACACGGAGCAGTTCTGGCGAGCGGAGCTGCTGGGTGTAGAAAAAGGGGCCATGTGCAGCCTCTGCTGCGCATTCCCCGCTGAGGCCCCTTATTTAACATGCACGGCATTGTATAACCATGTGTTCCTCGATGCTGCGAGCGCTGGGAAACACGCGGCTAAATACGCTCGCTGTGGGACCTTGTTCCCATTTATTTGAATCATGCCCTTAATGTCCTATAGGGAAGGAAATCTGCTGTCTCTACCCGGTCTGGCCTATACGTGACTCTGAAATGGCTGTGCATGCCACTCAGTTCAAGGGTAATTAGGGATGAGCAACAAGTGCCAACCTTGCCAGCGATGACCACATCTCATGAAAGAATCCTGATGCAATCTGTAACCTCCTCCCATCCTTCTACCTTCCAACTCTGGCCTCTTGCAAATTCCAAATGTTCCTTGTACACCATTGGTGCCATGTCGTTATCTACCACGGCTCTAAACTCTGGAAATCCCGCCCGAAACCCTCTGATCCCCCCAATATCTTTCCTCCATTAGGACACCTCCAGAAATCCACATCTTTGACTAAACTTCCGGTCACCTGTCCTAACATTCCGTGATGTGTCTGGGTGTCAAATATTGTTTGAATATGAAACCCCTTAGGATGTTTTACTACATTAAAGTTGCTATATAAATGCGAATTGTTATTATTAATGTTATGTTATTATGGGCTAGGGTTTAGAGAACACCAAAGTATGCCATGGAGTTCGCCTGACCCACAACTTTAATTAGATTTTGGTTATGGGGAGCACAAGGGCCCACTTTACAGGTGTGATGCAACAGAGAACTAAAAGTATTTTAAAACAAAACAATGTTTATTCGATGAATCCAGTTAACATTTTATAAATGCACAGTAAACAGCTTATCAACTACCAACACATGTAACTCTACAGATACAATACTCTATAGATAACCCTTAATAACTTCCCAAACAACATCCATAAGTTAAATCCTTTTTAAATAAAGACAGCAGATTTAAATTCTCTACAGAAACAGGCATCACTTTGAAATCATCAAATGTGCTGAAGACATTCTTTAGATTGCAGAGAGAGATCATAACATCTTCTTGCTGTGAATGCAGCTCTCCAACTCTGAAAACGAAACTAAACACACTGCAGCTGCCAGCTCAAAACGAAAGTAAAAGCCAGACAGACAGCCCAGCTCCACCCACACACTGACATCACTGCAGCTATTTGATAAATACACTTTTCTTAAAGGGACTCTCACATGACAATGTGGAACTCTACCATGTAGATCAGATCAATGTTTGCGAGAAGTACAACCTGGCCACTCTTATTTAATGTGACTTTACTAAAACCAAAGCCTAAAAATAATGAGAGAACCTACATCAAATAGTGTACGGTAGACTTTTTAAAAACTCCTTCACACGACGTGGGTTTTGCTGAAAATTTATTGCCAATCCCTAATTGCCCTTCAGAAGGTGATGGTGAGCTCACTCCTTGGATGTTGGTACAATTGAGTGGCTTGCTCGGCCATTTCGAAAGAGTCACATATAGGATGGACCAGCTAAAGGTGTCCTTCTCTGAAGGGTATTATTCAACCAGATGGGCTGTTACAACATTCCAGTTGTTTCCATGGTCTAGTTTTTCAATTTCCGGTCCATTCAATGAACTGAATTGCAATATGCCAGCTGCTGTGTTGGGATTGAAGTTATGGCTGGGATTTTCTCGGCAGAGGCCAGTTCCTAATATTGGGACAGCTCCCGAGCTGTAAAAGTGACCTCAGCAGCAATCTTCCCGAATACAGCCTCTTAACTGGCCGCCATGGACCCGCTATTCCATTAAGGACAGCAGGAGGTTAACCACACTGTCGGCCGAGTCAGTGTAGTGGTCAATGGTCTAATTGTTCTGTGTTCAAAGTAATTAATCAATGCTCATTGTGCCTGATTGGTTCAGCCTGGGTGTTAACCGAGAGATTGAGTAAACGCACAGATAAGCATTGGTGCAGGCATTTTGTGATTGCAGAGATATTTTGAAACACAGTAATTAAAACGGTCCAACATCTAGAAGCTCTGAGATATAAAATATACAGCCAATGGGCTAATACACGATAGCCCTGCAGCCTCGGCACTGAGAGAGGTGACGATTGTTGATGCGGCAGAGGAATTGAGGAAGACGATAGATGCTTCTGCTGAGGCCAGGCAGCCTGATAAATTGCTCTGGTTGATAGAGACAGTCATTCACCCCCTCCATGCTTGAGCATTGGAGCCTCTGGTCCTGATGACCCCTCAAAAAGCTGATGGGTAAACAAACCAGTGGTCTGGTGAGGTAGCCATCAATTGGACAGGCCTGAACAGGTCATTTCCTCCACTTGGAGACTACATTGACAATGGACAATGCACAGCCATGCCGCCCTGCCCCGTGTGCATTGAAGAACTATTCTTCAGCAACTCCCCAGCATTTATCGATCCCGCCCGTCAAAACCCACCTCTTAGCTGCTACCCGGGAGCTGGTAAAACCTCGGCCTATATGGCTGGAAAATGTAGGCCAGGCCTCCTGGATCCCTAACCCAGTGACATAACCACAATTCTACATGGCTGGTATTTCTTTATTGTGATTCAATATCATTGAAGCAATGGAAAAGATAACAATAGATGTCCTGAGATACTGAAAGGGTTTGATATATTAGTACGATGCTTGTTAATATTAATGTGCCATTTTCAATTTCATAATATTGGGCACGATTCAACGGAAAAAAAGTCTATGTTTGGTTTTGGGTGCATTTTGCCAGGTGTTTCTGGTGGCTGCAGATGGGGGAGGCAGTTGTGTAGTGGGATTGTCACTGGACTAGTAATCTAAAGACCCACGCTAAAAGGCGTGAATCAGCGGACTTAAAACTAAGGGCGCTGTTCTCCGGCCTCGTTATGCTCTTGCTCAAGCAAAACAAGGCCGATGTATAGCGGGAGAAGCAGAAAATGAGAACCACACCAAGCGCCGAGCAGTTTGCGATGCAACCAGCCCGCTCCCATAGGTGAAATCGGGATCCAGCCATAGCGTGGCGAGAAACCAATTATCACCACTTAAGCCCTATTTCCACACAATTAACGGGAGCCACCCCTTATCCAACAGCCTCCTGTCATTCAGCGGCCTCCCCAGCAAGTGGTCACGCTGGCGCCGGTTAGTGCTCCTTTTGAAAAACGTGACCCTGGCAGAAGGGCTTCTGTGGGGAGCTGAGTAGGTGAGTAGCCGTCTTTTCCACCCCAGTGCTCGGTGGGGGGGTGAGGGACCCTTGGCTGGGGGTGGCCTCCCACGACAGGGGTGGGCCACCATGGGAGGGTGGGTGGGGGGGGTGATGGGGTGGCAACTGGGAATGCACGCAGTACCAGCATGCCAACCCCTGGATAGTGTGAACCCGTTGCTGGGGCAACCCTTGTCCATGCCCGTCTGCCCCACCGACCACCCATAACCTCCACCAACTGCCGAGGTCCCTGGCGTGTGACTAACAGCTATTGCTAATAGGGAATTGGCTATCGTGGCTACGTGAGCACCTCACACAACCCAAGTGGATTGCTGAGGGTGGGCAGGCCATGTATAATTGCTAGCATGCCAATCAGACCATGATGCCTGGACACTGTCCTTGAACACTGCGGGAGGCTACACCACACACGCAGCAGCCAACATCCGAACACCCAGTGGATGGGACACAGCTCCAGGGACATGTCCACGACCGGAGGGTGAGTGAGTGCCAGGAGAAGGGGAGGGTGAGATATCTGGAGAGATGGGCCAAGGGTTCAGAGGTCAGCCTGCATTGCGGGAGAAAGTGACAGAGGCATCATACAAGTTGTGCACAAAGGTATTTATTGAGTTTTACAATTCCCTACCCTTCCCATGGTGCTGCCCCCCTCCCCAACCCCAGCCCCATCATCCCTACCTACCCTCCCACCCCCTGGCCCCCTCCTCCGGTGCCCTCAGAGATCCTCAATGTGCTTGGCCCTCCTAGCTCTACCACTACATCTAGGTCTCTCCCCAGGATGCACATCTGTGGTAGAGGAAGCTAGCTGCTTAAGAAGTCCCGTGGCCTTCCAATGCCCCAGACAGGTGTCCTCTGGGGCTCTGGGGCCGGAAGGCCCTTGCTCACTTGTCGGCGGGGGCCCCTGCACAGCCGTGCCACCCTGTCCCGTGTGCTGGCAGTGAGACGCAGCCTGATCAGAGGGGTGGTACTCGAGGGAGCTGGTGGCCACCATCCCTACTCCATGGGACAGATCCGGGTTGGCACCTGGTGCCAACAGGGCCCTGGGGTTCACATTGGGACGGAGGGGCAGCTGGTTTGAGCCCCGGCTCCCTGCATCATCTGGCTCTGCCAGTCCTGGCGGCCTCCCATGGTCCACACTATCGTGTCGATGCCCTCGGCGATGCTCCTCAGTGAGTGGGACATTCTCTGCAGCACCTTGGCAATGCCCGCCTGTGACTGGGACAAGCTCCCCAGCACCTTGGCCCTGTCCATCTGAGAGTGGAGCATGTTCCGCAGAACCTCATCAAGGTCAGCCTACTACTGGGTGACATTCCCAGCAAGGCGGACATTCTGCCGAGACCATCAGTCATGGCCGTCAGCGACTGCACAATGCCTTGGGCACCTTCACTAATGGTGCCGATGTCGTGCACCAGGCTCTCCACTGTGGTCGCCACCCTAGCAGTGTTGGTGACATCCCCTGTGCCCGTAGCCTCTGGGACTCCTCCAAACGGCTATGGGCCTGCTGGAGTGTCGCGGACATCTCCCTCTGAATGTCACGGCTGCATCCTAACACCTCCATCAGCTCCGGGTTGACCTCTTCTACAGGCTCAACATCAGGCCAGGACCCAGGTGGACCCTGGGTCCAACTGCTGCCTCACCTGGGGGTTCCTGCCTCCACCTGATGTGCATCAGCAGCTGTGTGGTGCTCACCAGATTGTGCCCCAGAAGCCTGACCACTAACATTTCTCACTGAGGCATTTGCATCTGCCCTGGTGGGGGGTGGGCATGAGGGTGTGATGCGGCTCGTACTGTGGCATCCTTGGAGCTCTCCTCTGAGGTGGTCTCATGGGAGACTGCAGAAGGGGCTGCCCAGGAGGGCCTGCGGGATAATGGACATGATGTCAGTGGGAGGGATGGGTCAGTCAGTAAGGCAATAACAATTCACGTTTGACAGGTCCTCCAGATGGGACCCAGTGGTTCCACATCTCTGCGGCGCCCGCCAGCCTCTCCGTTGGTGACCGCTCGGTCCTCGGCCACACCAGTCACCTCCTCGAAGGTGTTGAGGATCCTGATGTCTGGCACACCACTGCCAGTCTGGGCTCTCTCCCGGCGATTGTGGGAGAGCTTTTCCTGAGGAGACACAGAGGGGGACTTGTTAGCCACACGTGTGGTTCTCAGTGGTGTGAAGGAAGGGTCGGGGGGGGTTGAAGGGGGAGGGGAGTGGCCGCTCCCATGGGGGCGGAAAGGTCTTGAGGGTCTTTTGGGTGGAGACTCTTGTGCTGCCCAGCGTAGGTCATTGACCTTTTTCCTGCACTGTAGGCCCGTCCTCCTGGTCACACTCCCCAAGCTCACAGCTGGCACCACCTCCTCCCAGGTGGCACTGGCTGCCCTATGGCTGACCCTCCTCGGACCTCGGGGGAACAGAACATCCCTCCTGGCCTCCACAGCATTTAGCGGCCTCCCCAGGTCAGCATCCCCGAATCTTGGGGCCGGCCTTCTTGGCGCCATTGTTGCGAGCTGGCTGGGGTTGGCTGAGCAAGTGCAGCTTAAGTGCTGCTCGACCTAGTTCGCGGGGGGTTGACGAGCGCGGTGCCGTTGAATCGGCTGACGAGCCTTCATTTGTGGCGAGAAGCCCGTGAGGCCTTGTTATGTGGGCCAATTAACGTTGAATAGCATTGCCGGCCTCGCTGGGCCGAGCACCAGGAAGCTCGCGGAAATTCCTGCTCGCTACAACACAGAAATCCTTCTGGAAAATTGGGCCCTGAAGCTGCTGCCGGGCACGTTAAGCGGGGATTTTCTCAGTGGCTGGAGTGACAAGAAACACCCCGCTTTTCAGCTTCAGTTTGCCGTTTCTTCTGGCCTCGAGGAGTTTCTCTCCGCCAAGGATGTACTTGAGTCATTCCCTGCTGGCGAGCCCTGCAGGAAAGGCTCCTCACAGATCAGGGCGTCATTTTGTCTGGCAGTCCTGATCTCCCCTCTCCCACAACCTTTCAGCACCCCTCCCCCCCCCCACCGGATTTGACCCCACCCTCCCATCCCAACCCCCCAAACTCTGGAGGCCCCCGGGAACACTCCCTCAACCCCTTCCACCTGGTAAGGGCCCTGCGCTCAGGCCCGCACCCGACAGTGTCAACCTGGCAGCCGGGCACCCTGGCGCTGCAAGGTTCCCTTGCCAGGGTGCCAGCCTGCCTTATCCCCGGCCACCCAGGGGTCTCTACTGGCCATGGAGACCCACCCAGGTGCCATTACGACTGGTCCGCGTTTGTAGAAACCAGTACTAAATGGCATCCTGGTGAAGTCTCCCAGGTGCAGCTGTTAGGTCCTGGGCGCTGGGAAAATGCCGTGAACGCATATTTAAATTAGCCTAATTGCTCATTTAAATATCCAGATCTGGATCATGGCCAGTGCGGGCGAGATCCAGATCGCGATGATGTACCGAAATCTCGCAAGGCGTTTCGGGCATTGCAAATCTCACGAGGCCTCTCACCAAGTCGGGCATGTCGAGGCACCTGAATCACGCCCAATATGCCTGAATAGCTCAAGAAAATAGAATTCCTATAGCGCAGAAAGAGGCTATTCGGCCTCTCGAGTCTGCACCGACCCTTTGAAAGAGCACTCCACCCATGTCCACTCACCTGCCACCTGCCCTAGCCCCATAACCCATAGCGTAAGCTGCACATCCCTGGACGCTAAAGGACAATTTAGCATGACCAATCCACCTAAGCTGCACATCTTTGGACAGCAGAAGGAAACTGGAGCACCTCAAGGAAGCCCACATAGACACTGTGAGGATGTGTAAACTCCACACAATGTCACTCAAGGTTGAACCCAGGTCCCTGGCACTATGAGAAAACAGTGCTAACCAATGTGCCACTGTACCACCCTCCAGATTTCAGGACAGAACATGTATTTCTCTGTAATGTCTGATGTGTTTTCTGAAAGGACACTAAGAAAGGTGCAGAACGCTCCAATTACTGCGCCACTGCCAGGTTGCATGAATATTTTCTCAAACCTGCGAGACTCTGTTTCAAGACGAAAGATTTAAATGTTTGCCCATATTTCTATTAAGCCAGAGGAGCTGGCAAAGGCACACAGCTGCACCATACACATATACCTGCATTTGGAGATTAATGTGAAAATCGCTTATTGTCAAAAGTAGGCTTCAAATGAAGTTCCTGTGAAAAGCCCCTAGTCGCTAGATTCCGGCGCCTGCTCGGGGAGGCTGGTACAGGAATGGTAATGTACAAACCTGCATTGAGAAGGTCAGAGTAACATCAGCATTTGCTCAGCGAGTTGCTCCCTCACTCCATTACTCAGCGAGTGTCTCCCTCACTCCATTGCTCAGCGAGTGGCTCCCTCACTCCATTGCTCAGCGAGTGGCTCCCTCACTCCATTACTCAGCGAGTGTCTCCCTCACTCCATTGCTCAGCGAGTGGCTCCCTCACTCCATTGCTCAGCGAGTGACTGACTCACTCCATTGCTCAGCGAGTGGCTCCCTCACTCCATTGCTCAGCGAGTGGCTCCCTCACTCCATTGCTCAGCGAGGGGCTCCCTCACTCCATTACTCAGCGAGTGGCTCCCTCACTCCATTGCTCAGCGAGTGGCTCCCTCACTCCATTGCTCAGCGAGTGGCACCCTCACTCCATTGCTCAGCGAGTGGCTCCCTCACTCCATGGCTCAGCGAGTGGCTCCCTCACTCCATTGCTCAGTGAGTGTCTCTCTCACTCCAATGCTCAGCGAGTGGCTCCCTCACTCCATTGCTCAGCGAGTGGCTCCCTCACTCCATTGCACAGCGAGTGACTGACTCACTCCATTGCTCAGCGAGTGGCTCCCTCACTCCATTGCTCAGCGAGTGACTGACTCACTCCATTGCTCAGCGAGTGGCTCCCTCACTCCATTGCTCAGCGAGTGGCTCCCTCACTCCATTGCTCAGCGAGTGGCTCCCTCACTCCATTACTCAGCGAGTGGCTCCCTCACTCCATTGCTCAGCGAGTGGCTCCCTCACTCCATTGCTCAGCGAGTGGCTCCCTCACTCCATGGCTTAGCGAGTGGCTCCCTCACTCCATTGCTCAGTGAGTGTCTCTCTCACTCCAATGCTCAGCGAGTGGCTCCCTCACTCCATTGCTCAGCGAGTGGCTCCCTCACTCCATTGCTCAGCGAGTGGCTCCCTCACACCATTGCTCAGCGAGTGGCTCACTCACTCCATTACTCAGCGAGTGGCTCCCTCACTCCATTGCTCAGCGAGTGGCTCCCTCACTCCATTACTCAGCGAGTGGCTCCTTCACTCCATTACTCAGCGTGTGGCTCCTTCACTCCATTACTCAGCGAGTGGCTCCCTCACTCCATTGCTCAGCGAGTGTCTCACTCACTCCATTGCTCAGCGAGGGGCTCCCTCACTCCATTGATCAGCGAGTGGCTCCCTCACTCCATTGCTCAGCGAGTGGCTCCCTCACTCCATTGCTCAGCGAGTGGCTCCCTCACTCCATTGCTCAGCGAGTGGCTCCCTCACTCCATTACTCAGTGAGTGGCTCCTTCACTCCATTACTCAGCGAGTGGCTCCCTCACTCCATTGCTCAGCGAGTGGCTCCCTCACTCCATTGCTCAGCGAGTGGCTCCTTCACACCATTGCTCAGCGATTGGCTCCCTCACTCCATTGCTCAGCGAGGGGCTCCCTCACTCCATTACTCAGAGAGTGTCTCCCTCACTCCATTGCTCAGCGAGTGGCTCCTTCACTCGTTTGCTCAGCGAGGGGCTCCCTCACTCCATTGCTCAGCGAGTGGCTCCCTCACTCCATTGCTCAGCGAGTGGCTCCCTCACTCCTTTGCTCAGCGAGTGGCTCCCTCACTCCATTGCTCAGCGAGTGGCTCCTTCACTCCTTTGCTCAGCGAGTGTCTCCCTCACTCCATTGCTCAGCGAGTGGCTCCTTCACTCCTTTGCTCAGCGAGGGGCTCCCTCACTCCATTGCTCAGCGAGGGGCTCCCTCACTCCATTACTCAGAGAGTGTCTCCCTCACTCCATTGCTCAGCGAGGGGCTCCCTCACTCCATTACTCAGCGTGTGGCTCCTTCACTCCATTACTCAGCGAGTGGCTCCCTCACTCCATTGCTCAGCGAGTGTCTCACTCACTCCATTGCTCAGCGAGGGGCTCCCTCACTCCATTGATCAGCGAGTGGCTCCCTCACTCCATTGCTCAGCGAGTGGCTCCCTCACTCCATTGCTCAGCGAGTGGCTCCCTCACTCCATTGCTCAGCGAGTGGCTCCCTCACTCCATTACTCAGTGAGTGGCTCCTTCACTCCATTACTCAGCGAGTGGCTCCCTCACTCCATTGCTCAGCGAGTGGCTCCCTCACTCCATTGCTCAGCGAGTGGCTCCTTCACACCATTGCTCAGCGATTGGCTCCCTCACTCCATTGCTCAGCGAGGGGCTCCCTCACTCCATTACTCAGAGAGTGTCTCCCTCACTCCATTGCTCAGCGAGTGGCTCCTTCACTCGTTTGCTCAGCGAGGGGCTCCCTCACTCCATTGCTCAGCGAGTGTCTCACTCACTCCATTGCTCAGCGAGTGGCTCCCTCACTCCTTTGCTCAGCGAGTGGCTCCCTCACTCCATTGCTCAGCGAGTGGCTCCTTCACTCCTTTGCTCAGCGAGTGTCTCCCTCACTGCATTGCTCAGCGAGTGGCTCCTTCACTCCTTTGCTCAGCGAGGGGCTCCCTCACTCCATTGCTCAGCGAGTGGCTCCTTCACTCCATTGCTCAGCGAGTGGCTCCCTCACTCCATTGCTCAGCGAGTGGCTCCTTCACACCATTGCTCAGCGATTGGCTCCCTCACTCCATTGCTCAGCGAGGGGCTCCCTCACTCCATTACTCAGAGAGTGTCTCCCTCACTCCATTGCTCAGCGAGTGGCTCCTTCACTCGTTTGCTCAGCGAGGGGCTCCCTCACTCCATTGCTCAGTGAGTGTCTCACTCACTCCATTGCTCAGCGAGTGGCTCCCTCACTCCTTTGCTCAGCGAGTGGCTCCCTCACTCCATTGCTCAGCGAGTGGCTCCTTCACTCCTTTGCTCAGCGAGTGTCTCCCTCACTCCATTGCTCAGCGAGTGGCTCCTTCACTCCATTGCTCAGCGAGTGGCTCCTTCACTCCATTGCTCAGCGAGGGGCTCCCTCACTCCATTACTCAGAGAGTGTCTCCCTCACTCCATTGCTCAGCGAGTGGCTCCCTCACTCCATTGCTCAGCGAGTGTCTCACTCACTCCATTGATCAGCGAGTGGCTCCCTCGCTCCATTGCTCAGCGAGGGGCTCCCTCACTACATTGCTCAGAGAGTGGCTCCCTCACTCCATTGCTCAGCGAGTGGCTCCCTCACTCCATTGCTCAGCGAGTGTCTCCCTCACTCCATTACTCAGCGAGTGGCTCCCTCGCTCCATTGCTCAGCGAGTTGCTCCCTCACTCCATTGCTCAGCGAGTGGCTCCCTCACTCCATTGCTCAGCGAGTGGCTCCCTCACTCCTTTGCTCAGCGAGTGGCTCCTTCACTCCTTTGCTCAGCGAGGGGCTCCCTCACTCCATTGCTCTGCGAGTGGCTCCCTCACTCCATTGCTCAGCGAGTGGCTCCCTCACTCCATGGCTCAGCGAGTGGCTCCCTCACTCCATTGCTCAGCGAGTGGCTCCCTCACTCCATTGCTCAGCGAGTGGCTCCCTCACTCCTTTGCTCAGCGAGTGGCTCCTTCACTCCATTGCTCAGCGAAGTGCTCCCTCACTCCATTGCTCAGTGGGAGGCTCCCTCACTCCATTGCTCAGCGAGTGGCTCCCTCACTCCATTGCTCAGCGAGTGGCTCAGTCACTCCATTGCTCAGCGAGTGGCTCCCTCACTCCATTGCTCAGCGAGTGTCTCCCTCACTCCATTGCTCAGCGAGGGGCTCCCTCACTCCATTGCTCAGCGAGTGTCTCACTCACTCCATTGCTCAGCGAGTGGCTCCCTCACTCCATTGCTCAGCGAGTGGCTCCCTCACTCCATGGCTCAGTAAGTGGCTCCCTCACTCCATTGCTCAGCGAGTGGCTCCCTCACTCCATTGCTCAGCGAGTGGCTCCTTCACTCCATTGCTCAGCGAGTGGGTCCCTCACTCCATTGCTCAGCGAGTGTCTCCCTCACTCCATTGCTCAGCGAGGGGCTCCCTCACTCCATTGCTCAGCGAGTGTCTCACTCACTCCATTGCTCAGCGAGTGGCTCCCTCACTCCATTGCTCAGCGAGTGGCTTCCTCACTCCTCTGCTCAGCGAGTGGCTCCCTCACTCCATTGCTCAGCGAGTGGTTCCCTCACTCCATGGCTCAGCAAGTGGCTCCCTCACTCCATTGCTCAGCGACTGGCTCCCTCACTCCATTGCTCAGCGAGTGGCTCCTTCACTCCATTGCTCAGCGAGTGGCTCCCTCACTCCATGGCTCAGCGAGTGGCTCCCTCACTCCATTGCTCAGCGAGTGGCTCCTTCACTCCTTTGCTCAGCGAGTGGCTCCCTCACTCCATTGCTCAGCGAGTGGCTCCTTCACTCCATTGCTCAGCGAGGGGCTCCCTCACTCCATTACTCAGAGAGTGTCTCCCTCACTCCATTGCTCAGCAAGTGGCTCCTTCACTCCATTGCTCAGCGAGGGGCTCCCTCACTCCATTGCTCAGCGAGTGGCTCCCTCACTCCATTACTCAGCGAGGGGCTCCCTCTCTCCATTGCTCAGCGAGTGGCTCCCTCACTCCATTGCTCAGCGAGTGGCTCAGTCACTCCATTGCTCAGCGAGTGGCTCCCTCACTCCATTGCTCTGCGGGTGGCTCCCTCACTACATAGCTCAGCGAATGTCTCTCTCACTCCAGCAGTAGTTACTCACTAACAACTTGCTCACAGACAGTTCCACCAGGACCAGTCAGCTCCTGACCTCATTGCAGCCCGAGTCCAAACATAGACAAAAAAGCTGAAGAGGTGAGGTGAGAGTAGCTGCCCTTGATATCAAGGCAGCACTTTAATGATTATGGCATCAAAACTAGAGCCAATGGACAATCAGGGGGAAGATTCTCCACTGGTTGGAGTCATACCTGTCACAAAGGAAGATGATTGTGGTTGCTGAGGATCAATATTCTGGGGCATCACTGCATGAGTTCCTCAGGGTGGTGTCCTCGGCTCAGCACTGTTGCTTCACAGCGCCAGGGTCCCAGGTTTGTTTCCCGGCTTGGGCCACTGTCTGTGCGGAGTCTGCACGCTCTCCCCCTGTCTGCGTGGGTTTCCTCCGGGTGCTCCGGTTTCCTCCCACAAGTCCTGAAAGACGTGCTGTTAGATAATCTGGACATTCTGAATTCTCCCACTGTGCCAGTATGTGGCGACTAGGGGCTTTTCACAGTAACTTCATTGCAGTATTAATGTAAGCCTACTTGTGACAATTAAGATTGTTTTTTTTTAAATTAAACATGATCTTCAGCTGCGGCATCAATGACATTCCTTCCATCAGAAGGTGAGAAGTGGGGATGTTCGCTGATGACTGCGTAATCTTCAACACCATTTGCAACTCCTCAGATATTAAAGCAGTCCATGCCCTTATGCAACAAGACCAGGACAAAGTTCAGCTTGGGCTGACACGTGGCAAATAACATTCATGCCACACAAATGCCAGGCAATGGCCATCTCCAACAAGAGAGAACCTAGCCATTGCCCCTTGACATTCTATGGCATTGCCATCACTGAATCCCCAATAATCAATATCATGGGGGTTACCATTGACCAGAAACTGAACTGGACTAGCCGTATGAATACTGTGGTTACAGAGTCAGGTCAGAGGTTTGTAGTAATGCGGCGAGTAACTCACTTCCTGACTCCCCAGAGCTTTTCCACCATATACAAGGCACAAGTCAGGGGTGTGATGGAATACTCTCCACTTGCCTGGATGAGTGCAGCTCCAACAACACTCAAGACGCTTGACACCATCCAGGACAAAGCAACCCACTTGATTGGCATCCCATCCACCACTTTCAACATCCAAATATTATGACCTTGTTCAAAAAAGGTAATAAGGATAGCCACAGCAGTTGCAGGATAGCATCATGGGCAAGCTTCTGGATATAATTATCCAGGATAGAATTAGTTGTCACATGTCAAAATGTGGGTTGATTAGGGAGAGCCAGCATCGGTTTCAAAGAAATCTTGTTTAACTAACTTGCTGGAGCTTTTTTGAGGAGGTAATAGAAAGAGACGATGAAAGTAATGTTGTAGATGTGCTGTACATGGACTTCCAGAAGACATTTCATACAGTGCCACACAACAGACTTGTGAGAAAAGTTATAGCTCATGGAATAAAAGGGACAGTAGCAATGTGATACAAAATTGGCTGACTAATAGGAGACAGAGAGCAACGGTCAGAGAATCATAGAGGTTAACAGCATGAAAACAGGCCCTTCAACCCAACTTGTCCATGCTGCCCAGTTTTTACAACTAAGCTAGTCGCAATGAATATTTTTTGGGCTGGAGAAATGTTTATAGGGGTCGGTATTGGGACCGTGCTTTTCCTGATGTATATTAATGATCTACATCTTGGTGTGCAGGGGACAATTTCAAAGTTTGTAGAAAACACAAAACTTGGAAGTATTGTAAACTGTGAAGAGGACAGTGTAGAACTTCAAAAGGCATGGACAAGTTGGTGAAATGAGCAGATAGGTGGCAGATTAAGTTCAATGTGGAGAAGTGTGAGGTGATGCATTTTGGTAGGAAGAACATGGAGAGATAATATAAAATAAGAGGCAAAATTCTCAAAGGAATACATGTGCATAGATCATTGGAGGTAACAGGACAGATGGAGAGAACATAATATTCTGGGCTTTATTAATAGCGGCATGGAGTACAGGAGCAAGGAAGTTATGCTGAACTATACAAGACTTAACTTATACTTAGGCCTCAGATGGAATATTGCGTACAGTTCTGGGTGCCATACTATAGGAAAAATGTGGACACATTGGAGAGGTTTACAAGAATGGTTCCAGGGATGAGAAACTTCAGTGATGAGGATAGATTGGAGAGGTTGGGGCTCTTCTCCTTGGAAAGGAGAAGGCTAAAATGAGATTTGATAGAGATGTTCAAAATCATGAGGGAGGCTGGACAGAACAGATAGGGAGAAACTGTTTCCGCTGGAAAAAGGATCAAGAACGAGAGGGCACAGATTTAATGTGATTTACTAAAGAAACAAATGTGATGTGAGAAGAAAGTTTGGCTGGGGTCTGGAATGCATTGCCTGGACGTATGGTGGAGGCAGGTTCAATCTGAAGCATTTAAGAGGGCATTAGATGATTACTTGAATAGAAACAATGTGCAGGGGTACGGGGAAAGGTAGGGGGTGCTTGTTTGGAGAAACAGTACAGACACAATGAGCCAAATTGCCTCCTTGTGCATTGTGATTCTGTGAACATTCACTCCTTCCACCACTGACGAACAGTGGCAGCTATCTCCAAGATGCACTGCAGAAACTCATCAAGATTGCTTCGACAATACCTTCCAAACCAACAACCTCTACCACCTAGAAGAACAAGCTCAGCAGATGCATGGTAACACCGCCACCTGTTAGTCCCCCCTGTAGCCACCTGGGTTGGCCACTTCCCGACTTTAAAATGGTGACTACAGGGAAATTCAGCCAACACAGGCAAAACTAGCAGGTGCAAAGTTTCCTGTGTATTAGACTTTGCAGAAACCCAGACAGCACTGAAACTACCGACCATCTGCATACTAATGAGCGGGAACAATTGGAAACATTTAGTAAAACAAGGTCAAGCCAGACTCCTCGGCGCCAGCAGGAGCCAAGACAAAGGAAGGCCAACGGACACCTAGGGACTGCCCAGCGATCAGGGAACAGCTCCAGTATTGGAGAAATCGATCCAAGTGATCGGAACGCAGACCAATCACTTGGAACCAGGTACGGGGTCCGCCCAAAGGGGCGGGAAGCCCCTGGGGACTATAAAGTAGAGTCCCCAAGTTCAAATCGTCCTTCTTGGCAGGGTCACTCAGCAGATCGAACCAACCCTTGACAGTGAACTGCCTAAGTTGCTGCACCAACCAAGTAAGTCTCCAGCCAACGCACGCTACGAGATAGGCGCTCCTAGCTACCAGTCCATACCAGCTTTGAAGCCCGCAGATTCAGAACCCGAACGAAAGGCCATTTGTTCCCCTGACCTGGTGGGCCAGTCCGAAGCTAAGTATAGGCCTATAGTGTTAGAGATAATCTAGTAAGTAGAGTTTTATGCATGAGTAGTGATTGACTGTGTATAATAAATGTGTTTGATTTGAAACTTACTAACTGGTGTACTGAGTTATTGATCAGTACTTGAACTTGAACCTCGTGACGGTATCATAAAGATACCTGGCAACTCTAGAGCAAAGGTTATAGAAACAGAGCAAATTAAGTAAAGATACAACGGGCAACAGCCACATACCAGCAGACTTGGGACTATATCACCGTTTCTTCATTGTTGCTGGATCATAGCACTCCCTTCCTAACAGCATTGTGGGTGATGTGTAGGGTGTACCTACACCATAAGGACTGTAGCGGTTCACGAAGGCCTTTCACGCTGGGCCTTCAGCACTGCAAGCAGCTCAATCCCTAATCCTCCCTCCCCTTCTCTTTCTTCCTAAAGATGGTCCTTGAAAACACCTTGTTGATCAAGCTTTCGATCTCCTGTCAAAGGTGATACATAAATGCAATTTGTTTGTGGTGAAAATGGATGTTAGACAGAGCTGGAATAGATTGTTTGGGTGACATTAGTGAGACAGGTGGCTCTTTAGTTTCATGATTATGATCAGTAAAAGCAGCATTCTATTTCCCATGTATTATATTTAAGATTCCCCCACCGTCAATTCACTTGAATTCACGTCTCTGAAAGGTTTCTAGATTGCAAGCCCAGTAACCTCACTACTGTGTGACCGTCCCCACTGGCACAAGGGCTGAGGCATTTTGTTCTTGGATTTAAGGCAGGGATTGGCAACTAGGGAGAGTGGTACTGCTTGCTCACACCAATTAGAGTTGTTCTCTTCCCTGGTTATGTGTGAGTCAGTGAGGAGGAGGCAAATGGGGGGATTGTACTGAAAGCACCTTCAAGGTAGGGCCCCAGACAGCTCTTGTTCGGGCCAAAGGCCATCTACCACATGTGGATGAAACACGTGTGTGATCAGAATTGATTTTGATGATCTACAGGAAGTACATTTATTCAACACACATAGTTCAGAAGTCTGGTTTTAGACATTGACAGGATGAATCGGCTATCCTGGATGTTAGACTTAAATATCCTTGCATCTGGTTTATATCCTGAATCCAAGAAAGATCATTCAGTAAACAGCTGGGATTCCTTATTGTTCTGCAATGTGACAGCAATACACAATGTCACTACTGAATAAAATGAGCTGATCTGAAGATTTCTTCACCACCAATCCATGTGGTTCTATTTTAATTTGCATACTTTTCAAGTGGTGACATTTTGCATTGTTCCACGTATTAAGTAAAATTATTTAAATTATGGTTTGTTCTAAAAGATTAACTGCAGTACTAGCAGCTGTTACAAATTCTTAACCCCCCCCACCCCCGTCCCCCCAGCTTCCCAATCCCTCCTCTGGGTTTCAGATGTGGAGGTGTCTGCTATTTTAGGGTTAAATAAAAGGACTTTGTCAATGTATATGTATTAGCCTGCCTTAATAAAACACAGCAGGCAGGTTCAGCCAATCTCTAACGGGCAAACAATGGTGCGAGAGAGATTGCAGAAAAGTGCAAAGTGTCTTCAGATTAAGCTCTGCTGTGCAGTAGGAGCAAGAGGTTAAAGCTAGACCCTGGAGAGCTCTTAGTTGCTGCCTTGTTTCAGGAACTCAAGGTTGGATGAAAGCTGTTTAAGATAATCCAGCATTCCCTGTAGCAGGAGCAAGCCCTCACAGAGGAACAAGCAAAGCCAAAGGAGAGTTGAGCTGAACTTCTGGAATCCAAGGTAAACTGTTACTGCATTTCTTGAAAGCATAGATTTTTCAGAATATTTATGAGTTTGAGTGTCGCAAAATTAGTCAATGCTTTGATAAGGCATAGTCTATCTTTGCAGAAGAACCATCTTAGATGACTATTTAAGAGAATGCTGTAACTAAATAATTCTACATACATGAACTTGAGTTTGGATAATCTCAAAAAACAATAATTACAGATTTTCAAATGACTATTTAGTTTCTTTAATTTGATGTCCATACTTTATCAGCATGTTTTTTTCCCATGTTTTGAAAATATGAGGAAATTAATCATCTCTGGCTCTGATTTACACAGGTGAAAGCAGATCTAATAAGCAAGGGGATAACCTTTCGTCCATGAGTTAAACTCATAGCAGCTCCTAAATCAAAAAAACCACTCTCCTAACAAGCTGGAGTTTCTTCTGTGTTGAATTCTCCACTGCTTTCTAGAAAACCTTGGCTCGAGCTTTATAGTGTAGATTGGTTCTGATTGAAGAAGTTTACATTTTTCAAAAATACCTAAGACAGATGAAACTATTTATTTTTGTTTGTATTTTTTTTTGGTTGCTGCGTTCCAATTTGAACGTGGGTCTCGAACAAGGATTAAGAGATAATTACCCTGTCGGTCAGATCTACAAATCATCGCAGGTGGTTGGAATGCTAAGCTAGTGCTTGGGGACTATGCAGTTGGGCACAGCATGTGTGGTCTGAGACCCACTTGTGACAAAGAAACGTCTCTAGTCATCCTTACACCGTCTCGGGATGACCATCACAGTGCAGGACAGCGAGTTAGCTGTCATCACTTCAGAGGCTCCGTGCTGTCTCCCCATGTGTCATCCTTCTCCTGCTCCCCTCAGCTCCTTACCTGTATCCTGGTGTTTGGTGATTAATGCTGCATTGCACATCCAGGTCTGTCCCGGACAGTTTACATTTGTACCAGCAAGAAGACCATTGCACGTAAAGCAAAGGGTGCAGGCATTTAATGTGTTCAATATTAACCAAGTGACCACAGTAAAAAAACATGTGGTACAAGTCACAGAACAACATAGTAGTGCTAGTTAATGGGCTTCCTGTTGTGCAATAAAGCTGACAACCTCATTTTGGGGGGAAGATTATTACCTCCTTGTCATGTTTTCTCGCCCTAAACTTTTTTTTCTTTCATGTAGTCAATTGATTAGAGCAATGGTTGCAGTGTATATGTTAACTGCACGGAGCATTTGCCTATTAAATTGACTCACTTAAACATTTTCCTCCTTCATTAATCAAGTAAAATAAGAACGAAAATAAACATGGAGAATAAAAATCTCTGAACTCCAAGTGTTAATTTAGTTGTAAAGTTGATATTTGATCTCTGAAGGAATCAGCTATGTATTCCTGGATCAATAATCAATGGAAGGTTATCGGCCAGGACTTACTGCTTTTTTTTTAGCTGTCCAATAAGCGGTAACAACAGGCAGCTACTATATGTTCCTTTGATGTTGGGTTGGTAATGGAGAAAATTTACTCTTTAGAAAATGCAATCCAGATGAATTTCTTTTATATCAAGGTGATTAAATGTGTATTATGCCTTTGTTACCTCTAGACATGATATTCCAGTGCTCTCACAGCTGGTCTATTTTGTATCCCCACTTAAATTTGGAACTCATCTTAAACCACAAAGTCCTGTTCATCCATCCCACTATGCTCACTGACCAGGGTGACCCAAGCCCTAGCAGGGCCCAGGCACAAGCAAATATTTCCAACACTTTGCCAGAACAACAGTAATCGTTGGCCGAGTAGCCTGCCAGTCAGATGGTCCACCCACCACATTGGCTGCTTTGGAAGCTACCAGGGCAATGGTAATTATTGACCAAGTAGACCATGCCACGTTTTCAACTCCTTTCTCTCTTGCTTGCCTCGCGTGAGGAGAGTTCTGTTTGTTGGGCATTAGCGGCAGAAGACACGGTGGACGATTTCTTCAGACGTGGATTGCAAGGTGAACAAGGCAAAGCGTCTGCCTCTGCAGTAAGTTAAGGGCTTTACTCCCCCATCCTGCCTCATGGTTTCCTGATACAATGTTCCAGCTCCTCTGTCCCCAACACTACGTTACATCGAGCGTTCTCAAATCCACACTTGATAGCCAGGATTCCCAACCTCTTCCTGCTCAATGGTTAGGTTTTCCAGTCAACCACCCTTGAGCGGGAGGAGGCAGTCTGTTTTTCACTTGAGTATATCCAATTTGCTTCAACCGGTACAGTTTCCAGTTCAAAGAATCATTGAAGCAGCACATGTCAACTGGCTCCACTTAATTAAGGGGGACGGTTAATGAGATGGGGGAGAGGGGAATAAGGGGCTCGTAAACAAGTGCACCAGGATTTGTCTCCTGGTCCCTGTTGCTCACCTACAATAGCTCCTGGTTGTGGTAGTACCAGGTATTGCGGTACCTGAAAGGCTGATGACCATTGATTAGACCCAGGAGTCTACCATTGGCTGTTGTTACGTAGCTCCGCCCTGACAGGCGGAGTATAAGAGATGGTGCCGTCCCAGCAGCCTTCACTTTCTGTACCGAAGCTGCTGGGGAACAAGTTCTAGTACATTATGAAATCACTTCGTCTTGAGTGTAATTGATTGCGCATCAATTTAATCTACTAGAATTAAGCTGGAAGGATGGATCTCCGAATCAAACCGGAGTGCCTTCAACTCAGCCCCCACACGGAGAACTCGGCTGCAATATTTAAACACTGGCTGGCGTGCTTTAAAGGCTACCTCGAGACGGCCGGAGGCACCCCCTCAGAAGGACAGAAAATGCACCTCCTGCGCTCAAGGGTCAGCCCTGGGATCTACACCCTTATCGAGGAGGCAGAGCACTATGATGCCGCGATCGAACTGTTAAAAGGACATTATATCCGCCCTGTAAATCAGGTCTACGCACATCACCTGCTTGCGACTAGACGGCAAAGCCCCGGGGAATCGTTGGAAGATTTCTACCGGGCGCTACTGGTGCTGGGCTGAAACTGTGGCTGCCCGCAAGTTTCGGGGAGCGAGCACACGGAACTTTTAATCAGGGATGCCTTCGTAGCAGGTCTGAGCTCCTCAGATATCCGCCGAAGACTCCTAAAAAAGGACACCCTGGGACTTAGAGAGGCCCGGTTCCTGGCAGGGTCCATGGACGTTGCCTACAAAAGCGCGCAGTCCTATGCGCCCGACCATGCGGCGGCCCCCTGGGCTGCGTGGCACCCCACAGCGGCAGCCCCACAGACCTTCCCCCTGACCCCGCAGGCCTGCGCTACGAGACGGCCCGCTAACGCCGCCGGGCCCCGCTGTTTCTTCTGAGGGCAGGCGAATCATCCCCGCCCGCGCTGCCCGGCCCGCACCACCGCCTGCAAAGGGTGCGTCAAGAAGGGCCACTTTGTGGGGGTCTGCCAGGCCCACGCCATGGCCGCAGTCTCCAGCGACTATAGACCGTCGCGGCAACCCCCCCTTCAGGCCCCGACCGGCCAGCACTCACTGCCACCCCCCTATCCTAGGGCCACCTGCGACCCACGGGCGTGGCCATCTTGCCCCCCGGACACCACGCTGGACGGGTGGGCGCCGCCATTTTGTCCATTGCTGCCGCCATCTTGTTCATCCCCGGACACCATGTGCGACCCATGGGTGACATCATCTTGGATGGGGCCCCAGGCCCCCAGCACGGCCGACTACACGCTGCCCGATCAGAACTCGCAATTGCTTCATCTGGCCTTGGTGACACTGGACCAGAGTCGACCCCGGACACTCGCAACAGCTACAACGACGGTCTTCATCAACGGCCACGAGACGTCTTGCCTGATTGACTCTGGGAGCACGGAAAGCTTTGTTCACCCCGACACGGTAAGGCGCTGTTCACTTGTAACCCACCCTGTAAATCAAAGGATCTCCCTGGCCTCCGGGTCACACTCGGTGGAGATAAAGGAGTTCTGCCTAGCGAACCTCACTGTCCAAGGCAGGAAATTCGACAATTTCCACCTGTATGTCCTGCAGCACCTCTGCGCGGCTACCCTCCTGGGGCTGGACTTCCAATGCCATTTGCAAAGCCTGACCTTTAAATTCGGTAGCCCTATACCTCCCCTTACTGTCTGCGGCCTTGCGACCCTTAAGGTCGACCCGCCTTCCCTGTTTGCGAACCTCACTCTGGATTGCAAACCCGTCGCCACCAGGAGCAGGCGGTACAGTGCCCAGGACCGGACCTTCATCAGGTCAGAGGTCCAAAGGCTGGTGGGGGAAGGGGTCATTGAAGTGAGCAACAGTCCCTGGAGAGCTCAAGTAGTGGTGGTAAAGCCCGGGGAAAAGCATAGGATGGTCATTGACTACAGCCAGACCATCAACAGGTTTTGCGCAGCTGGACGCGTACCCTCTCCCCTGTATAGCCGACCTGGAAAACAGGATCGCACAATACAAGGTCTTCTCCACGATGGATCTCAAGTCCGCCTACCACCAGCTACCCCTACGTAATAGTGACCGCAAGTACACTGCCTTCGTAGCAAATGGGCGGCTCTATCAATTTTTAAGAGTTCCCTTTGGTGTCACTAATGGGGTCTCGGTTTTCCAGCGAGAGATGGACCAAATGGTTGACCGGTATGGCTTACGTGCAACGTTCCCGTATCTGGATAATGTCACCATCTGCGGCCATGACCAGCAGGACCACGACACCAACCTTCGCAAATTTCTCCAGACCGCGAAAATCCTTAATCTGACATACAATAAGGATAAATGCGTGTTTAGCACCGACCGTCTAGCCATTCTAGGCTACGTAGTGCGAAGTGGAGTCATAGGCCCCGACCCTGAGCGCATGCGCCCCCTCATGGAGTTCCCCCTCCCTCACTGCCCCAAGGCCCTGAAGCGTTGCCTCGGGTTCTTCAGCTATTATGCACAGTGGGTCCCCAACTACGCAGACAAAGCCCGACCCCTAATCCAGTCCACAACCTTCCCCTTGTCGACGGAGGCCCGCCAGGCCTTCAGCCGCATCAAAGCAGACATTGCAAAGGCCACGATGCGCGCCATCAATGAGTCCCTCCCCTTCCAGGTCGAGAGCGATGCGTCCGACGTAGCTCTGGCGGCCACCCTAACCAAGCGGGCAGGCCCGTGGCGTTCTTCTCCCGTACCCTCCATGCTTCCGAAATTCGCCATTCCTCAGTCGAAAAAGAGGCCCAGGCCATAGTAGAAGCTGTGCGACATTGGAGGCATTACCTAGCCGGCAGGAGATTCACTCTCTTCACGGACCAACGGTCGGTTGACTTCATGGTCGATAATGCACAGCGGGGCAAGATTAAAAACGACAAGATCTTGCAGTGGAGGATAGAACTCTCCACCTTAAACTACGAGATCTTGTACCGTCCGGGGAAGCTAAACGAGCCTCCTGATGCCCTGTCTCACGGCACTTGTGCCACTGCACAAGTGGACCGCCTCCGAGCCCTCCACGAGGATCTCTGCCACCCGGGTGTCACTCGCTTTTTCCATTTTGTCAAGACCCGCAACCTGCCCTACTCCATCGAGGAGGTCAGGTCAGTCACCAGGGACTGCCAAATCTGCGCAGAGTGCAAACTGCACTTCTACCGGCCAGAGAGGGCGCACCTGATAAAGGCTTCCCGTCCCTTTGAACGCCTCAGCATGGATTTCAAAGGCCCCCTCCCCTCCACCGACCGCAACACGTATTTCCTGAACGTGATTGACGAGTACTCCCGGTTCCCTTTCGCCATCCACTGCCCAGACATGACCACAACCACCGTCATCAAGGCCCTCCAGGGTATCTTTACACTGTTCGGTTTCCCCGCGTACATACACAATGATAGGGGGTCCTCCTTTATGAGTGACGGACTGCGTCAATTCCTGCTCAGCAAGGGCATTGCCTCGAGCAGGATGACCAGTTACAACCCCCGGGGAAACGGACAGGTGGGGAGGGAGAACGGAACGGCCTGGAAGACTGTCCTACTGGCCCTACGGTCCAGGAATCTCCCAGTCTCCCGCTGGCAAGAAGTCCTCCTGATGGCCCTCCACGCCATCCGGTCGCTGCTCCGTACAACCACAAATCAGACACCTCATGAACGCCTCCTTGTTTTCCCCAGGAAGTCCTCCTCCGGGACCTCGCTCCCAACCTGGCTAGCGACACCCGGACCCATCCTGCTTTGGAAGCACGTGCGGGCGCACAAGTCGGACCCGTTGCTCGAGAGGGTCCACCTCTCAGTACGCCTACGTGGCGTTCCCTGACTGCCGGCAAGATACAGTCTCCCTTCGGGACCTGGCACCCGCCGGAACCCCACGCGCCCCCGAACCGTTGCCCCCCATTCCCCCCCCCCCCCCCCCCAGCGCATCACTGGAGGGTCAGTGCTCCCACCGCTCCTGCCTAGGCCCGCCCACCCACCGACGCCCCCTACAGGCCCCCCCCCCATGTCAACCTTTTGCCCCAACAGCGCCGCCTAGGGGTGATGAAGCTGCCAGGGAGAACGAAACCACGCCCCCGGAGTCAGAACCACTGCGACCCCCACCAGAATCGCCACCGAAGCCCAGACGCTCCAGAAGGACGACAAGGCCACCCGACCGACTGATTGCTTCGCTGTGACTCTAACTGTGAACTTTGTAAATATCCTCGGCAGCACAGTACCTCCATACCTGGTCATACCATGTTAAAGGCGACTGTTGCCACTGACCACCACCCCCATCGGACTCTTTTTTAACAGGGGGTGAATCTGCTAGTACCAGGTATTGCGGTACCTGAGAGGCTGATGACCATTGGTTAGACCCAGGAGTCTACCATTGGCTGTTGTCACGTAGCTCCGCCCTGAAGGCGGAGTATAAGAGATGGTGCCGTCCCAGCAGCCTTCACTTTCTGTACCGAAGCTGCTGGGGAACAAGTTCTAGTAGATTAAAGCCTTCAGTTATGAAATCACTTCGTCTTGAGTGTAATTAATTGCGTATCACTGGTCCAGCAACATCTCTATTTGAAAATTCTCATCCAGGTTTTCAAATCCTTCCCGAGGCTCGCCCCCTCCCTATCGCTGTAATCTCTGCCAGCCCCTGCAAACCTCCCGAGATCTTTCTGCTCCTTCATATCTGATCCTGACCAACCCCCATTTTTATTGTTCCGCCATTGGTGAATGTGCCTTCAGCTACCGGGGCCCTCGATTTGTGAATCCCACCTAAGCCTTCCCACCTTTTCACCTCTCTTGCCACATTCAAGACACTGCTTAACACCGCTATAATCACGCTTTTGGTCACTTGATTTGGTATTCCTTAGCTCAAAGCAAATTACTGCGGATGTTGGAATCTGAAGCAAAAACAGAAAATACTGGACAATCTGAGCAGGTCTGACAGCATCTGTGGAGAGAGAACGGAGCTAATATTTCGAGTCTGGACAACTTTGTCAAAGCTACAAAGAGTCATCGAGACTCGAAACATTAACTCCATTCTCTCTCCACAGATGCTCGCAGACCAGCTAAGATTATCCAGCATTTCCTGTGCTTGTGTTAATATTACCTTATGTGGCTCGGTGTTGAATTTGGTTTGTTAAATGCCCCTGTTAAACTTCTCAGCACATTTCAGTATTTTAAAGTCTATAAACGCATGCTGTGGTTGGATCATATTGAACACATTGGGAGGAATTCTCCATTCCTGTCACAGCGTTGATGGGGGCGGGGCCGGAAAATTCTACCAGCCGTTCAAAAGTCCATTGCCTTCGGCAGGACTGGGAAATCCCGTAGACGGGAGGTATAATAAAATTCCTCCAGTATCCTGGTATCAGTGAAAAGGTTTGCTGATGCACATTGATAACATTTTCTTCAACATTGATATCTTTCTTTCAGTGTATTCGCAAAAATGCCAAAGACATTCCCCTGGCTTCACCGGAAACACAAATCGCGATTGGCCGGGGAACAGCGGATAATCAAAAAATTGCGGTTTGCGCCCGGTGGCAATTCTAGCGTCATGCTCCGGTCATTCTAGCATCATGCTCCGGTCCCTTGCTGGTGGCGATATCTATGTGTGTGCCCCGCAGCATCAGATCCATGCGAAACGGTAATTTGCACGGATTTCAATATCATTAACGGCTTGGATACTTCATGCTCAACCCCTCCGCGATGCTCCATCCCTCTTAGGCGGAGGTCTTGCGAGTGTGAATTAATATAAGTATTTAGAAGCGGAGCCTGTGCACCATGGCTGCTGAGGGGCAGTGGTAGGCTAACCAAACACTGAAAAATACTTTAAAATTGTTGTGCTTGCTGTGGGGGGGGGGGGGGGGGGGGGGGGTGGCTGCCCGGGCTGAAGGCGCGAGCGGGAAGCGACTTGGTGCCAAGTCCTTGGACTCGGGGTGTCCCCCTCGGGATTGGGGTGGCCTGGCTCATTGCTGCCATTGTGGATTTAACACAACCCTTTGGTGCTGCTTACAGCCCCTGGATGTTCAATCTGCTGTGTCATTTGAATGCTCAGAAGGCCTCTGGTCATCTAGGAACCCACCAGGCCACCCCTCTGGACACCCTCATTTCCTGGTTGCTTCATCAATGCGATGAGCATGGCCAAGCTCAATCAGGGGCCCACCAGGTGTTGGCACTCCTCAGAAGCGCTCATCTCGACCAGAAGACACCTGCACCGTGGCCTTTGGGACCCTCCCTGGTTCTCTGCCACTGTCAGGGTAGAGGCCTCACCAGTGACTCCACCCCTCTGTATCACCAGCTGTTTCCTCCTGGTGAGGCTGGCAGTGCTGACGGCCTCTTCCAGCTCCTCCAAGGCGCTGTTCAGGAGGGCAGGTTTGAGTCTGCGGCCCACCCTGGGGAAGAGGGTGTCCCTTCTCTCCTCACTAGCATGGAGTTGTGGGTCCACCTTGGACTCCCAACCTCGGGAGGGACAGGTCTTCATGGTGGCTGCAATGAGTGTGCGGTAAGTGGAGCGGTTACAAACAGCTCCAGCTGTCAGGCTCTTTAGCACTAACTCCGGCCCAGTGGTTACAATTCTGGCTGGGCCAGGAATTGATCTGAATTCAGACCGGCAGAGTGCTGGCCCATCATAATGTCTGACCCGCTTACCGAAGACCACCCCGAATGGGAGTGCGAATCGCACAATATTCATTTGGCCTGGAATTCTCCGACCATTCAGATTCTCTTTTTGCTCCGGCAGCGCATCCCGCCCGCCAGTTTCCCGGCGGCGTGGGGTGGCCTCAATGGGAAATCCCCTTGACAAGTGGGGGGAACAGAGAATCCTGCTGCCAGCGAATGGCGTGCCGTAGAGAAACACACGGCTTTGGGGAACAGAGAATCCCGCTCTTAGACCCACAAATGGAGAATTCCCGCCATTGTTTTTTTACATTTCTGAGATTGGGGAGTGGACAGTTTGAGATCTCCATTATATTTTATGGGTTTGCTGGCGGACGCAGATGGTCTGGATTGAACAGTGAGGATGCTGAATGGATAAATTGTCTACATTTTCACATGATTTCCTTTTGAAAGATCAAGGACTACTTAGACAGAAGTTCCCCTCAGGATTTGATGCAGAAGAGTCTTTGATCAGTCAGACTGTAAACCCAATGGTGGATTATACTGTCTCGATGTAATCGTTTATCTTTATTATCCCACACTCCCCTATCCCCACTCAGCAGGGGAAGTTAAAATATCACCCCTCACTCACCTCCCCACCCACAATCTCAGTTAAAAGGGATTTACCGAAACCTTTCCCAGCCCAAACTAGCAATTTTAAATTAAAGGCATTGTGGATGCCTGTTCCAAGTTAACCAAGGGCCTCTTTGAATATGCAAATTGAGATCTGTTGATATAATTGGGACCCAGCCTGCCACTTTAACCTGAGATGTGGGTAATTTATTTCACTGTTAGGCAAAACCTGCCAGAAATAGCAGCCAGACCAGGTTTCTTTGTGGGATCAGGAGACTCCTCCAGGTCCTACAAGGACACCAGGGGCCTTTCTTGCCCAGGGCTCCACCCCACCGCCCCCTTGCTTTGCATGCCCTCCTCTTACCGAGCTTGTCCATTGAATCCCTGATGAGGTCTTTGAGCTGCTTTAATTCCCATGGGATGCCATTTCAAACTATGAAAGAGAGAAAACGCAACCTCAAGCTGCAGCCAGGGAAGTACTTTGAAAGCGTAGAGACTTTTGTAATGTAGGAAAATGAGGGAGCCATAATTACACCACAGCAAGATCCCACACACAGCACCAAGATAGCCACCAATTCATCTGTTTTTAACGACGCATGTTGGCCAGGATATTGGGGAGAATGACCCTGTTCTTTTTCAAAATACTGTTGTGGAATCTTCCATGTGCACCTGAGAGGGCAAGTTTAACATCATGAAAGGCTGAGGCTGGGATTTCCTGGCCCCGCCTGCTGTGGGCATCTTCCGGTGTTGCCGAAAGTCAGCAGACCTTTGGCTACCCTGCCGTACACCCCGTGGTGCATCCCACCATGGGGGACTGAAAACCCCAGCCAGAACCTCTGACAGTGCAGCGGTCCCTCAGTATTGCAATTGGGATGTTAGCTGAGTCTGATGCAGATGTAGATGTGACATTTCTGTGGCTGTAGAATTGTGTATCTTTAGAGCAGGGCTTTCCAATTTGTGGGTCATGACCCCTAGTGAGATCATGAAACAAAGTTTTGGATTGGCTACTGTGGGGCTCGGACTGATTTCTGACAGCTGTGAGGCCCCTTTAAGTCCTCACATTTCTATTGGTGGTCGTGGTCCAACAGACTGCTCTCTGAAGTCCGATTGCTGCCGCAAAAGAAATCTGTGAATAGAATAGAATGGTACAGAATCACTACAGTGCAGAAGGAGGCCATTCGACCCTTGAGTCTTCACCAACCCCTGGAAAGAGCACCTTACCTAGGCCTGCGCCCTAACCCCATCCCCGTAACTCCACCTAACCTTTTTGGACACGAAGGGGAAATTTAGCATGGCCAATCCACCTAACTGGCACATCTGTGGGAGGAAAGCCATGCAGACACGGGGAGAATGTGCAAACACAGACAGTCATCCGAGGCTGGAATTGAACCCGGGACTTGTATTAGCACTGCTAACCACTGTGCCACTGTGCCGCACATGGTAAAAATGTTGCCTTTTCATCAGCTCCCCCAAAACTCAACTTCTGTGCAACCCCACCCCGATCTTGAACTAAAGCCATCTCCTCCATTCATCGACACCCCACTCTCCCTGCTCAACAGCTATCGTATCCCTCAATTTTTTACCCTGGGGGTCACACAAAAACTGAGGCATTAAAATGAGTCACACTGGGAAAGCGTTTTGGGAAGCTTTGCTTTGGAGATAACACTGGGCTCATGTGATCTCCTGAAGTTGTTTCAGTTACCAGTGGTAGGCAGCGAAGAACTTTCCAGAAACTTACTGATCTGTTTTTATTTGTCACTGGTCTCACAATTTTGCCTCTTTAAGCAGATGACATGGCTCCACTAATCACTGAGGGAATCGGGCAAGAGAAGGGCAGTGGGGGCATGGTTTTAATCATAACACTCCAGCCACCATGGAGTGTGGGGCAGAATTGTCCCACCACGTTTATAAAATTCCTCATCTGATATAGAGTTATGCTGAACAAAAAGTGTGAAGAAACAATTGTTTTTTTTGACCACTCTTTTTTTTTCCCAGGGTAGCTGCGAACATGAAAGTTGTGGTTCAGCCCGTTCTAGTTGCTTTATTCCTGAGCAGTGGTGTTTGGTGCCAGGACATGTCAAACTATATAGAGCGCATGGAATATTTTTATGAATGCCCGAAAGAGTGTCGATGCCCTCCTAACTTTTCTAATGCCCTGTACTGTGACAGTCAAAACCTCCGAGAGATGCCCAAAGTGCCATCAAGGGTCTTGTATGCGTACGTTCAGAACAATGTCATTGAAGCACTTTCAGAGAAGGCCTTCAAGAACAAAACACATTTGAGTTGGATAAACTTAAATAAGAACAAGATCACAAACAGCAACATCGAGAAGGGTCTCTTTCAGAAGATGGAAAACCTGCTCTACCTCTACTTAGAAGATAATAATCTTGAGGAAGTGCCTGCACCCCTGCCGAGCAACCTAGAGCACCTGCGCCTGGCCAGGAACAAGATTTCCAGCATTCCCGAGGGAGCCTTCACCAACCTGGAGAAGTTGATGGTCCTCGACCTGCAGGGGAACAATCTGAGGGACTTTGCCATTGAGGTGAACACTTTTCGAGGACTGAAGACTCTGATGCAGCTTAATTTGGCCAAAAATGGCTTGAAGGAAATGCCCATGCAACTGCCCGCTTCGACCCTGCAACTCTTCTTGGACAATAACGCCATTAAGACAATACCACAGAACTACTTCAGCGGTCTGCCCAGGCTGAGCTCGATCAGGCTGAACCATAATGAGATTTCTGACACTGGAATTCCTGAAACTGTTTTTAATGAGTCGTCCATAATAGACTTGCAGCTGTCTCACAACCAACTCACCGCAGTCCCATCCATCCATTTTAGTCTTGAACACTTGTACCTTGACCACAATCAAATCAAAAGTAAGTAACAAGTTATTATTGTTTTGAGAACAAGAGTAAGTGCATTTCAAGCATTATTCACAAACTGGGCAAGCCACAGAAATTAGATTCAGAAATGACCAGATATGACACATACGGGCTATTCGCCAATGTTGCCCCTGTTGCAATGCATGCCCTAAGTAGTTTTATGGTTCTTGAAGTAATAGATCGCCAAATTGTTGACTCTGGTAATCAATGAGATTGTTGGGCAGATGTTATGAAGTTGCAATTCTGGGGCAGAATTGTCATACGGGAGTGAACTCACGAACATAAGGAATAGGAGCAGGAGTAGGCCATTCAGCCCATCGAGCCTGCTGTGCCATTCAATAACATTATGGCTGACCTGGCTGATCAGAGCATCAATTCTACCTTCTTACCTGCCCCCATAACCCTTGTAGATCAAAAATATATCCAACTCAGCCTTGAACATATTCAATGGCCCAGCCTCCACTCCTATAAGATATCATCAGAATTTGGATATGGAAATCAGTAGACACTACAAGAATTTCCATTCATAAATCATAAAGTTATACCGGTTGAACCAATAGTCCTTCTTGGTAGCTCATTCCACACATTTATTATCTGTTACCTTGAAGAATTCCACCTGACTTCATTTTTTACTCCTGAATTGGAGTTTATCACTATCCCTCACTTCATGTTTCTAGACAACTTTGAAACCTGCACCATAGGTTATAAATTTACTGTAATCACTGGAGTGAAGCCTTATGAAAAGCAGACTACAGTTCCAAGTATATAATCTAATTTAATTTTCCTTGCACACCATTATCAATGATATCCTTTGAATACTTTGAGGTCTTGATTAAACAGGACATTATGTCATTCATGTCGACTGTTCTTTAACCTGCTAAAGCTTTCTCAATACCATCCATTTGACTTCTCAAAACTGTTTTATCGGCACTTCCTAATGTTACTGGGCCAACATTATGTTATTTAAACCTTCATTCATTTCCGTCCCATTTCCTTTGAGACTTTGTTGGACCTGGAGTATTATCTATTTGGTTAGCACTGGTAAATCTTTATGCCTATGGTCCTTGAAAGACAGAGTCTGGCTGAGGATCTGAGTTCTAAACAAACCAATTTGCATTTATATAGCGACTTTCATGACCTCAGGATGACCCAAAGTACTTTACATCCAATTGAAGCCCAGACGCTGTTATAACTCAGGAAACACTGCAGCCAATGTGTGTACAGGAATCTCTCACAAAGAGCAATAAGGTCATGAACAGATAATCTTTTTTTGTTAAGTAATGCTGACTGAGAAATAATTAGTGGTCAGTACATAGAAAAAGGAGATCTTGTGGCGCAGTGGGTAGTACCCCTGAGCAAGAAGCTCCGGCTTCGAGTCCCACCCCAGGACTGGATGGCCAAGAAAAGTGCGTTCATAATGTGACCAAACAGGCTGTGTGTGTCAACCTGCAAATCCTTCCAACACACCAATGGTAAGAGGGGGGGAGACTCCTGGTCAGCCATGCTTGATGCTGAGTGGTTCCCCTTAAGCTGTAAGGTCATGGCGACAGACTAGCGACCTGTTCCAGGTATTACTAGCTATGGAAGCATCAAAAATCTGCACCACTGGGTGCGGGAAGAGAGTTGGAGCACAGAAAGAAGTCCACTGCTCTTCCTCAAAATACTGCGTTGGGATCTTTGAGGTCCACTTGGTTTAACGTCACTTCTGAAAGTTAGAACTCCAAAATTGCAGCATTTCCTCAGTAACTGCACTAATGTGTCAGGATGTACACATAACATTTAAAACAAACAGGCACAAAAAGTTCTACATTGGTCTGAGAAATTGGCTGCCGGCTGCCATTTACCAACTAAGCTGGTGGGGGACAGACAAATGAGCAACCACAACTTCACTACTGAATAGTGGCTTGAATAATAATAATCTTTATTAGTGTCACAAGTAAGTTGACATTAACACTGCAATGAAGTTACTGTGAAAATCTTAGTCACCACACTCTGGTGCCTATTCGGGTACACAGAGGGAGAATTCAGAATGTCTAATTCACCAATCACGCACGTCTTTCCGGACCTGTGGGGGGGAAACCTGAGCACCCGGAGGAAACCCACACAGACACAGGGAGAACTTGCAGACTCCACACTGATAGTAACCCAAGCCGGGAATCAATCCTGGGTCCCTGGCGCGATGAAGGAACAGTGCGAACCACGTGCTACCGACAGTGTGGGAAAAGGACATTGAAGTGGATGATCAGCCACAATCATATCGAATGGCAGAGCAGGCCTGATGGGCTGAATGGCCTACTCTTGCTCCTGTGTTCCTATGGATCATGATCATCTATGGACTGAGGTATATAGGGAGCTCCCATTACGAATGCTGATTTGGAATGTTGAAGTAAAAGTAAAATCAAAGATTGGACAACAGGAATTTTTGGAACAGGAAATGAACACTTGCTTAAGATTTTTGTTCAGTGCAATATAGCTGTAAACTCTATCTGATCCTTTGTTAGTTATGTAGTGCCCAGTTGCTATGCCAATCCAGAGAACCTGATGCCTAAACTTACGCAAGTTGCCCTCCGCAACGGGATTAGAAACATGTGAGGGGCAATCCCATCTCTACAAACTGAGAGCATAAAGTGGGAAATTGCAGCAGTAGTAACCCTCATGGCAACTATTGAAGATGATGGACAGCACACCTACAATATCCTGAAGTCCATAACCACAGACAACATTACTGACTGATATCCCATTCACGCAAAAATGATCCTATCAAACAATAACGCTGCTGTCAATTTTGTCCATTGATTCTAGTTTTCCATGATTTTCTGCGATTTTTGTCATTTATTTATTGCAGGTGTACTTGCGGGCAAACTGTTGTTTACTGTTGTTTAAGATGATCCCAGAACTCTTGCATTTAATAATCATTTCTCTGTGAATCTTGTAACTTTCTTCATTGTGTGATCAGTACATTCCAGAAATCCTTTTTTTTTTAATAATCTTTATTGTCACAAGTAGACATACATTAACACTGCAATGAAGTTACTGTGAAAAGCCCCTAGTCACCACATTCCAGCACCTGTTGGGTAATAGAGGGCGAATTCAGAATGTCCAAATTACCTAATAGCATGCACGTCTTTCGGGACTTGTGCGAGGAAACCAGAACAGCCAGAGGAAACCCACGCAGATAAGGGGAGAACGTGCAGACTCCACACAGATAGTGACCCAAACCGAGAATCGAACCTGGAACCCTGGCGCTGTGAAGCCATAGTGCTAACCACTGTGCTACCGTGCTGCCCCAGCTGCAGAAATCATTCTGCATTGTGAAAGGCTTCCTCTTGTTTCTAACACTCGGGATCAGAAACTGAACTGGAACAACCATATAAACACTGTAGTTACAAGAGCAGGTCAGAGACTGGGAATCCTACAGTGAGTGACCCACCTCTTGACTCCCCAAAGCCTGTCCACCATCCACAAGGCATAAGTCATGAGTGTGATGGAATACTCTCCACTTACCTGGATGAGTGCAGCTCCAACAACACTGAAGATGTTTGAAACCATTCAGGACAAAGCAGCCACTTGATTGGCAGCCCTTCCAGGAACATTCACTCCCTCCACCACCAACACACAGTAACAGCAGTGTGTACCATCTACAAGATACACTGCAGGAACTCACCTTAGACAGCACCTTCCAAACACACACCTGCTACCATCTGCAAGGACAAGGACAGCAGATGCATTGTAACACCACCACCAGAAGGCTCCCCTCCAACCCACTCACCATCCTGACTTGGAATTGCATTGTCGTCCCTTCACTGTACATGCACCTACACCACATGGACGACAGCAGTTCAAGAAAGCAGCTCACCACCTTCTTCTCAGGGGTAATTTGGGATGGGCAATAAATGTTGGCCTAGCCAGCGACACCCACATCCCATGAATTATTTTTAAAATTCAGAGTTCCTGGAGTAGTGTACCGCTTGAAGGAAACATGCCATAAAGATCGACTCAGTTGGTTCATCAGCTGGTGTGGATCACATTGGAACCAACGCACAGGGTTCGATCCCTGTTCCAGCTGGGGTGAATTTAGAGTCTGCCTCCTTGCCCTACCCATGCTGGAGGTTGTCGCCCTGCCTTTCAGAGAACCGTTGAAGATATTTATGTGCATTACCCTGCATTTCCCAATCTGATTATTATTTAACTCGCTGCTATATGGAAAATCATTCTTCTAGCCATCATACTTCATATAAACGAAAATGTGTCGAGGTTATAACTGGGTGAACCTAGCAACAGGCAGCTCTTCATTTCTGCCCTATTAAAAATGATGGATTGTAAGCTTTAATTAATGGCGCCTGAAATGCATTCAGTTGCATCGTTTTAGCGGTCATCCATTTTGTTGGCATGTTTGCCTCTGTTGTGTGACCTCTCACCATAACCCCAATTTTTTTTTTTAAATGTAGAGTATCCAATTCATTTTTTCCAATTCAGGGGCAATTTATTGTGGTCAATCCACCTACCTTGCACATCTTTGGGTTGTGGGGTGAAATCCACGCAAACACGGGGAGAATGTGCAAACTCCACACTGACAGTGACCCAGAGCCGGGATCAAATCTGGGACCTCGGCGCCGTGAGGCAGCACTGCTAACCCACTGTGCCACCGTGCTGCCCTACCATAGCCCCAATTTTAACATAGGATAGTAACCACAGACATGGCAGGCCAAAATGGTCAGAGTTCTGTCCGGATCTCCAGGTGGGGAGCGGGAACTGGGAAAGATTGAGATCAGACTGTGCCTGCGCAGCCTTCGATGAACCAGAGTTTCTGGGTGGTATTCTCCCCCCCTCGCCGCCGGGTGGGAGAATCGCCGGGGCGCCGCGTGAATCGCGCCACACCGCCCCGACCCCTGTACGCGATTCTCCCACCCCCCCTGAAACCAGCGGCGCGTGAATCACGCCGGGCTGCTCGGAGAATCGCCACAAACGGCGAGCGGCGATTCTCCAGCCCGGATGAGCCGAGCGGCCGTGCGTAAATGGCCTACTCCCGCCGGCGCCGGCCACACCTGGTCGCTGCCGGCGGGTACTCGTCGCGAAGGCTTGGGGGCGGCCTGTGGGGGGGGGGGGCTCCGTTCCCAGGGGTGGCCTCCGGAGTGGCCTGGTACGCGATCGGGACCAACCGATCGGCAGGCCGGCCTCTCTGTCGGCGGGCCTCCTTTCTTCCGCCGGTGGGCCTGGATCCATCCGCTATGTTTGTGCGGGTCGGCCTGGGGGAGGACGGCCACCGCGCATGCACTAGTTGGCGCCGGCCCAACTGCGCAGGCGCGGGACCCAAGGTCTTTTACGCCGCCCCAGGTCTCTGACGGCGTGCCGAGACCCCGCCCCCATAAATCGAGCAACGGCCCTGCTAGCCCCACGGTGGGGGGAGAATAGGGGTCTGGGAACGGGCGCCGACGCCGGAGTGAAACACTCCGGTTTGTACTCCGGCGTCGGCACTTAGACTCCCGATGGGAGAATCCCGCCCAAAGTCGTGGATCATCACAATAATGTAATCTCACCACAACATTGCCTCTCTAATTAGCACCCATCCACAGTACCACCATCACTACCAACAACCCCCTCTCACAGTTAACCCCCCCCTCCCCCCCCACCCCCTCTCCCAACAAACAAATGCTGTGGGCAGCTCTCACTCAGCAGTTAAAATTGCGTGTGGCATGAATGGTTCAAGAGTGATGCAAGATAAACTCAAATGCCATCTTAAACTTCCAATCCCACCATCCCCCACCCAGCTCACTCCTGCTAGGAGAGTGAGATTAAAATTGAGGTTTTAACCTTCTCCTACATACAAGCTGTCCCTGTCCCGTTGCTTGGATCTGATCGATAGTCAAGTATTGTATTATCAGGTCCTGAGGCTCACTCAGCGCTAAACATGTGCAGCACAGACCACAAGTGCCTTCCTGGTGAGGAGCCTGTGTAGGGAATGCCTGCAAGGTTACCCAAATCTCCAAAAGTTAGCTAGATTAAGTCAAAGTGCAATGAGACCAATAGCACCTAAAAAGCTTCAGAAAAAGGTGTGTTTTTCAAATTTATTCATTTGATGTGGGTGTCAGAGGGCAGTTCAGGGTCAACATTTCTGTAGATGTGCAGTCACATCTAGGTCAGGCCAGAAGAATAGCCTCTCCTTCCCTAAAGGAACATTAGTGAACCGGATGGGGTGATATGACAATGACTTCATGAAGAGACTAGCTTTGTAGCCCTTCCTCATCACTATGGGCTTCCTCATCATGAGAGCATCATCGCTAGAAATTGATCCATGTTCCGTGGGTGCTAAATGTCCTCTTATGCCTCCAATATGGTGGGCAGAAGTGAGTTGCTCATCATTTTATTGCTGGGGACTTCTTGTTCCTCCATAGAATGAAGCCCAAGGCCCAATACCATGCGCACCTTGGACCTACGTATTCAGATGTTGGAATGAATTGCTCCCCCATTTCTTGGGTCTGCTGAAATATTTCAATCTCTCAGCATCTCAGAAAGCAGAGGGCAAAAATGAAAATAAATTCAATGATAACTTAGTTTTTTTCCTGAACACAAAATTAACCCACAGCTGTGTTTCTTTCAACCCACAGAAATTAATGGAGCTCAGGTCTGTCCCATACCCGTCAACATGATTGACCTGGTGCTGTCAATGGATCAACAGCCTCGTCTCCGATACCTCCGACTCGACGGCAATGGAATCAAACCTCCCATCCCACTTGAGCTCTTGATGTGTTTTAGGCTCCTTACTGGGATTGTGATTTAAACAAGGAAGACCCTACTCTCCAAATCAGTTCAGGGAGAGCGAGAGCTAAAAAAAAAAAGCAAGTCTTGCTGGTCTAGCACTTGCAGTTTGAGATGATTCCTAGTCGTACATCTTCTAAACTAAAAAAACAAAGGGGACAATTAATAGTCTAGTAATGGCAGAAATTCAAATGTGTTAGTTTGGAATAAATACTGTTAGGAACTATATTGAAATGTAATCTCTGGCCAGTAAAAGAAAAGTCACCTCCTGATATAATTGTTTGGGCAGATTTTCCGAGCCCGAATTTGTAGTTAGGTATCTGATTCTCTGCAAGTTTGGATTGGAAAATTGGTACTCCTCAGTCCATTTTCATACCTGCAGTTTTTCAAATGACTTGACCAGACTGAAGTGCTACCTGCAATTACGTCTGGTAGCAGAACCAATCTGATGTTGATATTAAATGTTGATCCTATCTCTGTTGAATTAACTGCTTATTGTTTGATAGAGGGTTTACAAAGCATGCATTTAAGACACTTTATAAGTCGAGCTTGTGACATCCCTAACCCATTTTTCTAGTTAAAATTTGGAATTTTTAAGTCATATTGTACACAGTCCATTCAGGTAAAAAGCAAAATAAGTTGCTTGTTGGCTCATTATCATCTTCCTCTGATCTACAGAATATTGTTACTCCATCTTCAGACTTCACCTGTTAATGCACCATTAGGATGCATCCCAGAATACAAAGCAAGGCTATAAAGACTGGAAATCTGGAACAAAAGCAGGAAATTGGAAATCCACGTCAATGGGAGAAATCACAAAAGGCTGTGGGTGTTTGGGTATGATTGGAGCTTTCAAAACCAAAATTGGTAGCTTTGTGTTAGATGAGAGTGTCAAGGGATAAAGAGCAACGGCAGATTTTTTAAATTTTAAACTTGTCCTTCATGGGATGTGGACATCGTTGGCCAGGCCAGAATTTGTTGCCTTAACACTAATTTACCCTCGAAAGCAATTAAGAATCACCCATCTCGCTGTGGGTCTGGAGTCATGTATATGTCAGACCCAGTAACGACAATAGATTACCTTCCTAAAGGACACTAATGAACCTGATGGGTTTGTACCACAATCAATGATAGTTTCATGGTCACCATTCCTGAGGCTATAGCTTTTAGTTCCAAATTTCTTTTTAAATTGTTGAATTTACATTCCACCGTCAGCCATGTTGAGATGTGAACCCTTGTCCCAAGCATATCTACTTGGTTTTCTGGTGTACTGGTCTATGAAGATTCCCACTATGCTACCATCGCCTCTAATGGTGGATTCGCCAAGATCTAACCGGCTGACAGAGCAGGTTTGAGAGATTGAAAAGCCTACTGGTTTTCCAAAAGCTTCCAACCACAGAGAAACAAAAGATTGGAATCCTGGTGCAAACTTCAGGTTTCTCCCAAATATTAACTTGCCTTTTCTCTTCCAGATGCAGACAAATGCTTTACAGCTTCTTTACGTCAATGCCGTACACTCCTGTCTATTAGCCAGCAACACCAAGTAGCATTTGGACATCATTCCCATTCTGACAACACCATGACTGGCTCACCAGTCATCAAATTCAGGAATGGCTTAGAATTCAACGACATGCTGTGATAATCTAAATTGTGACGTCAAAAAACAAATCATGAAAGAAAATTAATCGCAAAACAGAAGCAAGTATAAATAAAAACCAGAAACTATCTTTATTTAATATTTTCAGTCAATCAGTAAGTTTATACATCACAATTCAATTCTGTAAATGTTTAAAACCAATCCCTGTTTGCGCGGGTTTCCTCCGGGTGCTCCAGTTTCCGCTCATGGTCCAAGAATGTGCAGGTTGGGTGGATTGTCTATGCTAAGTTGCCCTTAGTGTCCAAAAATGGTTAGGTGGGGTTACGGGGATAGGGTGGATGTGTGGGGATCTGGTGGAGGTGTGGGCTTAGGTAGGGTGCTCTTTCCAAGGGTCGGTGCAAACTCGATGGGCTGAATGGCCTCCTTCTGCACTGTAAATTCTATGATTCTATGATAAAATGTTGGAAGCAGATAAAAGGTCAGTCTGGCGTCTGAAAGGGGAACAGAAGGTGGCCATTCAGCCCATCGTGCCTCGGTCCACCCTTTGAAAGCCCTAACCAAATAGTCCCACTCTCGTGCTCTTTCCCCACAGCCCTGAAAATTGTATAAAGTTCCTTTTTAAAAGTTACTATTGGATCTGCTCCCACTGCCCTTACAGGAAGTGTTTTCCAAATTGTAACAATTCACTGCATTAAAAAAGTTTTCATCGGCCTCCTCCATCTTGGTTCTGTTGCCAATTACCGTAAATGTTTACTGGCCCTCGGTGGAAACAGTTTTGCAATTTGCAAGTAGAAGTCTGGGTAGTATTGAGCAAACAGCACCATTGAAGGATTAACAGCACATTAGTATACACTTGAATTGTGCTGTATGTACAGGAGAAATGGTGGGAGCTTATGCAGCTGCCTTGGAGCCTTGTTGATCGTTCACTCGCCGTACCGTCCACAAAAAACTCCCAATACATGGAAACTATGGGCGAGGCTCCCATCAGAATGACCATCTTGAAAAATGACCCCCCCCCCCGATATGCTTGCTGAATTAACTGGACGTTCACTGAACTGACACGACACAGCAATATATTTTGATCTGATAATATCGCTAAAGCACCAGAAAAATATGTTCCGAAATACAATTGTTTAATATTCCTAGATGCAATAGAGAAACCTATACAGTATGATAGAGGGCATGTCTATGTTTAACTAGATTCTTTTGCATTAAATGTGCTTTATTATGCAATAATTTAGTGTTAAGCTTATAATCATAGAAAAGTGCTGTGTAATATGCACATTATTACAGCATTGCAAAATCTTACAATAAACATGCATGGACAAAATTAATTTATTTCCATTTCCAATAAATAAGCTACTGGAGCATTTTTATATTATCGCAAGAATAATAAAATGTCAAAGAAAAAGAAAGCTGTCTCACTTATTACAACTTGTGCAAAGAGGGAGGCTACGGATAAGTAATTGGGCAAACGTCCGAAAGTTCCCCCTGTGTTGTTTTGGCAAAAAGAATGAACCTCTGGCTTAGTGTTTAGGCCCTGGGGACAGGTCTTTTAGCTGAGTTTCTTCTATTCTCTTTCCACACCCAACGGTGCACTAAGGCAGATATTTATCCATTTCCATAGTTAGTTATTTCTGCAAGGTCGCTCGTCTGTCATCAGAGGCTTATGGCTTGATGTACACCACTCCACATCAAGCATGGCTGACGAGGAGTCTCTCCCACTCTTACCGCCAAACATTGGTGTGTTTGGAAGGATTTATAGGCTGACACACTCAACCTGCTTGACCTTAAAGGGACAAATAGAACCTGAGAATGAAGGAAACTGCCAGCTCTCGTTGGCAATGCCGACAAATATAATACGTGGGAGTTGAATTATAAGAGAGGATGTCTTGACTAGGCCTTCTTCTTCCAATCACCACTACTTTATTAATGCACAAGAATTAGAAGTAGAAGTAGACCCTCAGTACGATCATGACTGATCTTTTACTTCAATTACAATTTCCCCCAGTATCCCCAAATATGTCAGAATAAAAACAGAAGCTGCTGGAAATACTCAGCAGATCAGGAGGCATCTATGGAGAGATAAACAGACTCGACAAGCTGGGTTTTCTCAGCTCAGCGAAGACTGGGGGTCGCATCAGGACAGTTCTCCAATGTGTTCTCATCTCCATGGAATTTTCCCAAGGGCGGGTTGAGGACCCGCAGGCAGCTTGACTGCCTGTTCCATAAGAACTGCGTGGGTTTCCTCCGGGTGCTCCGGTTTCCTCCCACTGTCCAAAGATGTGCCGGTTAGGTGGATGGGCCATGCGAAATTGCCCCTTAGTGTCCAAAAAGGTTAGGTGGGGTTACTGGGTTATGGGGATAGGGTGGAGGCATGGGCTTAAGTAGGGTGCTCTTTCCAAGGGTCAGTGCAGACTCGATGGGCCAAATGGACTCCTTCTGCACTGTAAATTCTATGATTCTATGAACAAAAGAACCTCAGAAATAGGAGCATGAGTAGACCATATTTCCCTTCAAGCTTGCTCTGCCATTTGATAAAGGCTGATCTGATGTGGCCTCAACTCCACATCCCGGCCTGCCCCTCCATAACCCTTCACGCCCTTGTCACAATCAAAAATCGAAATATATTCAATGACCCAGCATTCACTGTTTTCTGAGGGAAAGAATTCCAAACACTAATGACCCTCTGAGAGAAGAAATTCCTCCTCATCTCATCTTAAACAGAAGACCCGCAAATTTGAAACTGTGCCCTCTCCTTCTATATTCCACTTAGGGCAAGCTTAGGGGCATTTTGAGCTGAACTTATACTTTACCAACATCAGTATGATACTCCCCAATCTCCTCACTACCATGCTGAGGTCTTCGGCTTAATTTGATGGTCTCCTGGTGGAAAGGCCAGGCGGCTCCATGCACTAATGACAAGCTGTGAGAATGAAAACCGCAGCCTCATCCCTGAATAGGCCTCTGGAAGAGTTTTCCCCTTCAACCTGATGGCCCAAGCGCCTTGGGCTTTTCAATTTACAACTTAAAATTTTTTTTTTAGAGTAGCCAATTCTTTTTCTTTCCAATTAAGGGGCAATTTAGCGTGGCCAATCCACCTACTCTGTACATCTTTCAGTTGTGTGGGTGAAATCCACGTAGACACGGGACAATTTGCAAACTCCTCACGGACAGTGACCCGTGGCCAGAATCGAACCCGGGTCCTCGGCGCCAAGCGGCAGCAGTGCTAACCACTGCACCACCGTGATGCCTCTCAATTTACAACTTAATTGCTGGCAACCAAGGGTGCCTCCATGTTGAGCCATGGTTATCGCCTCCTAGCATTGCCCACTCCTCCCCATGGGGTTGCTGGCCAGACATTACTGTGGACCCTCTAATTGGGCCTTCTGGTTTCTTGCCCACCTGAAGCCCTTAATCGGATGGGGCTCCGGAGGTGGATTCTGAATTGGGTAGATGAGGATCAATGACCAGCCATAGCCGGTTCCAGTTTCCCGACATGGGACTGCATACATACGTGAGCATTGAGACAATCTTCCAGAAAAACAGCAAAATGGGGAAATAAGAATACTGGCCCAAACTGTTCTTTCTCCTTCTGGGTAGCCAAATGTTTCGGGTCAATGGCTTTTACATTTAGTGGGCCTGGCCAGTAGTAGGCAGCAAGGGGGAAGATGTGCTTAACATTGAGCAGGAAACCTCACCCCCACCAGCAGCTCTGACACCAACTTTTGCTTTCAGTGGAACGGGGAAAGATTTGTAACCAGCCGTGCATGGGGAGGGAAGAATGAAATGGTCCTTCGAGCAGGATGATGACGATAGACTTGAATTCCCAAATTCCCAGGAGGGCCATGACAACAATGCCTGGGATTATCGGGAAAAATAAAGCCACATCAGGAGGCTTGTTTGCTCTTTTTCACAAGAACGACAACTCTGAAAAGTACCAAGGTGTTACACAGACCTTTCATTCTGAAGGCAAGTTTCTGGCTTCCCACTCCAAATGAGCAGCTCTGTCTCCTTCAGGATCAAATGTGAAAACTCAGGCCTTGCATTCCGCACACTTTTCTGTCTAAAATAATAAAGGATACAAGTCAAAAAGTTCACCCTATGATTTGGTGTCCCATCTTATCTCTCTGTAATCTGTTGATTGTTAGAGATTGTGCTCTTTTAGAACAGTTCCTGCAGATACACTCAGTCACTTTCCTGTAACACCAACTTGGTTAGATCAGGCCAGATTGTGAAACCCTCCCTGCACAAGTGGCAAATTTCTAGTCTTCTTCAAACTTTCCTTTTGTAAACAAGTGTTGACATCTATTAATGAACTCTTCAGTTTTGGCAAATTCAATCTCCGTTAAGCCCACCACTGTTCGAAACGGAATTAACTCTCTTTATATTAACACTGCTAAACTTTCAGTGTTTGGAGACAACATGCCAGAAAGTTTTGAACTAAGATTCACGAACACGGTTATTGCAAATACAATGGCTGCAGCATCAATACATGAGAGCAGGTTTGATAGAAAAAGGGAGAATGCGGGAGGTGAGCATCAAACTTACCCGAGGTCATCAGTTTGAAAGCTGGACTTCTTATTTACCCTGCCTGCCAGCTGTCAGCCTGAAACAGATGTGAAGAGGCAGCTGGCCAGATTTGAGTGGATCAAAGATTGCCTGGCCCAGAGGTGAGGTACCATGCAGTGGGAGGGAAAACTGGGCTATTTCATGGGTGGAAAGATGTGGGGGGGGGGGGGGGGGGAGGGGGGGCGATGGGATCCTTATGGAAGTCCTTCCTTCCCAGTTGGGAATTCCAGCTCCTCCTGACCCCACAAGGGAAAACATTCAAATGACCTTAAAAAGATCTCCTCCACCTTCCTGCTGGGATTAAAATGACATGGTTCCTAATGACATGGGCCTGCCCTGCTTAGCATGTCTTAATGAGGCCCCTACAGGATAAATTGGCCGCCAATTAAAAAAAGGCCCAGTTAAGATGGCACTGGGGTAGGGATTGAATGGGAATGGAAATGGGGTGGTAAGTCCTGCATCAAAACTTACCTAGATTATATGATACAGAAAGTCGGCATTTGCTTCATTTTCTCCACAAGAGCCTCCTCCTACTCCACCCCTGGCAAGCGAATGAGGATTTAAACTGGGACGCTCAGATTTTCCCTTTACCTGAAGTAAGTTCTGACAATGCTCAGGCAGACATTCAGTTCTACCTCAGATCAGAAACCATCTATTTAAAATGTGCCAAGTGGGATGGCATTGTACATTGGTTGGACATGGATTGTTGCCTCAGTGAGCACATTTTGAATTGAGGCCACAATGCCAATAGAAGTGGCATCAATGGACAACTTGTACACCTCTTTACGATTGGCATAAAGCAGCACTGGCAGAGACCCAGGGCAACCAGCTGCTTGACCACAGCTGGCAGCCTGAATGGGCAAGGGAATTGAGTGAAGATAGGAGCTGGCAGTCTTGAAGTAAGTAAAATACGAATGTGCCAGTGTGTTCTGTAGAGCCTTTTGCTTAACATGACCGAGACATGAAGATCAACTCGGAAAGCAAGCTGTAGTTAAGTGTAACTCACACTTTCAACCTATATCCAAATCCTGAACTTAATTCTCTTAAAGAGTGTGGGAGTGCTTTATCGTTCGAATGCATCGTGCTACCTTACACACCAGGCTCCCACACATGCATATAGTTGTAACAATGCAGGATCAGGACGTTATTGAGATACTTTACACATGGTTCCCATATGATGCTGCTGCACAATGACTCACTCGCGCTGATACTCCATTTTGACCTTTGATTGTTATATTCTATTAATATCATCAATAAATCGCCACGCAACTAAAGCAGAAGCAAAGATACGTTTAAATAACAGCAGGACACAGGCCCAGTAAAAGGCATTTTGTCCTCAATCTCTTTTAACTAGGTTACGTTGCCCTCTTGAACTCAGTCCCATTCCCCATAAACACAAGTGACCAATCTGACATATTCCAGATCATCACAGACAATGTTGGGCACTTGCTTTCAGACATTCCGTCATCCTTTTTATCTCTTCCATGCCTTTCGTTTCTGTATGCAACACACAGCTTATAGCCCCATACTCAGCAGTAAGATGTTTTAACGCATTGTGTACTGGTCCCACTGACTGCCCCAAAACATTGAGACACTGAGTTGGTGTGGGCTCTCATTCCGACAAAGAGGATTGGTCAAATGGCACGGCTTGTTGGCAGAAAGTTACCGACCTGAGTTTTCAGACAGATGGAGAGGGTGCCCAGCTTAACCAAAATGGCACCGGTGCCTCGATTCCTGAAGGCCAAATAAAATAAAAGTTCATGGTGTAGGGGGTGACATTTTGGCATGGATTGAAGATTGGCTCGCTAACAGGAAACAGAGTTGGCATAAATGGATCTTTTTCTGATTGGCGGCATATGATGACTGGTGTGTCACAGGGATCAGTGCTGAGCCCTCAACTTTTTACAGTTTACATAAATGACTTGGATAAGGGGACTGAAGATATCATTGCTAAATTTACTGATGACACAAAGAAAAGTAGGAAAGTAAATTGTGAAGAGGACGTAAGGAGGCTACAGAGGGACTACAGATAGGCCAAGTGACCAGACAAAGCATTGCAGTGGAGTCCATAAGCAGGGCGGGGTGGGGCAGGATGGGGTGGGGGAGGGTGGTCAGGGGTGTGGGGTGCTGGGCCACAAGCATACGATTTATAAATCCAATAATAAATCCAGGAGATACATTTTTGCTCCGGGTATAATTTCAATGTAGAACTTGCTGTCATCCAGAGTGGGTGCGGTGAGTAGCATAGGTGGGTTTAAGTGGAAACTACATAAACACATGAAGGAGAAAGGAAAGAGAGAAAAGATAAAATTAGATGGAGTCAGAGGCGTTTCGAATAATTAAGCCGAATGATTTGTTTCTGCGTTATAAATTCCATTTTAATAATCTTTATTGTCACAAGTAGGCTTACATTAACACTGCAATGAAGTCAATGTGAAAAGCCCCTAGTCGCCACACTGCGGCATCTGTTCGGGTACAAAGAGGAAGAATTCAGAATGTCCAGATTACCCAAGAGCACGTCTTTCGGGACATGCTGGAGGAAACCGGAGCACCCGGAGGAAACCCATGCAGACACAGGGAGAGCATGCAGACTCCGCACAGACAGTGACCCAAGCCGGGAATCGAACCTTGGACCCTGGAGCTGTGAAGCAACAGTGCTAACCACTGTGCTACCGTGTCGCCCAATTTAAAGTAAAACTTCCAGAAAATCTAGCCATCTGTGCAATGTCATCTTGATGAGTAAAGAGCACGTGATCCAGGAGTTAAAGTCGACAGGAGTATATTTTATGAATTAACATTTTTCTTTAGCCAGTTGTCCAACTATATTCTCCCGACACTTAGCCTCACGTTACAAACATTAGGGGGGATATGGGAGAGGGGGGATATGGGGATATGGGGGATATGGGGAGGGGATATGGGGGATTTGGGGGAGGACAGTTGGACATATCCCCCATATCCCCCCTCCCCATATCCCCATATCCCCATATCCCCCCTCCCCCATATCCCCTCCCCATATCCCCCATATCCCCCCTCCCCATATCCCCCATATCCTCCTCCCCATATCCCCCATATCCCCCCTCCCCATATCCCCCCTCCCCCATATCTCCCTCCCCCATATCCCCCCTCCCCCATATCCCCCCTCCCCATATCCCCCCTCCCATATCCCCATATCCCCAATATCCCCCCTCCCCCATATCCCACTTATCCCCCATATCACCCCTGCCCATATCCCCATATACCCCCTCCCCATATCCCCCCCTCACCCATATCCCCCATATCCCCCTCCCCCATATCCCCCATATCCCCTCCCCATATCACCCCTTCCCATATCCCCCCTCCCCATATCCCCCCTATCCCCCATATCCCCCTCCCCATATCCCCCCTCCCTATCCCCCCTCCCCGTATCCCCCTCCCCATATCCCCTATATCCCCATCCCTCATATCCCCATATCCCCCATATCCCCTCTCCCCCATATCCCCCCCATATCCCCCATCCCCCATATCCCCCATATCCCCCTCCCCCAAATCCCCCCTCCCCATATCACCACCCTCCCCCATATCGCCCATATCCCCCCTCCCCCATATCCCCCCTCCCCCATATCCCCAAGTGAATCCAGCCCTAACCTTAACCTCTGCAATACACGCGCAACGATGGCGTGCATTCATATACCTGTCTAACACTGTTGCCTTTTACCCCTGCCACTGCCCCCCACAGGAGAAGCGCACACACAACACCAGGAGCATGTGAGGACTGGAGGAGGCCCAGCTGATGAGAGGCCACTGACCGAACATGAGGAAAGGGCCCTGGAACTGGCTGGCAGACCTGAGCACCTGGAGGTTGCTGATGCAGAGGTCGGGGGCCCACCAGCAAGTGAGCCACCGACAACCCATCCCCATATCCCCCCTCCCCCATATCCCCCCTCCCCATATCCCCCCTCCCCCATATCCCCCCTCCCCATATCACCCCTCCCCCATATCCCCCATATCCCCCCTCCCCCATATCCCCCCTCCCCCATATACCCCATATCCCCCATATACTCCCTCCCCCATATCCCCCATATCCCCCCTTCCCCCATACCCCCACATATCCCCCTCCTCCATATCCCCCTCCCCCATATCACCTGATCACTGCCTGCGTGTCTAACCATGCATGCTTCATTGTGTATCGCAGGAGCAAACGTCGAGGCAACCCATCCCCGCAGATGCAGATGTATGATGCCCCTCGGAGAACCACGGGAGACGGAGAGACCCGGACCCTCTGGCATGCGACGCCCGCATGATGCCCCTCGGAGACCACGGGAGACGGAGAGACCCGGACCCTCTGGCATGCGACGCCCGCATGATGCCCCTCGGAGACCACGGGAGACGGAGAGACCCGGACCCTCTGGCATGCGACACCCGCATGATGCCCCTCGGAGACCACGGGAGATGGAGAGACCCGGACCCTCTGGCATGCGACGCCCGCATGATGCCCCCTCGGAGACCACGGGAGACAGAGAGGCCCGGACCCTCTGGCATGCGATGCCCGCATGATGCCCCTCGGAGACCACGGGAGACGGAGAGACCCGGACCCTCTGGCATGCAACGCCCGCATGATGCCCCTCGGAGACCACGGGAGACGGAGAGACCCGGACCCTCTGGCATGCGATGCCCACATGATGCCCCTCGGAGACCACGAGAGACGGAGAGACCTGGAGCAACAGGGAGACGATGCCCCCGTCTCATGCGGGTTCGGCGGCGCAGGTGTGTGCCACCCAGCGACGAGAGGGGCAGCCACAGAAACCCCGTCACAGCCGAGCCACGAAAACACAACCCAGGACACCCCTACCCAGGAAACTGAAATACAGGACAGTGACACAGATTGGATGGGTGGAGACGAGCCGCCACCCCAAAGTGCCATGGACTCAGAGTCAGATGATGCGCACCACACAACGCCACGGCTGTCACCAACACCCTCCACCATCGCAGAGACGCTCAACCTCGTTGGGCACTTTAGTGATGAGGCGTCTGGTACACTCACTGGTGCGCACAACACAGCCGTCCCGGTACAGCAGGTGGAGGTAGGAGCAGCAGAGGGGCCGGGTGGTCGGAGGGCAGCCCAGCGCATGCGAACATCTGACGCCCAGATGGATCCCGGGTTCCTGGAGTTACCACACCCACCCATAGGTCCGATGCAACCACGGGCTGTCGGACGAGCGAAGAAGGTGATGGCCAGCTTGCGGCGGCTGCAGTCGCAGGTGGAGGAGTCCACCCGCGTCCAGGGGCTGGCAGTGGTGCCGGTCATGCGTGCCACCCAGGCCGACACCGCACGGGTGGCGTCCGCGGTGGAGGCAATGGGTGCGACGGTGTCAGACATGGGGAGCGTTTGCGAGGCCTGGGGCTTTCCGTGCAGGCGGCGTCTGTGACCCAGGACATGGCTGCCCTCTCACAGGAGGCCATGAGATAGCGCCAGCGGCAGATGGCAGAGGGGCTCAACTCCGTGGCACAGTCTCTGAAGGCCATGGCCCAGTCTCAGCAGGCCATGGTCCAGTCTCAGCAGTCCATAGCCCAGTCTCAGCAGGCAATGGCCCAGTCTCAGCAGGCAATGGCCCAGTCTCAGCAGGCCATCGCTGAGGGCATCGGCACCATTTCCCATGTGCGAGCCGGTGTCGCACAATCACAGACAGGGATTGCCAACCTCCTGAGCTCCACGGAACCCCCCCCCCATCCCCCTCCCCGGCACGCACCTCCCGCCCCCCTCCCCGGCACGGACACCCCCCCCCCATCCCCTCCCCGGCACGGACCCCCCCCGTCCCCTCCCCGGCACGCACCTCCCCGCCCCCTCCCTGACACGGACCACCACCCCCCCGTCCCCCTCCCCGGCACGGACCTCCCCGCCCCCTCCCCGGCACGGACACCCCCCCCGTGCCCCTCCCCGGCACGGACCCCCGTCCCCCGTCCCCCTCCCGGCACGGACCCCCCCATCCCCGCTCCCCCCGACACGGACCCCTTCCCTCCCGTCCCCCTCCCCGGCACGGACCACCCCGTCCCTGTCCCCCTCCCCGGCACGGACCCCCCCCCTCGCCCCCTCCCCGGCACAAACCTCCCCCGCCCCCCTCTTCGGTACGCACCTCCCCGTCCCCCTCCCCGGTACGCACCTCCCTGTCCCCCTCCCGACACGGACCCCCCCGCCCCCGTCCCCCTCCCCGGCACGGACCCCCGTCCCCCCCCGTCCCCCTCCCCGGCACGGACCCCCCCCCCATCCCCCTCCCCAGCACGGACCCCCCCCGTCCCCCTCCCTGGCACGCACCTCCCCGTCCCCCTCCCCGGCACCGGACCCCCCCGTCCCCCTCCCCCGCACGGACCCCCATCCTGTCCCCCCTCCCCAGCACGGACCACCCCCCCCGTCCCCCTCCCGGCAGTCATCCTCCCGTACCGACACTCACCCCCCCTCCCGGCACTCCCCTGGAGCCCACCCCACTCTAACCCCCCCGCCGCACACACACACACACACACAACCCTAACACACACACACCTCTCCCCCACACATACAGACTGCGGCCACGCCATCACCTCTCCAGCGGCCAACCCCCAGGCCGTCTACCACCTCCACGCTAGTCGGCGTCAACCATGAGCACTGGTTGACGCCGATTTAAAGGTGTTTCCCAGGTTGAGAGGGTTGTTAAGAAGGCGTACGGTGTGTTAGCTTTTATTGGTAGAGGGATTGAGTTTCGGAGCCATGAGGCCATGTTGCTGCTGTACAAAACTCTGGTGCGGCCGCATTTGGAGTATTGCGTGCAATTCTGGTCGCCGCATTAGAGGAAGGATAGAACATAGAACATAGAACAATACAGCGCAGTACAGGCCCTTCGACCCATGATGTTGCACCGAAACAAAAGCCATCTAATCTACACTATGCCATTATCATCCATATGTTTATCCAATAAACTTTTAAATGCCCTCAATGTTGGCGAGTTCACTACTGTAGCAGGTAGGGCATTCCACGGCCTCACTACTCTTTGCGTAAAGAACCTACCTCTGACCTCTGTCCTATATCTATTACCCCTCAGTTTAAAGCTATGTCCCCTCGTGCCAGCCATATCCATCCGCGGGAGAAGGCTCTCACTGTCCACCCTATCCAACCCCCTGATCATTTTGTATGCCTCTATTAAGTCTCCTCTTAACCTTCTTCTCTCCAACGAAAACAACCTCGAGTCCATCAGCCTTTCCTCGTAAGATTTTCCCTCCATACCAGGCAACATCCTGGTAAATCTCCTCTGCACCCGCTCCAAAGCCTCCACGTCCTTCCTATAGTGCGGTGACCAGAACTGTACGCAATACTCCAAATGCGGCCGTACCAGAGTTCTGTACAGCTGCAACATGACCTCCCGACTCCGGAACTCAATCCCTCTACCAATAAAGGCCAACACTCCATAGGCCTTCTTCACAACCCTATCAACCTGGGTGGCAACTTTCAGGGATCTATGTACATGGACACCTAGATCCCTCTGCTCATCCACACTTTCAAGAACTTTACCATTAGCCAAATATTCCGCATTCCTGTTATTCCTTCCAAAGTGAATCACCTCACACTTCTCTACATTAAACTCCATTTGCCACCTCTCAGCCCAGCTCTGCAGCTTATCTATATCCCTCTGTAACCTGCTACATCCTTCCACACTATCGACAACACCACCGACTTTAGTATCGTCTGCAAATTTACTCACCCACCCTTCTGCGCCTTCCTCTAGGTCATTGATAAAAATGACAAACAGCAACGGCCCCAGAACAGATCCTTGTCGTACTCCACTTGTGACTGTACTCCATTCTGAACATTTCCCATCAACCACCACCCTCTGTCTTCTTTCAGCTAGCCAATTTCTGATCCACATCTCTAAATCACCCTCAATCCCCAGCCTCCGTATTTTTTGCAATAGCCTACCGTGGGGAACCTTATCAAACGCTTTGCTGAAATCCATATACACCACATCAACTGCTCTACCCTCGTCTACCTGTTCAGTCACCTTCTCAAAGAACTCAATAAGGTTTGTGAGGCATGACCTACCCTTCACAAAGCCATGCTGACTATCCCTGATCATATTATTCCTATCTAGATGATTATAAATCTTGTCTCTTATAATCCCCTCCAAGACTTTACCCACTACAGACGTGAGGCTCACCGGTCTATAGTTGCCGGGGTTGTCTCTGCTCCCCTTTTTGAACAAAGGGACCACATTTTCTGTCCTCCAGTCCTCTGGCACTATTCCTGTAGCCAATGATGACATAAAAATCAAAGCCAAAGGTCCAGCAATCTCCTCCCTGGCCTCCCAGAGAATCCTAGGATAAATCCCATCAGGTCCCGGGGACTTATCTATTTTCAGCCTGTCCAGAATTGCCAACACCTCTTCCCTACGTACCTCAATGCCATCTATTCTATTAGCCTGGGGCTCAGCATTCTCCTCCACAACATTATCTTTTTCCTGAGTGAATACTGACGAAAAATATTCATTTAGTATCTCGCCTATCTCTTCAGACTCCACACACAATTTCCCATCCCTGTCCTTGACTGGTCCTACTCTTTCCCTAGTCATTCGCTTATTCCTGACATACCTATAGAAAGCTTTTGGGTTTTCCTTGATCCTTCCTGCCAAATACTTCTCATGTCCCCTCCTTGCTTGTCTTAGCTCTCTCTTTAGATCCTTCCTCGCTACCTTGTAACTATCCATCGCCCCAACCGAAACTTCACACTTCATCTTCACATAGGCCTTCTTCTTCCTCTTAACAAGAGATTCCACTTCCCTGGTAAACCACGGTTCCCTCGCTCGACGCCTTCCTCCCTGTCTGACCGGTACATACTTATCAAGAACACGCAGTAGCTGATCCTTGAACAAGCCCCACTTATCCAGTGTGCCCAACACTTGCAGCCTACTTCTCCACCTTATCCCCCCCAAGTCACGTCTAATGGCATCATAATTGCCCTTCCCCCAGCTATAACTCTTGCCCTGCGGTGTATACTTATCCCTTTCCATCATTAACGTAAACGTCACCGAATTGTGGTCACTGTCCCCAAAGTGCTCTCCTACCTCCAAATCCAACACCTGGCCTGGTTCATTACCCAAAACCAAATCCAACGTGGCCTCGCCTCTTGTTGGCCTGTCAACATATTGTTTCAGGAAACCCTCCTGCACACACTGTACAAAAAACGACCCATCTATTGTACTCGAACTATATCTTTTCCAGTCAATATTTGGAAAGTTAAAGTCTCCCATAATAACTACCCTGTTACTTTCGCTCATATCCAGAATCATCTTCGCCATCCTTTCCTCTACATCCCTAGAACTATTAGGAGGCCTATAAAAAACTCCCAACAGGGTGACCTCTCCTTTCCTGTTTCTAACTTCAGCCCATACTACCTCGGCAGAAGAGTCCCCATCTAGCATCCTCTCCGCCACCGTAATACTGCTCTTGACTAGCAACGCCACACCTCCCCCTCTTTTGCCTCCTTCTCTGAGCTTACTAAAACACCTAAACCCCGGAACCTGCAACATCCATTCCTGTCCCTGCTCTATCCATGTCTCCGAAATGGCCACAACATCGAAGTCCCAGGTACCAACCCACGCTGCCAGTTCCCCTACCTTGTTTCGTATACTCCTGGCATTGAAGTAGACACACTTCAAACCACCTACCTGAACGCTGGCCCCCTCCTGCGACGTCAAATCTGTGCTCCTGACCTCTATACTCTCATTCTCCCTTACCCTAAAACTACAATCCAGGTTCCCATGCCCCTGCTGCATTAGTTTAAACCCCCCCCAAAGAGCACTAACAAATCTCCCCCCCAGGATATTTGTGCCCCTCAGGTTCAGATGTAGACCATCCCGTCTGTAGAGGTCCCACCTTCCCCAGAAAGAGCCCCAGTTATCCAAAAATCTGAAACCCTCCCGCCTGCACCATCCCTGTAGCCACGTGTTTAAATGCTCTCTCTCCCTATTCCTCATCTCACTATCACGTGGCACGGGCAACAACCCAGAGATAACAACTCTATTTGTTCTAGTTCTGAGCTTCCATCCTAGCTCCCTGAAAGCCTGCCTGACATCCTTGTCCCCTTTCCTACCTATGTCGTTGGTGCCAATGTGGACCACGACTTGGGGCTGCTCCCCCTCCCCCCTAAGGACCCGGAAAACACGATCCGAGACATCACGTACCCTTGCACCTGGGAGGCAACATACCAAACGTGAGTCTCTCACGCTCCCACAAAATCTCCTATCTGTGCCCCTGACTATAGAGTCCCCAATTACTAATGCTCTGCTCCTCTCCCCCCTTCCCTTCTGAGCAACAGGGACAGACTCCGTGCCAGAGGCCCGTACCCCATGGCTTACCCCTGGTAAGTCGTACCCCCACAAGTATCCAAAGCGGTATACTTGTTTCTCAGGGGAACGACAGCAGGGGATCCCTGCACTGACTGTTTTTTCCCAGTCCCTCTTACAGTTACCCACCTATCTCCAATCTTTGGTGTAACTAATTCCCTGAAGCTGCTATCTATGACCCCTTCTGCCATTCCTCTAACTTTCTACCAAGATCTGGCAAACAACTAAATTAAATTTTTTATAAAAAATAATAATAATTTATTAAAATATGGCACTTACCTCAGACCAATGGGTTTTATTATTAGGTTAGAGGAGGAGGGCGGGTGGGAGACACTACACGTGTAGTGTCTCGGGTTTCCTCTCCACCAGAATTTATTGGTGAGGGTCTTCCCAGACGTCCGCGGGTCGACTTCCTGTTCCCGCCTAAAACACTAATTTAAAAAAAAAAATTCTCAGCTCCTGCTGAAATTGACTAACCAGCCAGCTCCACTCCCGCCAAAATCGACTGGCCTGCCCCTGCAAAGACAAGTGCTTTTAAAGGACAGACTTACCTCCCAGCAACCACTTCCGCACTGCTCCCGCTGAAACTGACTCACCAGCTGTTCTCACGCCGAAATCGACTGGCCTGCCCCTGCAAAGGCAAGTGCTTTTAAAGGACAGACTTACCTCCCAGCAACCACTTCCGCACTGCTCCCGCTGAAACTGACTCACCAGCTGTTCTCACGCCGAAATCGACTGGCCTGCTCCTGCAAAGACATGTGCTTTTAAAGGACAGACTTACCTCCCAGCAACCACTTCCGCACTGCTCCCGCTGAAAATGACTCACCAGCTGTTCTCACGCCGAAATCGACTGGCCTGCCCCTGCAAAGCCAAGTGCTTTTAAAGGACAGACTTACCTCCCAGCAACCACTTCCGCACTGCTCCCGCTGAAACTGACTCACCAGCTGTTCTCACGCCGAAATCGACTGGCCTGCCCCTGCAAAGTCAAGTGCTTTAAAAGGACAGACTTACCTCCCAGCAACCACTTCCGCACTGCTCCCGCTGAAACTGACTCACCAGCTGTTCTCACGCCGAAATCGGATGTGAAAGCATTGGAAAGGGTGCAGAGGAGATTTACCAGAATGTTGCCTGGTATGGAGGGAAGATCTTATGAGGAAAGGCTGAGGGAGTGGAGGCTGTTTTCGTTAGAGAGAAGAAGGTTAAGAGGTGACTTAATTGAGGCATACAAGATGATCAGAGGATTGCATAGGGTGGACAGTGAGAGCCTTTTTCCTCGAATGGTGATGTCTAGCACGAGGGGACATACCTTTAAATTGAGGGGAGATAGATATAAGACAGATGTCAGAGGTAGGTTCTTTACTCAGAGAGTAGTAAGGGCGTGGAATGCCCTGCCTGCAACAGTAGTGGACTCGCCAACACTAAGGACATTCAAATGGTCATTGGATAGACATATGGACAATAAGGGAATAGTGTAGATGGGCTTTAGAGTGGTTTCACAGGTCGGCGCAACATCGAGGGCCGAAGGGCCTGTACTGCGCTGTTAAGTTCTATGTTCTATGTTCTATGTTTTGATTTACGCCGACGTGACCCGGACGGGAGAATATCGGCAGCCCCGAAATCCATTGCCTCGCGCCCACCCGTGCCATTCTTCGAGGCGTGCGTCCCGCCGACTTTTCTCCCTTTGGAGAATTCTGCAGTGGCGGGGGTGAGTGGTGGGAATGGATGGACTCAGAGACGAGCGAGCCACCAACCAAACACAGCTGAGAAAGAAGATTAACACAATGTTAAGCATTTCAATGAACCTAAATTCTTTGTAAGAGGGAAGATCTCCTGCTTTGTGCACCCCTGTTGCACATCTGGAAATCTGCATCCTCAGCCGTGAGTTTCCATACAATTAATTTAATTTCATGGAAAGTCTTGCCTAGGAAAGGTGCTTTGCGAATGATTAATGTGCAAATAAAATTAAACACCAACATCAAAAGAAAAGTCAAGGAAGAATTGCTACAGCGATCGGAGTGAGATTCCAATGTACGGTCTCAGTACACACTGAGAGGTCAGTGTTGTGTTATTCACCCTGGGGTAACACGGACTGCAACACGATGGAGATGAATGGTAAAGCATACACCAAACGTAGGCGTTGGTTCAATACGATTTATTGAACTTCTGTAACAATGCACACAGCTGGCTGTGGGTTGACACTCTACTACTCTAAGTGTACTAACTCTAACTTACTAGACCAGGCTAGCTCTGATCCACGGGTAGAAGGTGCTGACTGATATATACACCCTGACTGTCACTACAGTTGTCACCAGTGGAAAGAGGCGGAGTGCTGATGCCTCGTGTGTTTTATAGTGTTCTGTCCGGTGATTGGTTGTGTTCTTTCCTGTATGTTGATTGGCTAACCTGGGTGTCTGTCACTGCCTGTTTTTACCTCATGATGTGCATGGGTGCATATTATGACAGTCAGCATGAAAATTCCAACACGAAACAGATTTCTGCACATTAACAGAAATGGAATCGTGAATAAGTGTGATTATGTTTGTCAATATTGCTGATTACATTTCATTAAGTTTAATCGAAGAATTAAGTGAAACTCCAAATACTCAAAATTGTGATCGTTTATGGATGAAAAGTAGACTGCTGAATTATTTATTGTTTGTTATCCTGTTCCATGGCTCTGAAGTATTTTATTCAGTGTTTCTCTTGGCATGTCTTAATATTATCTGGCATTTTTCATGGGCAATTCACGATGATTTACTCATTAAACATAGAGGCTTGCTGTTTTCCTCCACTGTTTCTTGGACTGCAATCAACACACTCTTCAGCCCCCACGAACCACAAGCCAAATGAGCCTGGCTTTTGTCAAAAAACAGCTAGCCCATGTCAGAATCAAATTGCTTGAACGTCCTCAATGGGCACTGAGAGTAGCAATCTGGACTTTTAGCTGTACGGCTTGGTTTAAATTCGGATTAAAAGTTCACCCGATTGATGGGTATGTTTTCACGGAATCGCCAAAGCACACAAGGAGGCCATTTGGCCCGTTGGTCTGTACTGGCTCTCCGAGTGCCATTCATCCACCTACTTCCTATAGCCCTGCACATTCTTCCTTTTCAGATAACGATCCAACTCCCTCTTCAATGCCCTTGATTGACTCTGCTTGCACCACACTCTCAGCCAGCCCTGAACCACTCGCTTTGTGAAAACGTTGTCCCTCATGTTGCCATTGTTTCTATTGCGAATTACCTTAAATCTGTGCCCTCTCATTTGCAATCCATTCACCAATGGGTCTAGTTTTCCCACATCTATGTCCAAACCCCTCATGATTTTTAACAACTCAATCCGCTCGCAACCTTCTCTTCTCTGAGGAAAGCAGCCCACGACTTCCCCGATCTATCTCTGTAACTGAGGCTTCTCGTTCTACATTCTTGTAAATCTTTCCTGCGACCTCTCCTTCCCATGAGCACACATCCTCTGAGGCTGAACCAGTGTTCTACACAAGTTTAACTTAACTTCCTTGCTCTTATGCGCCAAGCTCCTATTAGCGCAGGATACCATATGCTTTAATAACTGCTTTCTCAGTTTATCCTGCCGCCTTCAATGATTTATGCATATATACACCCAAGTCCCTCTTCTTTTGCACCCCTCTTAGAATTGTACCCTTTATTTTATATTGTTTCTATGCCTTCTTCTGGCCAAATTGAATCACTTCACTGTATTATATTTCATTTGCCACTTGTCCACCCATTTCACCAACTTGTCTATTTTCTGTTGAAGTTCTGCACTGTCCTCCCCACAATACTTCCAAGTTTTGTATCATTCACAAATTTTGAAATTGTACCCCGTACACGTTTTGCTTCTTATGCTAGATCTCCTCCTTGGGTTCATTGGTTGTAACCACTGCTACAATTGGACCTGCTGACCCTTATGTACCTGAATGTACCTTACCCTGCTCAATATCTATGCTAATGTACTGAGTAACAGAGGTCAATTCACTGTACTCTGATTACTATAATATAGGCCCTGTACTACAGGTACGGGGGTAGTTCCCTGCCTGCTGGCTCCGCCCAGTTGGCGGAGTATAAATATGTGTGCTCCTCGTACAGCAGCCATTTTGCCAGCTGCTGTAGGAGGCCACGCATCTTAGTGTAATAAAGCCTCGATTGCATCCAACTCTCGTCTTTGTGTAATTGATCGTGCATCAATTTATTACACTAAAGTTTTCAGAAGATGGACCTCCGCATCAAGCCAGATCGCCTGCAGCTGGATTGACAATCAGGCAACGCCAAAAAGTACTTTGAACATTGGCTAGCCTGTTTCGAAGCTTACATCAGGACTGCACCAGACCCAATTCCGGAAGCTCAGAAGATTCAGATCCTCTACACGCGGCTGAGCTCCAACGTCTTTCCAATTATCCAGGACGCGCCGACCTACGAAGACGCCATGGCGCTACTGAAGGAAAACTACGCTCAGCGGACTAACACGCTCTACGCCAGACACATCCACTCCACTCGTAGTCAACTTCCTGGTGAGTCAGTGGAAGATTTCTGGCGTGCCCTGATTCCCCTAGTCGGGGACTGTGACTGTCAGGCCGTCACGGCCACGGAACACTCGAACTTGCTCATGAGAGACGCTTTTGTTACGGGGATAAGGTTGGATTACATCTTAGAAGGGGCCGCGCTCGAATTCGCGGCAACCAAAAAGCTAGCGCTCTCGCTGACGGTCGCTTCGCGCAACATCCAGGCCTATACCCCTGGCCGCGCGGCCCACCCCTCCTATGCATCGTGACGGCCGCCCCATCAGGGACCCCACTCAGCCAACCCCACGCCTGTGCCACGTGGCAGCCAACCAACCCCAGGGGCCCCAAATGTTACTTCTGTGGGCAGCCAAAACACCCCCGACAAAGCTGCCCGGCCCGGAGCGCTCTTTGCAAGGCTTGCGGCAAGAAGGGACACTTCGCTGCGGTGTGCCAGGCCTGTGCAGTCGCCGCTATTGTTCCGACCCCCCCCACATACGGCCAGTGGGCGCCGCCACCTTCCCCTCCCCGGACCACGTGCGGCCCTTGGGCACCGCCATCTTGTTTGACCCCCACCACGTGCATCCAGTGGGCGCCGCTATTTTGTCCTCCCCAGGATCATCAGGCGCCGCCATCTTGTTTCCCCCACGACACGTGCGGCCTGTGGGCGCCGCCATCATACCAGGACCCATGCCCGCTGGGCACCCCATCGTCTGCCACCATTGATGACCAGCCGCGTCTCGCCTCGGTCACGATTGACCAGTCCCGCCCATGCAACTTAGCAATGGCCCCTACCAATGTGAAAATCGATGGGCATGAGATCTCCTGCCTGCTGGACTCCGGGAGCACCGAGAGCTTCATCCATCCCGATACGGTAAGGCGCTGCTCCCTCGCGGTACACCCTGCCAATCAGAGAATCTCCCTGGCCTCCGGGTCCCACTCCGTGGCGATCCGGGGGTACTGCATAACCACTCTCACTGTCCACGGCATGGAGTTCAGTGGCTTCCGCCTCTACGTCCTCCCCAACCTCTGCGCTGCCTTGCTATTCGGCCTGGACTTCCAGTGCAACCTCCAGAGCTTAACATTGAAATTCGGCGGGCCCCTACCACCCTGTAATAACCTGCATAGGACTCATCCACATGGGGATGATTGTTCCCCGTGTTCAATTGGACTGAGTTAACCCAGCACTAGCATAATAGGCAGGCAGCTGTAGAGCCAGCTAAAAAGGAATGAGGACCCGGTGAAAGGGAACCGGGCCCTTTGTATGTATGATGCTGTTGCTGAAATAAAGGACTTTTAAGAAGCTCGTTGGACTCCCCTGGCTTTATCACGCACCCCTTACTGTGTGCGGCCTCGCGATCCTAAAGGTCGACCCACCTTCCCTATTTGCAAACTTAACCCCAGATTGCAAACCCATCGCCACCAGGAGCAGACGGTACAGCGCCCAGGACAGGACCTTCATCAAGTCCGAAGTCCAGCGACTGTTTCGGGAAGGCATCATCGAGGCCAGCAACAGCCCCTGGAGAGCCCAAGTGGTAGTTGTGAAAACTGGGGAGGAACACAGAATGGTCGTGGACTACAGCCAAACCATCATAAGGTACACGCAGCTCGACGCGTACCCCCTCCCATGCATATCTAATATGGTCAATCAGATTGCACAGTACCGAGTCTTCTCAACTGTCGACCTAAAATCCGCCTATCACCAGCTCCCCATCCGTAAGACGGACCCCTCATACACTGCCTTCGAGACAGATGGCCGCCTTTACCACTTTCTTCGGGGTCCCTTTGGCGTCACCAACGGGGTCTCGGTTTTCCAACGGGAAATGGACCGAATGGTTGACCGGTACGGGCTGCGGGCCACTTTCCTGTACCTACACAATGTCACCATCTGCGGCCACGATCAGCAGGACCATGACGCCAACCTTCCCAAATTTCTCCACACCGCCACTCTCCTCAACCTAACTTATAACAAGGAGAAGTGTGTGTTCAGCACGAACCGCTTAGCCATCCTCGGCTATGTGGTCCAGAACGGAGTTCTGGGGCCCGATCCCGACCGCATGCGCCCCCTCATGGAACTGCCCCTCCCCACTGCCCCAAGGCCCTCAAACGTTGCCTGGGGTTCTTTTCTTACTACGCCCGGTGAGTCTCAAATTATGCGGACAAGGCCCGCCCACTCATTCAATCCACTCTTTTTCCCCTAAAGGCCGAGGCTCACCAGGCCTTCAACCGTATTAAGGCTGACATCGCCAAGGCCGCGATGCACGCAGTCGATGAAACGTTACCATTTCAAGTCGAGAGCGATGCATCAGACGTCGCTCTAGCCGCCACCCTCAACCAGGCAGGTAGGCCCGTGGCATTCTTTTCACAAACCCTTCATGCCTCCGAAATTCGGCACTCCACCGTTGAAAAAGAGACCCAAGCCATCGTTGAAGCTGTGCGGCATTGGAGGCATTACCTGGCCGGCAGGAGATTCACTCTCCTCACTGACCAACGGTCGGTAGCCTTCATGTTTAACAACACACAGCGGGACAAGACCAAGAACGATAAAATCTTGAGGTGGAGGATCGAGCTCTCCACCTATAACTACGAGATTTTGTATCGTCCCGGTAAGCTCAATGAGCCCCCCGATGCCCTATCCCGAGGTACATGTGCCAGCACACAGGTGGACCGACTCCGGACTCTGCACGACAACGTTTGTCACCCGGGAGTCACACGTTTGTACCACTTCATCAAGGCTCGCAACCTGCCCTACTCCATCGAGGAAGTCAGGGAAATCACCAGAGACTGCCAGGTCTGCGCGGAGTGCAAACCGCACTTCTACCAGCCAGACCGTGTGCACTTGGTGAAGGCCTCCCGCTCCTTTGAACGCCTCAGCGTTGACTTCAAAGGGCCCCTCCCCTGCACCGACCGTAACACGTAATTCCTCAGTGTGGTCAATGAATATTCCAGATTCCCCTTCGACATTCCATGCCTCGACATGACGTCTGCCACCGTCATCAATGCCCTCAACACCATCTTCGCTCTGTTCGGCTTCCCCGCCTACGTCCACAGCGACAGGGGATCCTCATTCATGAGCGATGAGCTGCGTCAGTTCCTGCTCAACAAGGGTATCGCCTCGAGCTATAACCCCCGGGGAAACGGGCAGGTGGAGAGGGAGAATGGGACGGTCTGGAGGGCCGTCCAGCTGGCCCTATGGTCCAGAAATCTCCTGGCCTCCCGCTGGCAGGATGTCCTCCCGACGCACTGCACTCCATTTGGTCGCTCCTAATCACTGCGACTAATGACACACCCCATGAACTTTCCTTTGCCTTCCCCAGGAAGTCCACCTCCGGGGTGTCGCTCCCAACTTGGCTTGTAGCTCCAGGACCTGTACTCCTCTGTAAGCCCGTACGACTCCACAAGGCCGACCTGTTGGTTGAGAGGGTACTCCACACCAACCCACAGTACGCCTACGTAGCGTACCCCGACGGCCGCCAAGATACTGTCTCCCTCAGGGACCAGGCACCAACTGGTTCCACACACACACACCCCTCCAACCCAGCGCCACCCTCCCCTTCCCCGGCGCACCCAGCCGCAACCCCCGCCCCAGGACAATCCGTCCTTCCCTTGCCCACGCCTGAGAATGAAGAGGACTTCGGCACGCTCCCGGAGTCACCGAAGACCAGACCGACACCGGGATCGCCGCCATCACTGCGGTGCTCCCAACGGCAGTCAAGGCTCCGGACCGACTGAACCTGTAACTTGATCAGGACTCTGAAAAAAAAACATCATCCTTCTGTATAACTCTCCTCCACCCCCTCTGGACTCAATTTTTTTCCTGTACTTTAAAACATCTACCTGTATATAGTTCTCCACCGCCCCCGCCGGACTCAATTTTAACAGGGGGTGAATGTGGTAGTCACCAATGATGTATATATTAGGTGCTTTGTGGTAAGGCCCTGTACTGCAGGTATGGGGGTAGATCCCTGCCTGCTGGCTCCGTCCAGTCGGCAGAGTATAAATATGTGTGCTCCTCTTCGCCAGCTGCTGTAGGAGGCCACATATCTTAGTGTAATAAAGCCTCGATTGCATCTAACTCTCGCCTTTGTGTAATTGATCGTGCATCAAAAAGCCGGTCAGAATCTTGGAATCTTGCAGACAGTAACTCACCTCCAGACTCCCCAGAGTGTGTCCACCATCTACAAGGCACAAGTCAGGAGTGAGACGGAATACTCGTCACTTATCTGGATGAGTGCAGCTCCAACAACACTCAAGAAATTCAAAACCATCCACACAAAGCAACCTGCATGATTGGCATCAAATCCATCACTTTCAGCATTCACTCCCTCCACCACCGATGCACAGTGGCAAGCAGCCGTGTGTACCATCTATAAGATGCACTGCAGCTACTTTCCTCCTTCAACAACACTTCCAAACAGTGGGGCGGGATTCTCCATTAGCCGACACCGAAATCGGGAAAGGCGATTGGGTGGATAATCGGTTCCGACACCGAAATCGCGGCAGGTGCCGATTTGATGCCAAATCGCAATGCTCCAGCACCTCGACAGCAGTGTCAATGCGTTGCGGAATGCACGTACAGTCGGCCTCCGATGGGCCGAATTCCCGACGGCTTGGTTCACTTGTGCTTTTAAAAATTGTGAAACCGGCGTGGCAGCTGCTGAGGGTGAGAAAGAGGGGGTACAATAGGCGCCCAACATCGCTGTAGTTTGTTGAGAGTTGTGCCGCTGGCCGGGGGTCTCCTGCCAGGGCCGGGGGGAGTAGTGCGGGGTGGCCAGGAGGTGGGCTCTGGGCTCAGGGTGGACAGCCAGGGAATACCATAGCCGCAGCCAGCAAGGCAGCCATGCAGCTGCACACACCGCGAACAGCCCACTTTGAACTTAGTGCCACGGGTCGTATAGGTGTCCCCCAAGGCCCCCCCCCCCCCCCCCAAGGTGCCTTCTGGCCCCAGCCGACCCATTAGCTGTATGGCTGCCTTGATAGCTGCGGCTATGGGCGCACTCCAGGACAACCAGTGCCATCTTTGTGGTTGGGATAAATGCATGTAGGGAGTGTAATGTGTATGTGCGACTGCAGCTTGTCAGCCTCCCGAGTGTTGATCACGGACCCGGCGAATCCCGCACCGTTTTTCATTAGAATTGATTGTGTTCCACGTGGCACCGGTGCTAGCCCCTCAACAGTAGCGGAATCGGTCCAGGTGCGGCCCCAGTTTTTCTGTTGGAAAAGTCCACGGATTCTGCGTTGGCGTCGACAAGTCTCAGAAATGGAGAATCCCTTCCGTGATCTCTACCAGCTGGATAGACAATTGCAGCATACATATGGGAACACATTCATCTGCAAGTTCCCCTCTGAACCACACACCATCCTGACTTGGAAATATATCGCTGTTCCTTCACTGTCACTGGGTCAAAATCCTGGAACTCCCCCCCTAACAGCAACATGGGTGCTCCTCCATCACAGAGACTGCAACAGTTCAGGAAAATGCCCCACCACCACCACCATCTCAAGGGCAATTAGGGAAGGGCAATAAATGTAGGCCTTTCCGGCAATGCCCTCATCCAAGTAAAGAATCTTCTTTTAGCGCGGCACAGTGGCCCAGTGGTTAGCACTGCTGCTTTACGGCGCCGAGGACCCGGGTTCGATCCCGGCCCTGGGTCACTATCCGTGTGAAGTTTGCACATTCTCCCTGTGTCTGCATGAGTCTCGCCCCCACAACACAAAGATGTGCAGGTCAGGTGGATTGGTCACGCTAAATTGCCCATCAATTGGAAAAAAAAGAATTGGGTACTTTAAATTAAAAATATATATATTCTTTTAAAAAAGGTGCATGATCTCAATTTCACCTGACAGAAAAATCTATACTCTATCAGATCTCATCCAAGCTAGGCAACTACCATGAGCATCACTGCTATTACTACGATTACCAGCTTTTATTACCATCATTACTACTATCATAGAATCCTTACAATGCGGAAGGATGCCATTCAGCCCATCGAGTCAGCACTGATTCTCTGAAAAAGCACCCTACCTAGGTCCAATCCCCCGCACTAACCCTGCAGCCCGGTAACCCACCCAACGTTGGACACTAAGGGGCAATTTAGCATGGCCAATCCACCTAACCTGCACACCTTTGGACTGTGGGAAGAAACTGGAGCACCCGGAGGAAACCCACGCAGGCACGGGGAGAACGTGCAAACTTCACACAGGTCGGAATCAAATCCGGGTCCCTGGAGTTGTGAGGTGCTAACCACTGTGCCACCGTGACGCCCTTAATTACCACTGCTGCTATATCTAATAATCTAATCTTTTATTGTCGCAAGTATGAAGTTACTGTGAAACTCCCCTAGTCGCCACATTCCAGCACCTGTTCGGGTAAGCTGGAATGGGAATTGAACCCGCGCTGCTGGCCTTGTTCTGCATCACAAACCAGCTATCTAGCCCACTGAGCTAAACCACTAACACGACTTTCGCTATTACAACACTGCTACTGTTATTCTCACTCCTACCATTAACAATATTTATAAAGTGTCTATAATGATGAACAAAAGTTTCAAAGTGCTTTCACAGAGGCATAATCATAAAACAAATGGACAAGTTTACTGGTCTGTAAACAGGACGATAAGCAATAAGACTGGGCAGATGTTGAGGTTAGGGTAGAGTAGACAAAGCTTTGTGTTTCTGGACTAGCATATCTCAATATTGAGAAAATAAGGTGAGTACTAATTTGTATGGAGAAAGCTGACTGTAATTCCAAATTCAAACTTTAGATGTCCCTGGGGTTGATTTTAGCTGTGGTCACCCAATATAAATGGGAGGGTAGCAGTTGGAAAAGGGGTCACCTTTTACATTGGCATCCTGACCATCGCCACCTTCAATCACCCTCATGGGTGGCCAGGACACATACCATTTATACTTTTTATAAATTCTCTTTTTTGCACAGGGTGTTAACTGAGGTGAGAAAATCAGGGTGTCGCTGACCAGTTGCACAGCCGGCTTTTCTCTGTTTAAAAAGAAATGAAGGCGTGGCCCACATCGTCACGCTGTCAGGGCAGGGCGAGGATGGAACAATCCTGCAACGCCGGGAATCCTGAGATCGGGGCACCCCACCTCCCCACGCACACAGAACCCCCCCCCCATGTATATGGACAACAGCCCCCCATGGCCCCTTCCACCCAACGGACATGGGGAACTCCCCATGGATAAGGGGAAACCCCCAATGGAGATTCCCAGAGAGACCTTCCTGATGCTAGTCCTTGGCACTGCCCCCTGATACTGTCCCTGGCCTTAGGGAAAATGGCTTGGGGGCAGTGCTAGGATGCCAGAGGGCAGTACCAGGGCAATGCCAGGGCAAGGGGTATGCCAGACTGCCAGGGAGCTGTGCCAGGGGCAGTGTCATGGTGCCAGGGTGCCAGGGGACAGTGCACGGGTACTGTCCAGGCATGTCCCTCTCCACCCGGAGGCTATAATTACCTGTGCACCCCCAGTGGGTTCCCTTCACCCGTTCCCTGCTTTTGAAAACCTGCTGTAAATCTTACCAATGTGACGTCGACAAGGGAGGATATCCCAATGTGACGTCGACAAGGGAGGAGATCCCAATGTGACGGGACGATATGGTGGAGCAACCCTTTAATAACGTTAGAATTTAGCGAAAAGAGATTCCTGACTTTTCTGGGCATGCACTTCATTATATCCCCAGCAGAGGGGGTGGGGATCTAAAAACAAGATCTCACTGGCGAGGTTCCCGCTTTCTGACTCCAGCAGGATTTTGCACCCACGTTGCCATTTGCGCTCCTTGCAGGCGCAAAATCCTGGCCAAAATGACTTTGGTGGTGGCAGAGTTTTAATGTTACTGGGCTAGTAATCCAGAGGCACAATCTAATTCCCTGGGAAACAGGGTTTCAAATCCCGGCATGGCAGCTGGTGGAATTTAAATCCAATTAATAAAATAAAGCTAGTCTCAGGAATGGTGACCATTAAATTATCAACAATCGTTGCAAAAACCCACCTAGTTCACAAATGTCCTTGAGGGTAGAAAATCTGCCGTCCTTACCTGCTCTGGCCTACATGTGACTCCAGGCCAACAGCAATGGGGTTGACTCTTAATTGCCCTCTGAAATAACCTAGCAAGCCACTCAGTTCAAGGGCAATTAGGGATGGACATGAAATACTTAATTGCATATGACACCTACATTCTTTTAAAAAAAAAAATATTTCCACTTTCCTGGGGCGGGATTCTCCGACCCCCCCCCCCCCCCGCCGGGTCAGAGAATCGCCGGGGGCTGGCGTGAATCTCGTCCCCGCCATGTCCCGAAGTCTCCGCTACCAGAGATTCGGCGGGGCGGGAATCGCGCCGCGCCGGTCGGCGGGCCCATCCCCGCCGATTCTCCAGCCCCCGATGGGCCGAAGTCCTGCTGCTGGAATGCCAGTCCCGCCAGCGTGGATTAAACCACCTTTTGAACGGTTGGACAAGGCGGCGCGGGCGGGCTCAGGGGTCCTGGGGGGGGGGCACGGGGCGATCTGGCCCCGGGGGGTGCCCCCACGGTGGCCTGGCTCGCGATTGGGGCCCACCGATCCGCGGGCGGGCCTGTGCCGTGGGGGCACTCTTTTTCTTCCGCCGTCGCCATGGTCTTCACTATGGCGGAGGCGGAAGAGACCCCCTCCCCTGCACATGCGCGGGGATGAGGTCAGCAGCCGCTGACGCTCCCGCGCATGTGCGGACCCGCGTCGCCCGCGAAGACCTTTCGGCCCCGGCTGGTGTGGCACCAAAGGTCTTTCCCGCCAGCCAGCGGAGCGGAAACCACTCCAGCGCGGGCCTAGCCCCTCAAGGTGAGGGTTTGGCCCCTAAAGGTGCGGAAACTTCCGCACCTTTGGGGCGGCCCGACGCCGGAGTGGTTCCCGCTACTCCATCACTCTGGGAACCCCTGCCCCGCCGGGTAGGGGAGAATCCCGCCCCTGGTCCCTCATGGTCCAGGAAAACATTCCTCCCTGCTTTTCTCTTGCATTTAAGTGCACTTGAGAATTACCAAACCTGTGAAAAATCATGCCAAGCTAATGGGCGCAATTCTCCGACCTCGTTACGCACTCGCTCGAGAGAAATGAAGTCGGTGAATAGCGGAAGAGGCCGAAAATGAGAACAGCGCGATGCAACCGGCCTACTCCCGTAGGTAAAATCGGGATCTCGCCGTGGCGTGGTGAGAAACCAATTATCACCACATAAGACCCATTTCCAAACAATCAACGAGAGCCACCACATATCCAACGGCCTCCCGCCATTCAGCGGCCTCCCAGCAAGTGGTCACGCTCGCACCGATTAGTACTCCTTTTGAAAAACATGAACCTGACAGAGGGCTTCTGTGGGGAGCCATGGAGGTGAATAGCCATCTTTGCTCCCAGGCAAAGAGCCCGGGGGTGGTGGACTGCCATCCCAGTGCTTAGTAGGAGTGGGGGACTCCGGCTGGGGAGGACGGACCCTCCCCAGGGGTGGGGCACCATGGGAGGGTGGGGGGAAGTGCTGGGGAGGACAAACGCGCCTGGCACCACAATGCCAACCCCTGGAAAATGTGTACCCTTTCTGGGGGAAACCCTTACCCTGCCCATCTGCCCACCACCCATAACCCTCACTGACTGTCGAGGCCTCTGGCCATGCGGCTGAAGGCTATCACTAATATGGAATTGGCAATCGTGGTTAAGTGAGAACTTCACACAACCCAAGTGGATTCCCATGGGTGGCCAGGCCATGTAGTATGTGGGGGCCATTGCCTAGCATCCCAATCAGACTGTGATGCCTGAACATTGTGGGAGGCAACACCGCCCATGCAGCAGCCAACATCCAAACATCCAGGGGATGGGACACAGCTCCAGGGACATGTCCATGGCCAGAGTGTCGGTCAGTGCAACAGGGAGGGGACCAGCGGATGGTCCAGGAGTCTTATGAGTGGGTGTTTGGGGTGCAGGGCCTGGGGTCCGGTGAGGGGAGCCTGCTGCAACCGGGTGTGCATAGGCAGGGCGTTCCAGGCATGGGGGAGAGGGGCTGATAGACTGCACGCATGTCGCCCTGCACTCACTGGGCCACCTGGAAGTGCCCTAAGTTAACAAGAAGGTGTTCCCCTCCCTGAACATACAGCTCATGTGCGACCACCAGATGAAGATCATGCACGTGTGTGCATGCTTCCCAAGGAGTGTGCATGACAGCTACATCCTGGAGCAATCGATCATCCTCGGTCAATTCGAGGATCACTCCAGGATGGGCTGCTGGCTCCTGGGGGATAAGGACCTTGCTGATGACGCCAGTATAGAGGCCGGAGACCGAGGCAGAGATCCGCTACAACGAGGCCCATGCAGCCACCAGGGCTGTGATTGAACGGTGCACCAGACTCCTCAAAATGTGTTTCCGATGCCTCAACTGCTCCCGTGGTGCCCTGCAGTGCACCGCCCAGAGGATTGCCCGCTTTGTGGTAGTCTGTTGTGTCCTCCACAACCTGGCCAACAGCAGGGTGACATGCTGAAGGTTGGGAATGAGGAGCATGTGGTCACGTCCAAGAAGATGGAGGAGGAGGGTGAGGATGATGAGGTGGTATCAGACCAGCAGGGGCTGGAGGATGATTCTAGGGTGGAACTGTAGGACGAGCCGGAGTCTACTGGAAAGGTGGCAGCAGCGAGGGTCTGGTAAGCCCAGAGGGCCAGGGAGGCCCTCATACACGTCCAATTTACTTAGGCCATGGCTTGGTCCGTCATCGCTACCTTTACCACCCCCCCCCCCCCCACCCCCTGCCCCCACACCCCCATTTCCCACCCTCCCAGTGTTACATTACTCCAGGGTGCTGGGACTAACGGCACCATGGAGTAATATACATGATCAATATATGTAAAGCTAGTACAGGCAATTGAACACTAGATGTCTTACTATCAGGACTTATTTAAATAGTTTTCCGGCTCTTTCTGAAGGAGTGTGTATCAGGAGTGCAGAGAGAACAGACACAGGAAAGCTAGAGAGAGAAGTTATTAGTTATCAAAGTATTGTCTTGTATAATTGAATTAATTATATCTACAATTGTTTCTTTGTTTTACTAGTTGAGTATTAAGTAAAAAGAACTCACAATATTAATTTATATTACTCAATAAATTAGTTTATCTTTACAAGACTACTGTTCATTTCGACAATTTGGCTGGTTCAAAAGAGTAATATATATACTACACAAAGTAATATGACAACAGTTGTCCAACAATTTTCCACTCTCCCAATGGTGCCACCCCACTCTCCCCACCAGCCGCTCACCCACTAACTACCCTGCCCCCCCCCCACCCCCCCCGCCCCCCCCCTCTCCCCCCCTCCCCACCCTCTCCCCCCCTCCCCAGGTGCCCTCAGTAATCCTCAATCTGCTTAACCTTCCTAGCTCTACCGCCACACCTAGGTGTGTCCCCAGGATGCACATCAGAGGTGGAGGCAGCCAGCTGCTTACCACGTCCCGTAGCCTTCGATGCCCCTGGCCGGAATCCTCTGGGGATTCTGGGGCCCTAGAGTTGCACAGCCAGCCCCACTCAGCTCGCAAGAAGACCGGCCACAAGACAAGACTTGTCGACGGCACAAAATACTCACTCTTGTCCAGGTTCAGCTTGTACCCCAAGAAAGACCCAAATACCCGCAGTAGCTCCAATATTCCTCCTATCGACGCACTCGGTTCCGACACACACAGCAGCAAGTCGTCGGCATATAAGGACACCCTATGCTCTATTCCCCCCCCCCCGCATTATTCCTTTCCATGCTCCCGAACTTCTCAATGCGATGGCCAACGGCTCAATCACAAGTGCAAACAGCAGGGGGGACATAGGACATCCCTGTCTCGTCCCACGGTGGAGAGAAAAGTATCTCGAACTGATATTATTTGTGCGGACACTCCCCTTCAGCTCCTTATATAATAGCTTTACCCAGTTCACAAATCTTGGTCCAATCCCAAACCGCTCCAGCACTGCCATCAGTTACCCCCATTCTACCCGATCAAACGCCTTCTCGGCGTCCAATGCCACAATTATCTGTTCCCTTCCCTTCCGCCGGTGCCATAACGACTTCAAAACCCTTGTAATGTTCAAAAACAGCTGCCTCCCTTTCACGAACCCCATCTGATCCTCCCCTATCACCTTCGGGAGGCACTCCTCCAGCCTACCCGCCAGTACCAACACTTTTACGTCCACATTCAGAAGTGATATGGGCCTATACGACCCACACTCTGTCGGACCCTTATCTTTTTTAGTAACAGGGAAATCGATGCCTGCCCCAAGGTTTGCGGCAACATCCCCTTCTCTATCGCCTCCTCAAACATCCCCACCATCAGGGGTGCCAACCTATCCTTGAATTTTTTATAATATTCCACCAGAAACCCATCCGGCCCTGCCACCTTCCCCAACTGCATCCTCCCAATCGCATCCTTTATCTCCTGCTCCATTATTGCTCCTTCTAATGTAGCCCTGTCCCCCTCCCCTAGCCTCGGGTACTCCAACCCATCTAGAAATTCCTGCATCTCACGGTCTCACCCGGGTGGCTCTGACTTGTACAATCTCTCATAAAACTCCTCAAAAACCTTGTGAATCAGCACTGGAGCCACCACCAACTTCCCTAACCTATCCTTCACCTGAAGAATTTCCCTTGCCGCTGCCTCCCTCCGGAGCTGACCTGCTAACATACACCCCGCTTTATCTCCAAGTTCATAAACTGCACCCCTTGCTCGTCTCAGTTGGCGCACTGCCTTCCTGGTGGACAGTCGGTCGAAGCTCGCCTGTAGTTCCTTCCTCTTTTCCAGCTTCGCCGGGTCCCCATCCTCTGCATACCTCCTATTTACCTCCAACATCTCATCTATTACCCTCTGCCGCTCCAACCTCTCCTCTTTGTCCACCGTGGCCTTAAACAAAATTACCTCACCCCTCACCACCGCATGACACGGGAAACTCGCGGCAGTTCCCGCTCACTACCACACTTAGAAATCTTTCCAGAGAATCCCACCCTATATCTTTGTGTTATATTGACGAGGGTGGAGTAAAGGAATCCCTTCAGTCAGCCCAGCAGACATTCAACATCACTCAGTTTATTTCCCTGACTGTCAGCTTTGGCCCGCACCTGGGAAGACCGCAAAGATTTGTTGACTTTTCCCGGAAGGGGCCCAGATTCCACCGCACGCCCACCGCTTCAGTAAACATCTGTCAGTTCCTGCATTCCGGGTCTTATTTGTACAACAACAAAAAGAGGGCAAGAAGTTTGAGGTCCAACACCTGCACCAGGCAGTGGTAACTACAGGAGATGCCCCTCGGGAAAATCAAGGGGCATCTGATTGGGAAATTGCCCTGGCGAGATCACTCTGCATATTCTAATCTGCAGGCCAAAAAACTGCTGCTTCTCTTTATAACTGTTGATGTACTGACCTCTACTGGTATTTCTCAACTATGATTTATTTTAAAATTGATGTGGCTGACGGTAATGTAAAGTCTCAACGTTAAGAAAAAAACAATCAAAAAGCAGGTTGCTCTTATATTTGATTGAATTTAGAATTTAGAATTAGAAGGACTCAAATCTCAACAACTGTCCGAGGCTGCTTTTTTCTCTCAGTACGGAGTTACCGATAGTGGAAATTTGTGCAAGTAGCTACATGATGTAAAATGGTTTAAGCTCAACTGTTTTCAATTAAGCACCCTGAAAAAAACATTGCTTTTTGCTAACTATCTGTGCCCACTACAGAGAAGGGGTAACATGGCCCATCAGTGCCATGTCAGGCAAACCACAGAAAGAAGTATTTTCAACTGGACCCAACAATGGGGTACATTTTGTTTTTAGCAGTCCTGCGAGGGAACTTTATACACTGCAAATGCACGTTGGAAACTCAAATACAGTCTTGTCCCCATCACACCCCAGGACTTTCCATCCACTGAGCCTTTTCTCCAATAACCTCTGAATTGTGTTAAAAAAGCATACAATTGCATCAGTATCCATTTTTCCGTTTCTCACATTGGCCACTCCAAAGTTGCCAATCTCAACATAACTCGTGCCCAAATTGTGGGCAGTTCTGAACTCCTGCCCAGCTTGAACTGACTGAAGACGGCCCAGACTTCTTTCAGACAAGACACTTGCAGCCAGCTGGAAGGGAAGGTTTGATGATATTAGCCTGGCCTACATTCAAATTCAGGTTCTGGGAGTGAAAAGCTAGTGTGCACTCAGAGCCCAGTAAAACAAAACTGTTTTGGATGGGTACGCTCTGGAATGACCAATGCAGCTTAACGACAAGGAAAGCCCTCAAGGAAACAGTCAAATTTGCTTTGGTGTTAATCTCAGGGGAACTCAAAATCTTGAAGAAATCTGAGTTATATCAAGGTTGTGAGGAGCACATGGACATTTGGCCTCTATGATTAAGACCATTCATCCGCCTCCTCCGCCCTCCTCACTTCCCCTTACGTTTTACCACTCAATCAGAGCTCTCCCTGCTTCTCGTTATATTCCCTCCATGAACTTAATTTGTCCACAAGACCGCCACCGCCCCCCCCACCCCCTGCCACCCTCCCCCCCCATCCCCGCTCCCCCCCCTGCTCTCTCGACCCTATACACACACTAAACTGTTGCCTTCTCTTCCTGGCCCAAATGCGAACAGACATTGTTAATGGCCCCACTCTCCTTAGATACTAGCCCCAGCCTGTCAAATCATCTCCCCCACCTCAAAATCTTGATCCCTTTTGTCACGCGGCCCAAGGGGAAACCATCATCGATCTCCTCGTGGGGCTCGTGGAGTACGAGCTTCCCCGGTAGTGGGTGGAGGCCCACTCATTTGGGGCTGGGAAAACCGAGCATTAAAGCCGGCCATAGCAGGGTCCGGGATGTTGGTTGTCCCAATAGGCACTGTGATATGCACAGATGGCAAAAACTATGTTAAGTTAAAATAAATCTTTGTCATTCCTGTGATGTTCCTTGTATAGTTCTCCAAGATGGCTAAAAGTCGAAGTGTTGACAAAGAACACCAAGCTATGTATTTGAAACAAATCTAGTTTATTTTACACTGCTTCAAATGATTCGCACACTTCACTGAGTATTAGCTAATAAAACAACAGTATAAATTCTATGTTACAGAAATCTAATACCTTTTTAGTACAGCTAACAATCTATCTCAACCTCTCACTATCCTTCTTCATAACCTTCTCCCAGAATTCCTGGAGATGCAGCCTTTTAGAAGACTGCTCTGTGGTGAGATACATGAACATCATCTTGTTAACCCTTTAGATCCCTTACATTATACATATCATTACAATTCCTACAGCTGGCTTCCTTGGTCATTAAACTGGAGGCGAGGAAAAATGAAACTCCAGACTCTGTTTCAAGATGCTCCAGCCGGAAGATTACTTGCAGCAGTGTGAGGCATTAAGATTCAAAAATGCCGCATCTTGGTGAACTGGAGGCCTCTGATGCAGGTCTGGAAGACTGGGCCCAATACGCAGAATGTATGAGGCAGTTTTTCAAGCCAATGGTATTTTGAGAGAAGACCAGCAAAAGGTCATCCTCCTAACTGCTTGCGGGGCCCCATATTGCACCTTTGGTTGTCTCTTGGGAGATGACCTGACTATTTGGGCACTGCCCTGGGATATCGCGGAAGTCCGATATGGAGGTTGGTTCACACTATAGCCAATCATGCTATGGGAGGTAAGTCAACCTTTAAAAGCACTTGTCTTTGCAGGGGCAGGCCAGTCGATTTCGGCGGGAGAATCAGCTGGAGAGTCAGTTTCAGCGGGAGCATTGCGGAAGTGGTTGCTGGGAGGTAAGTCTGTCCTTTAAAAGCACTTGTCTTTGCAGGGGCAGGCCAGTCGATTTCGGCGGGAGAATCAGCTGGTGAGTCAGTTTCAGCGGGAGCATTGCGGAAGTGGTTGCTGGGAGGTAAGTCTGTCCTTTAAAAGCACTTGTCTTTGCAGGGGCAGGCCAGTCGATTTCGGCGTGAGAACAGCTGGTGAGTCAGTTTCAGCGGGAGCATTGCGGAAGTGGCTGCTGGGAGGGAAGTCAACCTTTAAAAGCACTTGTCTTTGCAGGGGCAGGCCAGTCGATTTCGGCGGGAGTGGAGCTGGCTGGTTAGTCAATTTCAGCAGGAGCTGAGAATTTTTCTTTTTTTTTAAATTAGTGTTTTAGGCGGGAACAGGAAGTCGACCCGCGGACGTCTGGAAAGACCCTCACCAATAAATTCTGGTGGAGAGGAAACCCGAGACACTACACGTGTAGTGTCTCCCACCCGCCCTCCTCCTCTAACCTAATAATAAAACCCATTGGTCTGAGGTAAGTACCATATTTTATTATATTATTATTATTTTTTATAAAAATTTAATTTAGTTGTTAGCCAGATCTTGGTAGAAAGTAAGAGGAATGGCAGGGAAGGGAGTGCAATGTTCCTCCTGCAGGATGTTTGAGGTGAGGGATGCAGTGTCCCTGCTGATTTTACCTGCAGGAAGTGCTGCCATCTCCAGCTCCTCCAAGACCGAGTTAGGGAACTGGAGCTGGAGTTGGAAGAACTTCGGATCATTCGGGAGGCAGAAGGGGTCATAGATAGCAGCTTCAGGGAATTAGTTACACCAAAGATTGGAGATAGGTGGGTAACTGTAAGAGGGAACTGGGAAAAAGCAGTCAGTGCAGGGATCCCCTGCGGTCGTTCCCCTGAGAAACAAGTATACCGTTTTGGATACTTGTGGGGGGGGGGACTTACCAGGGGTAAGCCATGGGGTGCGGGCCTCTGGCACGGAGTCTGTCCCTGTTGCTCAGAAGGGAAGGGGGGAGAGGAGCAGTGCATTAGTAATTGGGGACTCTATAGTCAGGGGCACAGATAGGAGATTTTGTGGGAGCGTGAGAGACTCACGTTTGATATGTTGCCTCCCAGGTGCAAGGGTACGTGATGTCTCGGATCGTGTTTTCCGGGTCCTTAGGGGGAGGGGGAGCAGCCCCAAGTCGGGGTCCACATTGGCACTAACGACATAGGTAGGAACGGGGACAAGGATGTCAGGCAGGCTTTCAGGGAACTAGGATGGAAGCTCAGAACTAGAACAAACAGAGTTGTTATCTCTGGGTTGTTGCCCGTGCCACGTGATAGTGAGATGAGGAATAGGGAGAGAGAGCATTTAAACACGTGGCTACAGGGATGGTGCAGGCGGGAGGGATTCAGATTTCTGGATAACTGGGGCTCTTTCTGGGGAAGGTGGGACCTCTACAGACAGGATGGTCTACATCTGAACCTGAGGGGCACAAATATCCTGGGGGGGAGATTTGTTAGTGCTCTTTGGGGAGGTTTAAACTAATGCAGCAGGGGCATGGGAACCTGGATTGTAGTTTTAGGGTAAGGGAGAATGAGAGTATAGAGGTCAGGAGCACAGATTTGACGTCGCAGGAGGGGGCCAGTGTTCAGGTAGGTGGTTTGAAGTGTGTCTACTTCAATGCCAGGAGTATACGAAACAAGGTAGGGGAACTGGCAGCATGGGTTGGTACCTGGGACTTCGATGTTGTGGCCATTTCGGAGACATGGATAGAGCAGGGACAGGAATGGATGTTGCAGGTTCCGGGGTTTAGGTGTTTTAGTAAGCTCAGAGAAGGAGGCAAAAGAGGGGGAGGTGTGGCGCTGCTAGTCAAGAGCAGTATTACGGTGGCGGAGAGGATGCTAGAAGGGGACTCTTCTTCCGAGGTAGTATGGGCTGAAGTTAGAAACAGGAATGGAGAGGTTACCCTGTTGGGAGTTTTTTATAGGCCTCCTAATAGTTCTAGGGATGTAGAGGAAAGGATGGCGAAGATGATTCTGGATATGAGCGAAAGTAACAGGGTAGATATTATGGGAGACTTTAACTTTCCAAATATTGACTGGAAAAGATATAGTTCGAGTACAATAGATGGGTCGTTTTTTGTACAGTGTGTGCAGGAGGGTTTCCTGAAACAATATGTTGACAGGCCAACAAGAGGCGAGGCCACGTTGGATTTGGTTTTGGGTAATGAACCAGGCCAGGTGTTGGATTTGGAGGTAGGAGAGCACTTTGGGGACAGTGACCACAATTCGGTGACGTTTACGTTAATGATGGAAAGGGATAAGTATACACCGCAGGGCAAGAGTTATAGCTGGGGGAAGGGCAATTATGATGCCATTAGACGTGACTTGGGGGGGGGGGGGGGGATAAGGTGGAGAAGTAGGCTGCAAGTGTTGGGCACACTGGATAAGTGGGGCTTGTTCAAGGATCAGCTACTGCGTGTTCTTGATAAGTATGTACCGGTCAGACAGGGAGGAAGGCGTCGAGCGAGGGAATCGTGGTTTACCAAGGAAGTGGAATCTCTTGTTAAGAGGAAGAAGGAGGCCTATGTGAAGATGAAGTGTGAAGTTTCGGTTGGGGCGATGGATAGTTACAAGGTAGCGAGGAAGGATCTAAAGAGAGAGCTAAGACGAGCAAGGAGGGGACATGAGAAGTATTTGGCAGGAAGGATCAAGGAAAACCCAAAAGCTTTCTATAGGTATGTCAGGAATAAGGGAATGACTAGGGAAAGAGTAGGACCAGTCAAGGACAGGGATGGGAAATTGTGTGTGGAGTCTGAAGAGATAGGCGAGATACTAAATGAATATTTTTCGTCAGTATTCACTCAGGAAAAAGATAATGTTGTGGAGGAGAATGCTGAGCCCCAGGCTAATAGAATAGATGGCATTGAGGTACGTAGGGAAGAGGTGTTGGCAATTCTGGACAGGCTGAAAATAGATAAGTCCCCGGGACCTGATGGGATTTATCCTAGGATTCTCTGGGAGGCCAGTGAGGAGATTGCTGGACCTTTGGCTTTGATTTTTATGTCATCATTGGCTACAGGAATAGTGCCAGAGGACTGGAGGACAGCAAATGTGGTCCCTTTGTTCAAAAAGGGGAGCAGAGACAACCCCGGCAACTATAGACCGGTGAGCCTCACGTCTGTAGTGGGTAAAGTCTTGGAGTTGATTATAAGAGACAAGATTTATAATCACCTAGATAGGAATAATATGATCAGGGATAGTCAGCATGGCTTTGTGAAGGGTAGGTCATGCCTCACAAACCTTATTGAGTTCTTTGAGAAGGTGACTGAACAGGTAGACGAGGGTAGAGCAGTTGATGTGGTGTATATGGATTTCAGCAAAGCGTTTGATAAGGTTCCCCACGGTAGGCTATTGCAAAAAATACGGAGGCTGGGGATTGAGGGTGATTTAGAGATGTGGATCAGAAATTGGCTAGCTGAAAGAAGACAGGGTGGTGGTTGATGGGAAATGTTCAGAATGGAGTACAGTCACAAGTGGAGTACCACAAGGATCTGTTCTGGGGCCGTTGCTGTTTGTCATTTTTATCAATGACCTAGAGGAAGGCGCAGAAGGGTGGGTGAGTAAATTTGCAGACGATACTAAAGTCGGTGGTGTTGTCGATAGTGTGGAAGGATGTAGCAGGTTACAGAGGGATATAGATAAGCTGCAGAGCTGGGCTGAGAGGTGGCAAATGGAGTTTAATGTAGAGAAGTGTGAGGTGATTCACTTTGGAAGGAATAACAGGAATGCGGAATATTTGGCTAATGGTAAAGTTCTTGAAAGTGTGGATGAGCAGAGGGATCTAGGTGTCCATGTACATAGATCCCTGAAAGTTGCCACCCAGGTTGATAGGGTTGTGAAGAAGGCCTATGGAGTGTTGGCCTTTATTGGTAGAGGGATTGAGTTCCGGAGTCGGGAGGTCATGTTGCAGCTGTACAGAACTCTGGTACGGCCGCATTTGGAGTATTGCGTACAGTTCTGGTCACCGCATTATAGGAAGGACGTGGAGGCTTTGGAGCGGGTGCAGAGGAGATTTACCAGGATGTTGCCTGGTGTGGAGGGAAAATCTTATGAGGAAAGGCTGATGGACTTGAGGTTGTTTTCGTTGGAGAGAAGAAGGTTAAGAGGAGACTTAATAGAGGCATACAAAATGATCAGGGGGTTGGATAGGGTGGACAGTGAGAGCCTTCTCCCGCGGATGGATATGGCTGGCACGAGGGGACATAACTTTAAACTGAGGGGTAATAGATATAGGACAGAGGTCAGAGGTAGGTTCTTTACGCAAAGAGTAGTGAGGCCGTGGAATGCCCTACCTGCTACAGTAGTGAACTCGCCAACATTGAGGGCATTTAAAAGTTTATTGGATAAACATATGGATGATAATGGCATAGTGTAGGTTAGATGGCTTTTGTTTCGGTGCAACATCGTGGGCCGAAGGGCCTGTACTGCGCTGTATTGTTCTATGTTCTATGTTCTATGTTCTATGCCCCAGCAGGTTTGGTCCCAACCCCTGCACCTTAAAGTTTGGGAAGTTTCCTGTACAAATTTGGCAAAGGGTTTGCTGAACAATCATGATGACGGCAGCTCCTGTGTCCATCTCCATCACCAAGGGATGTCCATTCACCTGTAGTATGACCCAGAGTGGCACCATCTTCGGGGTTGTGATGCAACTTAGCTGCATCATATTTATCTTTCTGAAGCAGGTCTGGAAGACTGGGCCCAATACGCAGAACTTATCGCCTGCCCTGGGCAACACTCTCTTGCCGATTCTGACAGCACTGGCTGGGATTATAAAGAGCCTTCCCGACCCAACTGCTCTGGATTCCAAGTCATTCAATGAATTGGTTACGCTGGTGCCTGGCCATTATGGCCCAAAGTCATCGGTGTGACAGGTTCAACATGGCTGTGCGGACTCTGGGAGAGTCTGTGACTGGTTTTAAGACCCGCCTCAAGTTGCTGGCAGTGCACTATGGGTTCGGGCAATCCCTATCTGAAATATTGAGATAAGCTTGTTTGTGGAATAAATAAGCTGTTGGACTTAAAGTGGGCCATTGAATTTGCACTGTCCTGCAAAAATGCAGAGAAAGGAGTACAGGAACTTCAAGGGTCCATGGACTTAGCGGTCAATTGTGTGTACCGACCTCCATATCAGACATCCGTGACATCCGAGGGCAATGCCCAAATAACCAGGTCACCGCCCAAGCGACAACCAAAGGTGCAATACCGCAGTCGAGTCCAGTATTCAGGAGCCGTTCAAGACCACCAACAGGATACCTCCCCCGAGGACGAAGAGGAATTCTGGCCATATTGCCAGATGTGTCGACAGCGAACACGCGGTAGCCGGGGCTGTCAGAATCGGCAAGAGAGATTTGCCCAGGGCAGGCGATAAGGTCAACGTGAGCCAGGGCCTTGCATGTGGCCCCACTGGAGGAAGATAAATATGATGCAGCTGAATTGCGAAGATAGTGCCACTCTGGGTCACACTGCAGGTGAACGGACATCCCTTGGCAATGGAAATGGACACAGGAGCTGCCGTCTCCATCATTGTTCAGCAAACCTTTTGCCAACTTTGTACAGGGATCTTGCCACTAACCTTGTGTGACACCAAGGCCAGATGGATGATTTACACAGGTGAACCGCTGAGCATCGTTGGAACCACCTTGACCCCGGTGACCCACGGGCAGCAATCAGTCAGGCTACCTTTAGTCATGGTGCAAGGGTTGGGACCTAACCTGCTGGCACGATTGGCTGTGTCCTCTGTATCGATTGCCAGCAGATTTTCCGTAGGGCCTGAGCAGAATAAAGGGGGCCAAGGCTGGCATCTACATGGATCCAAAGGCATTGCCTGTTCCTTATGCTTTACTCACTGGAGACTGGAGATTCACGGCAGTGGAAGCTGACTAAGGACTTCAGCATGGGCTATCTGGGCCCCTGGGTGATGTTAAAAAGAATACTCATATGCTGCGAGCAAGAGTGTTCAGCGCTGAATCTGGACTGATGCTATGGTGGGAATCCCCTTGTTCTCTTTAAAGCAAAGGCTTATGGTCGGTAATGGTGAAGAAGTGTCACCCGTTGACACAGTGATGAAACTTCTTGACCCCAAATACCACCTCCGAGTCTTTCTTTTCGATTTGGACATTGCAGCCCTCCATATCTGCAAACACAATGGGGCCGTCCGTGCCATCATCCCTTGGGCCAGCACAGTCTGTTCAACTCTGTATGGATGACAATCTAACGATGAACAGGGCTTCCTGCCTGGACTTATATGCAAACTGGCTGGAGGGTGCTCCTATAAAAAATTTGGTATGAGCCATGCTTATCTGCAGTTGGAATTGGACTCCGCATGTAGAAAATAAGCAACTATAAAAACTACTGCGTGTTCGCTGTCGACACATCTGGCAATATGGTCAGAATTCCTCTTCCGGGGAATTCCGGGGGAGGTATCCTGTTGGTCTTGAACGGCTCCTGAATACTGGACTCGACTGCGGTATTGCACCTTTGGTTGTCGCTTGGGAGGTGACCTGGTTATTTGGGCACTGCCCTCGGATGTCACGGATGTCTGATTTGGAGGTTGGTTCACACAATTGACCGCTAAGTCCATGGACCCTTGAAGTTCCTGTACTCTGCATTTTTGCAGGACAGTGCAAAAGAAGGGTGATACTGCAGGGATTGCAAAAGGTAGCAGTGTATTTGGATGTGCTCATTATGGGTCCTACTGACAAGGAGCACATGGAATACCTGGAGGACGTGCCCAGACAGTTCTCCCAGGGTGGCGTCTGTCTGAAAAGAAGCAAATGCGTTTTCAGAGCAAGGTGGTGACGTACTTGGGGTACAGGGTAGACAGAGATGGTCCCAACTCTGAGGAATGCCACAGAACTACAATCATTCTTAGGCCTTGTGAATTACTATGAAAAAGTCATTGGAAACTTGGCCACTCAGTAAACATTCCTTCACTGAGTGAAGAAAAAGAAACAAAAGTGGGTCTGGGGTGCCCCACAGGAAGAAATATTTGCCGGGGCAAAGAAGCATTTGTCATGCTCTCAATGCCTCGCCCACTATGACCCTTTTTAACCTCCCCCTGTGGCATCGGGCCTGTGCTGGCCCATGGGACGATGGCACAGAGGACACCATTGCGTTCACATCGAGAACTTTGGCAGACACAGAGGGCTGCTATACCGAAATAGAAAAGGAAGGCTCGGAGGTGGTATTTGGGGGTCAAGATGTTTCATCAGCGACATGTCTTCACCATTACCAACCACAAGCCTCTGCTTTAAAGAAGACAAGGGGATTCCCCCCATAGCATCGACCCGGATTCAGTATTCTTTTTAAAATCACCCAGGAACCCAGATAGCCCATGCTGAAGCATTTAGTCATCTCCGCCAGTGGCAGATTAAGTCGTGGTGACTCTGAATTTTACGGACACACGGCTGGTGTCGGCCATTCAGATACGAGCAAGGACACAAAAAGATCCCAAATTGGTGAAGCCCCGCCACATGTTATTGTCTGGCAGATTACAACAGGGAATTGATGTGTTATGTACTCTGGGATAACACAGGCTGCAACTCGATGCAGCTTTGACCAAAAGATACTCCAGAAGTTGAAGTAAGTTCAATGTGATTTATTGAACCATTAGCACAGTTCTCTATGAGTTCGACTCTCCTGCTAATCTTGCTATAGTGACTCAGTCTAACTAACCAGTCTGCTCTAAGCCACGTGGTAGGTGTGATGCTTCTGATCTGCCTCTGTCCTTCTCTCTAAGTGTCGCCTGCGGAAAGAGACAGAGCATGTGTGCCCTGTCCTTTTATATATGGGTTTTGTAATGCCCCCTTGTGGTAGTGTCACCTCTGGGTGTCTTGACTGCCCATTGGTCGTGTCCTATTATATGTGTTCATTAGCTGTATGTCTGCATGTCATGACATCTCCGGTGCTCCCTCTATTGTTTACTTAGTTGTAGTGTATTTACATTAATCCCTTGTGTATTTACAGTGATGCATATCACCACAGGAATCCCCCCCCCCCCCCCCCCCCCAGTAGCCCTACAGCCCTATACCCAGAAACTACAAGAATTAAGTGTGGAAGATGGTATCCTCCTGGCGGGGGGTGGGGGGGGAGGGGGTTGAGTGGTCATCCCACCACTGGGTCAGGAGTCACTCCTGAAGGATCTACACCATGGTCACTCAAAAGGAAGATGCTGGCTCAAAGTTATGTCTGGTGGTCTGGCATTGATGGAGGCATTGAGCGAGTCTTACGTATTTGTCTAATGTGTCAGAAACACCAAAAACCTCCAACTGCAGGCCCCCCCCCCTTCACCCCTGGGAATGGCCAGGGTGTCTCTGGGTAAGACTGCATGCTAATATCATCAGGCCTTTTATAGGCTCCATGTTTCTCATCTTTGTGGATGTCCATTCCAAATGGCTCGATGTCTACAAGATGGCCTCCACTACATCAAGTGCATCTGTTGAGACGTTGAGGTGCTCATGCAGCATTCACAGGATCCCTGAAGTCCTAAGTCACCGATATGGAATGTCAAATACGAGCGAAGAGTTTGCCATGTTCACAAAGATGAACAGAATCAGACACATCAGAACTGCCCCAAATCTTCTGTCATCTAATGGTCTGTCTGAATGGGGGTTCAGACATTCAAATGAGACATGATGAAGCAGACTGCGGGCTCCTTAGATATGTGACTGGCAAAATTTCCTTTTAATTACAGGACTATGCTGTATGTGACACAGAGGTGGCACCAATGGTGCTGCTGATGGGCCGCAAGCTCAGGACTCAGTTAAGCCTGGCTTTCCCAAACCTGGGTGGGAATGTAGAATTACAGCAAGATGCATAGAGACAGTACCATGACCATCGGATGCCGAGGTGAAATTTCCAGGAGCCACGATCTTGGGCCGCAATTTTGGAGATGGTGCATCTCTGGCTCCCAGGGGTCATGGTGAAGAAAAAAGGGCCCATCTCATACAAAATCAAGGTCAAAGGGATGGCCCTACATAAGCACATGACACACCTAAAGAAGGGAGCGCCCGCTCAGCAGGATGCCTGATCAGGTACGTCGATACCTCTGTCTTACCAGGAAATGCACCCAACCGTGGCCCAACAACCAGATTAGAAGGACGAAGATGACTCTGGCACAGAAATGGACATGGGGTGTCCGCGCAGACCAACTATGTCGTTTCCGGGGCCGAGATCCTCCCGATAGGCCTCCGGTGGTCATCCAGGAAAAGACAGTCGATCATCCATTACACACCATCCAACCCAGACACGCCACTGGTAGGTGTTCAGCACAGAGGGTGAAGCAGCACAGAGGGTCTCCTCAGATAGTTGCAGAGGGGGACCTTCGGACTTGGGGGGGAGAAGGGTGTCATAACCCCCACAAAGCCCAAGAGGAAACCATAATCGATCTCCCTGTGGGGCCTGTGGAATAAATCCAAGCATAAACGCCGGCCTGAGCAGAGACCGGCATGTTGATTGTCCAAACGGGGTCTGTGATGTGCATAGTTACTGCCTTGGGCAGACTTTATGTTAAGTTAAAATAAATCTTTGTCATTACACCTTTGTGGTTCCACACCCGCACCACCCTGACATCCCCCATCCAGCCCCACACCACCCCCTCCAACCAATTCCACGGTAACACAGTGGTTAGCACTGTTACTTCACAGCGCCAGGGTCCCAGATTCGGTACCCGGCTTGGGTCACTGTCTCTGCAGAGTCTGCACGTTCTCCCCGTGTCTGTGAGGGTTTTCTCCGTGTGCTCCGGTTTCCTCCCACAAGTCCCAAAAGACGTGCTGTTAGGTGAATTGTACATTCTGAATTCTACCTCAGTGTACTCGAACAGACGCTGGAGTGTGGTGACTAGGGGCTTTTCACAGTAACTTCATTACAGTGTTAATGTAAGCCTACTTGTGACACTAATAAAGATTATTATTATTATTAATTTCTAATATCCATCTCTTTTCTGGTCCAACGCTGTGCCCATTTTTCCCACGACTACTTTTATGAATATCTCCAATTAGGCTTCCACACTCACTACAGAACTGAAACATCTCTGCTCAAAGCCATAGAGCTTTATAGCACAAAAAGAGGCCCTTCAGCCCATTGTATCTGTGCCAGCTAAATGGTATTCTCTGTGACTTTGTGGTGCTTGTGCTCTCGATCTCTCTGCAGCCTGTGAAGGCCGCCCAGATCTCTTTCACCTACAACTCCTTTGTCCAGCTGTGTGAGACTGCTTCCACCTGGTTCATAGTACTTGTGATATTAATTAATATTATTATTGTACTGTTAATAATATTAATTCATAATAATCATTTGGAGTGGGAACCAAATGCAGTATTTCCATGTTGCTGATTGTTAGGAAAACAAATGTAGTTTTAAGAGATTTATATCTGTATTGGTAGATCTTAGAAATAAGGTATGGTTTTAAGTGGGTTTAATTTAAAGTTTCTGTGCCTGAAAGTGTAAAACCTATAGTTAAATTCATGCTGAATAAAGATGTTTGCATGTGTGGGAGTTGGCTAAGCTCCAACTGTGTTCCTATTGTGCTTAGAGAGGGTCAGATCATAAAGAAAAAATAAAAGACATAAACATGTGTGTGTTGCTTAGCAACTGGGGTATTGTAATGTAGAGAAGCTTTTAAGTTTTAGTTCAGCTAATTTGATTGCAGTTGAAGATACGTCTGCGACAGAAGGTAGCTCTGCTAGAAGCAGTTGGTTTTAGAAGGCTGTGGTAATACCAGGTATTGCGGTACCTGAGAGGTGGATGACCATTGGTTAGACTGATGTACACAGCTCCGCTCTGAGAGGCGGAGTATAAGAACCAATGCTGTCCCAGCAGTCTTCACTTTCTGTATCGAAGCTGCTGGGGAAGAGTTCTAGCAGATTAAAGCCTATTAGTTATGCCTCACCTTGTCTTGAGAGTAATGATTGCGCATCAATTTAATCTGCTACAACTTCAGTTGAAAGGATGGATCTCCGTATCAAACCGGAGTGCCTTCAGCTCAGCCCCCACGCGGACAACTCTGCTGCTATTTTCAAACATTGGCTGGCGTGCTTTAAGGGCTACCTCGACACGGCCGCCGACACCCCCACGGAAGGACAAAAGATGCATTTCCAGCACTCACCGCCACCCCCCTATCCTAAGGCCACGTGCGACCCGTGGGCGCGGCCATTTTGCCCCCCGGACACCACACTGGACGGGTGGGCGCCGCCATTTTGTCCCTCACCGCCGCCATCTTCTTCATCCCCGGAGACCATGTGCGACCTATGGGTGACGCCATCTTGGATGGGGCACAGCCGACTACATGCTGCCCGACCAGAACTCTCCATTACTGCAGCTGGCCTCGGTGACTCTGGACCAGAGTCGGCCCCGGACGCTTGCGAAAGCTACAACGACGATCTCCATCAACGGCCACGAGACGTCGTGCCTGATCAACTCTGGGAGCACGGAAAGCTTTGTTCACCCTGATACGGTAAGGCGCTGATCTCTTGTCACCCATCCCGTAAATCAAAGGATCTCCCTGGCCTCCGGGTCACACACGGTGGAGATAAAGGGGTTCTGCCTAGTGAACCTCACTGTCCAAGGCAGGGAATTCCACAATTTCCGCCTGTACGTCCTGCCGCACCTCTGCGCAGCCACCCTCCTTGGGCTGGATTTCCAGTGCCATCTGCAAAGCCTGACTTTTCAATTTGGCGGCCCTATCCCCCCCCTTACTGTCTGCGGCCTTGCGACCCTTAAGGTCGACCCGCCTTCCCTGTTTGCGAACCTCACCCCGGATTGCAAACCCGTCGCCACCAGGAGCAGACGGTACAGCGCCCAGGACCGGACCTTTGTCAGATCGGAGGTCCAGAGGCTGCTGAGGGAAGGGGTCATCGAAGCTTGAGTCCCTGGAGAGCTCAAGTAGTGGTGGTAAAGACCGGGGAGAAACATAGGATGGTCATTGACTACAGTCAGACCATCAATTATACAGGGACCTCTCCCCTGTATAGCCGACCTGGTGAACAGGATTGCGCAATACAAGGTTTTCTCCACGGTGGATCTCAAGTCTGCCTACCACCAGCTACCCCTCCGTAATGGTGACCGCCAGTACACTGCCTTCGAAGCAGACGGGCGGCTCTATCACTTTTTAAGGGTACCCTTCGGTGTCACGAACGGGGTCTCGGTCTTCCAACGAGAGATGGACCGAATGGTTGACCGGTACGGCTTACGGGCAACGTTCCCGTATCTGGATAACGTCACCATCTGCGGCCATGACCAGCAGGACCACGACACCAACCTCCACAAATTTCTCCAGACCGCGAAAATCCTTAATCTGACATACAATAAGGATAAATGCGTGCTTAGCACTGACCGTCTAGCCATTCTCGGCTACGTAGTGTGAAGTGGAGTCATAGGCCCCGACCCTGAGCACATGCGCCCCCTCATGGAGTTCCCCCTCCCTCACTGCCCCAAGGCCCTAAAGCGCTGCCTCGGGTTCTTCAGCTATTGTGCACAATGGGTCCCCAATTAAGCAGACAAGGCTCGACCCCTGATCCAGTCCACAACCTTCCCCCTGTCGACGGAGGCCCGCCAGGCCTTCAGCCGCATCAAAGCAGACATTGCAAAAGCCACGATGCGCGCCATCGACGAGTCCCTCCCCTTCCAGGTCGAGAGCGATGCGTCCGAGGTAGCTCTGGCAGCCACCCTCAACCAAGCGGGCAGGCCCGTGGCTTTCTTCTCCCGCACTCTCCATGCTTCCGAAATTCGCCACTCCTCGGTCGAAAAGGAGGCCCAGGCCATAGTAGAAGCTGTGCGACACTGGAGGCATTACCTGGCCGGCAGGAGATTCACTCTCCTCACGGACCAACGGTCGGTAGCCTTCATGTTCGATAATGCACAGAGGGGCAAGATTAAGAACGACAAGATCTTGCGGTGGAGGATAGAACTCTCCACCTTCAGCTACGAGATCTTGTACCTTCCGGGGAAGCTGAACGAGCCTCCTGATGCCCTGTCCCGCGGCACCTGTGCCACCCCACAAGTGGACCGCCTCCGATCCCTCCACGAGGACCTCTGCCACCCGGGGGTCACTCGTTTCTTTCATTTTATCAAGACCCGCAACCTGCCCTACTCCATCGAGGGACCACCACCAGGGACTGCCAAATCTGCGCGGAGTGCAAACCGCACTTCTACCGGCCATAGAGGGCGCACCTGATAAAGGCTTCCCGTCCCTTTGAACGCCTCAACATGGATTTCAAAGGCCCCCTCCCCTTCACCAACCGTAACACGTACTTCCTTAACGTGATTGACGAGTACTCCCGGTTCCCATTCGCCATCCCCTGCCCAGACATGACCACAACCACCGTCATCAAGGCCCTCCAGGGTATCTTTACACTGTTTGGTTTCCCCGCATATATTCACAGTGATAGGGGGTCCTCCTTTATGAGTGACGAACTGCGTCAATTCCTGCTCAGCAAGGGCATCGCATCGAGCAGGACGACCAGTTACAACCCCCGGGGAAACGGGCAGGTAGAGAGGGAGAACGGAACGGTCTGGAAGACTGTCCTGCTGGCCCTACGGTCCAAGAACCTCCCAGTCTCCCACTGGCAGGAAGTCCTCCCGGTGGCCCTCCACTCCATCCGGTCACTGTTCTGTACAACCACGAATCAGACACCTCATGAACGTCTCCTTGTTTTCCCCAGGAAGTCCTCCTCCAGGACCTCGCTCCCAACCTGGCTAGCGACACCCGGACCCATCCTGCTTCGGAAACATGTGAGGGCGCACAAGTCGGACCCGTTGGTCGAGAGGGTCCACCTGCTGCACGCTAACCCCCAGTACGCCTACATAGCGTTCCCTGGCGGCCGCCAAGACACGGTCTCCCTTCGGGACCTGGCGCCCGCCGGAGCCCCACCCGCACCCGCACCATTGCCCCCACCCCCACCCTCCCCACAGCACCTAACTGGAGTGTCAGTACTCCCGCCGCTCCTGCCTAGGCCCGAACACACACCGACGCCCCCTACAGGTGCCTTCCCCCCCTGTCCACCTTTCGCTCCAACAGCGCCGCCTCGGGGTGACGAAGCTGCCGGGGAGGACGACATCATGTTCCCGGAGTCGCAACCACCGGGACTCCCATCAGAATCACTGCCGAAGCCCAGACGCTCCAGAAGGATGCCCAGGCCACCCGATCGACTGATTGCTGCACTATGAACACTTTGTTATTACCCTCGACATCACGGTACCTCCATACCTGGTCATACCATGCGAAAGGCGACTATTAACGCTGGCCATCACCCCGCCGGGCTCTTTTTTAACAGGGGGTGAATGTGGTAAACCAGGTATTGCGGTACCTGAGAGGTGGATGACCATTGGTTAGACCCAGGAGTCTACTATTGGCTGATGTACATAGCTCCGCCCTGAGAGGCGGAGTATAAGAACCAATGCCATCCCAGCAGCCTTCACTTTCTGTATCGTAGCTGCACGGGAAGAGTTCTAGCACATTAAAGCCTATTAGTTATGCCTCACCTTGTCTTGAGAGTAATTGATTGCGCATCAAAGGCTTTGCTGGATGAAAAGCCATACTATGGAGTAATTGTTAAGAGAACAGATGTCGGAAACTATAGAAATAAAGAGAAGTGTCTAAGAAGTCTGGCGTTAAATGAACAGAGACAAAGGAATGTTCAGAAGAATTCAAGGAAGAGTAAGCAAAGTATTCTGAATTGAATTTGGATTTAATTTATTGTCATGTGTACCGAGGTACAATGAAAAGTATTGTTCTGTGTACAGTCCAGACCGATCGTTCCATACATGAAAAAAACATAGAGCTTACATAAATACACAATGTAAATACATAGACACAGGCATTGGGTGAAGCATACAGGAGTGCAGCACTATTCAGTAGAGAAGATATTTGAAGAGATCTGGGGCGACATTCTCTGACCCCCGCCGGGTCGGAGAATCGCCGGGGGCTGGCGTGAATCCCGCCCCCGCTGGTTGCCGAAGTCTCCGGCACCGGAGATTCGGCTGGGGCGGGAATCGCGCCGCGCCGGTTGGCGGGCCCCCCCGCTCGATTCCCCGGCCCGGATGGGCCGAAGTCCCGCCGATAAATTGCCTGTCCCGCCGGCGTAAATTAAATCACCTACCTTACCGGCGGGACAAGGCGGTGCGGGCGGGCTCCGGGGTCCTGGGGGGGGCGCGGGGCGATCTGACCCCGGGGGGTGCCCCCACGGTGGCCTGGCCCGCGATCGGGGCCCACCGATCCGCGGGCGGGCCTGTGCCGTGGGGGCACTCTTTCCCTTCCGCCTCCGCCACGGTCTCCACCATGGCGGAGGCGGAAGAGACTCCCTCCACTGCGCATGCGCGGGAAACTGTCAGCGGCCGCTGACGCTCCCGCGCATGCGCTGCCCTGAGATGTCATTTCCGCGCCAGCTGGCGGGGCGGAAATTCCTCCGGCGTCGGCCTAGCCCCTCAATGTTGGGGCTCGGCCCCCAAAGATGCGGAGCATTCCGCACCTTTGCGGCGACGCGATGCCCGTCTGATTGGCGACGTTTTGGGCGCCAGTTGGCGGACATCGCGCCGTTTCTGGAGAATTTCGCCCTAGATCAGTGCATATGAGTGTCATTCAAGAGACTGGTAACAGTGGGGAAGAAGCTGTTTTTCAATCTGTTAGTGCGTGTTCTCAGACTTTTGTATCTCCTGCCTGATGGAAGAAGTTGGAAGAGTGAATACCTCGGGTGAGAGGGGTCTTTGATTATGCTGCCCGCTTTTCCAAGGCAGCAGGAGGTGTAGACAGAGTCAATGGATGGGAGGTAAGTTCATGTGATGGACTGGGCAGTGTTCACGACTCTCTGTAGTTTCTTACGGTCTCGGGCCGAGCAGTTACTGCCAGATAGGATGCCTTCTCTGGTGCATCTGTAAAAGTTAGCAAGAGTCAGTGTGGACATACAAAGCAGTTGGTGTGATATCCAGGACTGGACTTGCTGTGAAATGTGGAGCATGCGACTTCCGACGGTGATATGAGGGGGAGAGGTCACACATGAGGTGGCTCCTGCCAGAGGACATTATTTAAACCCTTTACGCCCAATTTTTGTCGGAGATTTGGGCTCATGTTCGTTTTTATTGATGGGTTGAGTTTTCCACACCAAGGGGATGCCCAATAGATAACGGACCAGGCAGCAGAAAAAGAAAGAACTAGCATGAAATTTGGAAGCTTTGAGAGTCCTGTCAGGAAATAAAATGGAGGATGTTGCTGCGGTATCAGGGTCCACTCCACTAACTGTTGAGATCTTAGCGGTGGAGCTGCAGCAATTGCACCAGGAGATCGCTGGGGACCATGAGAAAGCGATTGAGGCAGCGAGGTTCTCGGTCCGAGCGACAGTGGTGAGGGCGGAGGGTGTGGAGCTGAAGGAGGTGGGAGTAGCTCTGTCTAGGCAGAGTGATCAGATCACCACCCTGAAAGGGCAGATGGCACAGGTAGCGGTCGAGAACAAAGTATTAAGGGCCAAGGCGGACAATTTGGAAAATTGGTCTCGCAGACAGAACTTTGGGGTGGAGCTGGCCAAGAGGAGTACAGTCAAGTCTGTGTTGTACCACTGTAAGGATCGATTTGGCGTGGTTTACCCCACACGCCTCCATGTGACTTACGAAAATAGAGACTATTACTTTGAGATGGGAGGAAGCTAAAGGGTTTGTGGTGAGAAATGGACTGGGGTTGAGATTTTAAAAAAATGTTTGTATTGGTTGGGTGATGTTTCTATGGGTGTGGGTGGGCGATTCCTGTTTTCTGATGGCCTGTTTATTTTGGCGATTTTGAAGTTTTGTTAATGGGAAATGTTAATGGGAATTTGAAGTGATTTTGGAGTTTTGTTAATGGGAAATTTTATTGTTGGAGGCATGGGAGTTGTTTATTGTTCATGTTTCTATGGTTTTTTTTCACTCTCTCTTTTGGAGATAATAAAGTTGATATTTGCCTTGTTGGTATTGGGGAATTGTGATGAATGGGACTCTGTGTGGGGGCCTTCCCACTAGCTAAGATAGTTAGTTAACGGGGACAAAGGGATGGAAATAGCTTATATGGTGGGGGGGGGGTGGGGGTTAAGTATGTGCTTAGGGGGTTCGTTTTCATGTTGGGTGGAGTTTGGGGGATAATGACCTCTGATCATGCAACGCATTTTGTGGATTTAGTGGTGGGGTTAGGTTCTGCTCAACCCTTCCCGTGGAGGTTGGAGACGTCGCTGTTAGCCGATAAGGCATTTTGTGAGAGGGTTTCCTCTGCCATTGAGGAGTATCTGGGGTTCAACAAAAGTGAAGAGATTCACCTTCCATGTTGTGGGAGGCTTTGAAGGCGGTTATTAGAGGAGCGATCATTTCTTACAAGGCACATTAGGAGAGGAGTGAAAGGGTGGAGAGGCAGATGTTGGTGGATGCCATCCTCGAGGTGGATCGCCAATACTCGGTTAGTCAGACTCCAGAACTACTGGCAAGTGGAAAGAAATTGCAGTTGGAGTTTGGGCTGTTTTCAACGGACAGGGCGGTGCGACAGCTACATCTTTCGAGGGTTTTTTTTAAATCAAGAGAAGGCCAGTCGCCTGCAAGTGCACCAGCTGAGGTGACAGGTGGTTCCTTGGGACATAGTGCAAGGGAAGGATTCGGGTGGCAGAGGCCAACGTTAATGAGATTTTTGAGATTTTCCGACCATAAAATTTGCAAGTCGGAGCCCCCAAAGGACGTTTTGTCAATGTTGGAGTTCTTGGATGGTTTGTCTATCCCAGTGGTGGAGGAGGAGAGAAGGAAGGAACTGGTGTCCCCGCTGACATTAGAGGAGGCAATGAAATGCATGAGTCTGATGCAGTCGCGTTGGCACCGGGGCCAGACGGATTCCAAATTGAATTTTATAAGATGTTTTCGGGGCAGTTGGTCCCGTTGCTGTTAGAAATGTTTCAGGATTCAATGCCTTGGGCCACATTGGCGCAGGTGTCGATCTCCTTGATCTTAAAGAAAGATAAGGGGCAGCACGGTAGCATTGTGGATAGCACAAATGCTTCACAGCTCCAGGGTCCCAGGTTCGATTCCGGCTTGGGTCACTGTCTGTGCGGAGTCTGCACATCCTCCCCGTGTGTGCGTGGGTTTCCTCCGGGTGCTCCGGTTTCCTCCCACAATCCAAAGATGTGCGGGTTAGGTGGATTGGCCATGCTAAATTGCCCATAGTGGCCAAAATTGCCCTTAGTGTTGGGTGGGGTTACTGGGTTATGGGGATAGGGTGGAGGTGTGGACCTTGGGTAATGTGCTCTTTCCAAGAGCAGGTGCAGACTCGATGGGCCCAATGGCCTCCTTCTGCACTGTAAATTCTATGATAAGGATCCGGCAGAGTGTGGGTCGTATTGCCCTATTGTGTTATTATATACAGATGGAAAGTTGTTGGCTAAGGTCTTGGCTGTGGACCTAGAGCCCTGCCTCCCAGGGATTATATCGGAGGAGCAAGCAGAGTTTGTTAAGGGTAGGCAATTGGCGGCCAATATTCGGAGATTGCTTAATGTTGTTTTATCCCGCTCTCCAGCCCCTGAGCCGGAAGTGATTATTTCATTAGATGCGGAAAAGGCATTTGATAGAGTAGAGTGGGCTTATTTGTTTGTGCTCCTCGGGAGGTTTGGCTTTGGGCCTGGATTTATAGCTTGCATCAGCTCTTATAGAGGGCTCCCACAGTGAACATTCATACAAATGCATTGAGTTCCAAGTATTTCCACCTGATGAGAGACACGAGACAGGGGTTTCCACTGTCCCCGCTATTGTTTGCCTTGGCAATTGAGCCTCTGGCGATAGCATTGAGATCATCTAAGATGTGGAGGGGGATAGAGAGGGGTGGGGGGAGCATAGGGTATCCTTGTGTGCAGATGATTTGTTGTTGTATATGACGACCCTCTCGCCAGTGCAGAGGAGATAATGAAGCTGTTTGGGAGGTTTGGTTCCTTCTCGGGGTATAAGTTGACCTTTAGCAAAAGTGAATGCTTTCCGGTGATTCTGCCAGAGAGGAGAGCCGTTCTGGGGTGGTTGCCCCATCGCCAGGCCAGGTCCCGCTTCCATTATATGGCAATCAAGGTGGCCCAAGATGCGGCCTCATTCGTTAAACTGAATTTTGGAAATCTGCTCGAGGCGGTGAAGGAGGTGTGAACACCTCCTACTCACCTTGGCGGTTAGGGTGCAGTCGGTAAACATGAAAACCTCTCAAGTTTTCTATTTTTGTTTCAGTGCCTTCCAATTTTCCTCCCTAAATCTTTCTTTGGGACAGTCAGTAAAATTATATCTTCTTTTATTTTGGCGGAAAGACCCCACAAATTCACAGATCGTTTTTGCAAAGGGATAGGCAATCGATCGGCCTGTCTTTGCCAATCTATTATTTTATTATTGGGCGCCGAATGTTGAAAGAGTGCAGAGTGGGTACATGTGGATGGAGTCTGAGTCGGGGCAGATAAAGGGAAGTGCCTGCAGGGGCTCCAGTTTGAGGGCCTTGGTTACATAGAACATTACAGCGCAGTACAGGCCCTTCGCCCCTCAATGTTACGCCGACCTGTGAAACCACTCTGAAGCCCATCTACACTATTCCCTTAGCGTCCATATGTCTATCCAATGACCATTTGAATGTCCTTCGTGTTGGCGAGTCCACTACTGTTGCAGGCAGGGCATTCCACGCCCTTACTACTCTCTGAGTAAAGAACCTACCTCTGACATCTGTCCCATATCTATCTCCCCTCAATTTAAAGCTATGTTCCCTCATGCTAGACATCACCATCCGAGGAAAAAGGCTCTCACTGTCCACCCTATCTAATCCTCTGATCATCTTGTATGCCTCAATTAAGTCACCTCTTAACCTTCTTCTCTCTAACGAAAACAGCCTCAAGTCCCTCAGCCTTTCCTCATAAGATCTTCCCTCTATACCAGGCAACATCCTGGTAAATCTCCTCTGCACCCTTTCCAATGCTTCCACATCCTTCCTATAATGCGGTGACCAGAATTGCACGCAATACTCCAAATGCGGCCGCACCAGAGTTTTGTACAGCTGCAACATGACCTCATGGCTCCGAAACTCAATCCCTCTACCAATAAAAGCTAACACACCGTACGCCTTCTTAACAACCCTCTCAACCTGGGTGGCAACTTTCAGGGATCTATGTACATGGACACCGAGATCTCTCTGCTCATCCACACTACAAAGAATCTTACCATTAGCCCAGTACTCTGACTTCCTGTTATTCCTTCCAAAATGAATCACCTCACACTTTTCTGCATTAAACTCCATTTGCCACCTCTCAGCCCAGCGCTGCAGCTTATCTATGTCCCTCTGTAACTTGTAACATCCTTCTGCACTGTCCACAACTTCACCGACTTTAGTGTAATCTGCAAATTTACTCACCCATCCTTCTACGCCCTCGTCCAGGTCATTTATAAAAATGACAAACAGCAGTGGCCCCAAAACAGACCCTTGTGGTACACCACTAGTAACTGGACTCCAGTCTGAATATTTCCCATCAACCATTAATTTACTTTATGTACATTTTGCCACCTTCTGGCTTGGCCTGTGGTCCCTTTCGCTCCCCGATCCTGCCCTTCCCTGCTCCCCTCTTGTGTCCTCCCCCTTTCTCTCCCCCCTCTCCCTTTTCTTCCCCCCCGTCGATTTCGGCTGTGTTTGTCTTGTGATCAGGTAGGGGGGGATTGCCCCCTCCCACGTTGTTCCCTTTTTGTGACTTTCCAGCCTTTCCTCTTTCTCCTCCTCCCCCCCCTCCCTAAAGTTGATAAGTCGCCAGGGCCAGATGGATTGTTTCCAAGAGTACTAAAAGAGGTCAGGGAGGAGATAGCAGATTCTCTGAGGATTAGTTTCCAATCCTCACTAGATACAGGGGAGGTACCGGAGGACTGGAGAAATGCAAACGTCATTCCAGTGTTTAAAAAGGGATCGAAGAAAATGCCAAATATATGTCAATTAGTCTTACGCCAATCCTGAGAGATAGGATTAACTGTCACATGAAAAGGCATGGACTAGTCAGGGATGGTCAGCATGGATTTGGTAAAGGAAGGTTTTGCCTCACAATTGATTGAATTCTTTGAGGAAGTGGTAAGAAGGGTTGATGAAGGTCGTGCAGTGGATGTTTTGCACGTGGAGTTTAGCAAGGCATTTGACAAAATACCATGTGCGAGATTGGTCAAGAAAGTGAAAGCTCATGGGTTACAGGGCAGTGTGGAAAACTGGATTAAAAAGTTGGCTTAGTAACGGGAAACAAAGGGTAATGGCTGATGGCTGCCCTTGCAATTGGAAAGTTATTTCAAGCGATGTTCCACAGGGCTTGGTGTTGGGGCCCTTACTGTTTGTGTTGTATATTAACGATTTGGACATGAGGGCATGATTGGGAAATTTGCAGAGACTCAAAGATTGGCTGAGTGGTGGAGAGTGCAGAGGATAGCTATAATCTCCAAAATGATATAGATGGGTTGGTGGAATGGGCAGTAAAGTGGCAGATAAAATTTAACACAGAGAAGTGTGAGGTTATGGTGTTTGCACATTCTCCCCGTGCCTGTGTGGGTATCACCCCCACAACTCAAAGATGTGCAGGGTGGGTGGATTGGCCACGCTAAATTGTCCCTTAATTAGAAAAAAATAATTGGGTACTCTAAATTTAAAAAGAAAAACAAAGTGTGAGGTTATGCATTTAGGGAGGTCAAACATAGGGAGTACACAAGAAATGGGAGGGGTAGATGAAGTGAGAGATCTTGGCGTACAAGTACACAGGTTCCTAAAGGCATCAGTTTAAACAGATAAAGTTGTAAAGAAGGCATATGGAATGCTCTCCTTCATTGGCAGAGGTATAGAATATAAAAGTAAGGATATAATGTTGGAATTGTATAGAATACTGGTGAGGCCACAACTTGACTATTGTGTGTAAATCTGGTCACCACATTACAGGAAGGATGTAATTGATCTGGAGAGAGTTGAGAGGAGGTTTACAAGAACATTGCCAGGGCTAGTATAGTGTAGCTATGAGGAGAGATTAGATAGGTTGGGTTTATTGGGACAAAGAAGGCTGAGGTGTACAAAATTATGAGGGGGAGAGATGGAGTGGACAGAATAAAATTGTTTCCCCTGGTGGAGAATTCGAGAACCCGGGTATATAGATTCAAGATAAGTGGCAGAAGGTGTCGAGGGGACATGAGGAATAACTTCCTTATGCAGAAGGTAGTGGGAGTCTGGAATTCGCTGCCGGAGTTGGTGGTGGAGGCAGAGGCCTTAAACTCTTCCAAAACATACCAGGATCTGCACCTTCTATGATTCTATGATTCTATGACATCAGCATGCTGGCTCTCACTGACAACATCTGAATATAGTTTCAGATTGCACAGTATCGAGCTCTATTTCACTGCCACTACTTTCAGCCCTTCCGCTGCCTCTGCACTGTACAACTGCTGATCTCTCAACTTGGATCAGCTGCAATTTCCTCCAATTGACATCAGGGAGACAGAATCCATTATTTTTAGCTCACCTCCCCCCCCCCCCCCAAAAAAAAATCTGCACTCTGGCCATCAATTTCACCCCCATCCCCATCCATTGTCCTATTCCAGGCGGGCGTGCCTTGCCCTGTTCCTGTAGGGGTGGGAGTTGCGGTGCTGGGGTATTTTCAGAAGTTTTGGGGGCTCAGAGGAGAAGATTAAGACCAAGCGACTGGTGACATTTTTTTACTATTGCGGAGGAGGGAGCAGCGGTCACTGCAGGCACGGTGGTGAGGAAAACTGGTTCCAGAGAGTGTACATTCATCATACAATGAAACCATTTCTGTGTCAGTAGATCCTGAAATTCCACTGGGATCCCCTAGTTTTCTGCTGCACCATAGCTGAGGGATCAGCGTAACATTTGGAATAAACAAGACGGACAATTTTAACCATTGCCACCGTTTCTCCGAGGAGATTCTGCAAATCACCCTCAGGGCAACTTCAGCGTTGGATGATGTGGGACACAGAATTCCCACAATGCAGACAGAGGACATTTGAAAGAGCACCCTACCTAGGCCCACACTCTCTATTCCCATAATTATCCTTGCCCTACCCCCGTCCCCCCCCCCCCCCCCCCCCGTCCCCCCCCCCCCCCCCTCCCCCGCTAATCTTTTTGGACACTAAGGGCTAAGGGGCAATTTAGAATGCCCAATCCACCTAACCTGAACATCTTTGGACTGTGAGAGGGAACCGGAGCACCCGGAGGAAACCCCCGCAGACACAGGGTGAAAGTGTAAACTCCTCACAGTCACCCAAGGGTCCTTGGTCTTGTGAGGCAGCAATGGTAACCATCCTACTGCCCAAAAGAAACTGGTTACAATTTGCAGGTGAACAGCTGAATTAAACCTCACAGTGATGAAAGTGACCAAACACTTGTCTTTAGTAGAAAGAACAATCCCCATGACTTCTCTACCACAGAAGGCTGTGGAGGTCAAGTCACTGAATTTGCTTTAGAAGGAAATAGATAAATTTCTAGACTCTAAAGGTGTCAAGGGGTATGGGGAGAGTGCAGGAGTATGTTGTTGAGATAGAGGGTCATATTGAGTGGTGGTGCAGACTGGAGGGACTGAATGGTCTACTCCTGCTCCTATTTATTTTGTTTCTATTGTCTATAACTATGTTGCAAATTATGATGACCTGTTTTATTTGTATTGTCATCACAAATCGGCACCTGTTGCCATGAACATAGAACATACAGTGCAGAAGAGGCCATACAGCCCATCAAGTTTGCACTGACCCACTTAAGCCCTCACTTCCACCCTATCCCGGTAACCCAATAACCCCTCCTAACCTTTTTGGACACTAAGGGCAATTTATCATTGCCAGTCCACCTAACCCGAACCTCATCTTTCATAAAACCGACTATCTAACTGTCTCTATAATGTGGAGATGCCGGTGTTGGACTGGAGTGAGCACAGTAAGAAGTCTTACAACACCTGGTTAAAATCCAACAAGTTTGTTTCGAATCACTAACTTTTGGAGCACAGCTCCTTCCTCAGGTAAACCTGAGGGTCTTCACCTGAGGAAGGAGCAGTGCTCCGAAAGCTAGTGATTCGAAACAAACCTGTTGGATTTTAACTTGGTGTTGTAAGACTTCTTACTAACTGTCTCCAGTTCATTCTTTTCTGAGCAATATATTCATGTTTAGGCTCACTGTGGGATATGTTCATCAGTAAATATTAGAAGACTGGCTTCCAGATTAATGCTTGAAGCTTGGTTTGTAGCACATATCTAAATTTCTCTTCTGGCTGTTAGTGTACAGGGTAAGGGGGCTACCTTTCTAAAGCTACCTAATGAGATTCCTTAGGCTATCAGATATTCTGCCTTCAACCAGATATGCAGCAGAAAGATCATTGAGCATTCTTTTAGCTCCCTGTTGAAGATTTTGTGTTCTTGACACCTCTGGTAGACTGTTGTCACACAACCCAGAGAAAGTATGTGAAGTATTTCTGGCATCTGACATATCTTGCACTATTTTCCTCTCAGATGTGGAGTCCAACAAGATCAATCATGCTCAAGTGTCTTGCTTGACTTCAGAGGTCGATGTTCACTACTTTGCTGGGATCCCATCCGTGGTGTACATGATCTGATGAGATCCTGGACTGTGACTGAACTAATAATCCAGAGGCCCAGGCTAATGGTCCAGAGACGTGGGTTCAAATCTCACCATAGCAGAGGATAGAATTTGGAATCAGTTCAGAAATCTGGAAATGAAAGCTCGTCTCAGTAATGGTGATCATGAAACAATCATCGATTGTCGTAAAAAATCCATCTGGTATCATCCTTGTCCTTCAGCGAAGGAAATCTGCCATCCTTACTTGGTCTGGCCTACATGTGACTCCAGACCCACTGCATTGTGATTGACTCTTAACTGCCCTCTGAAATGACCGAGCAAGCCACTCAGTTCAAGGGCAATTAGGGATGGACAACAAATGCTGACCTTGCCAGTAAAGACCACATCCTGCGAAATAATAAATTAGACATGGGGAAGAGAGGGGATGAAATCTCACAGCTATACCAGAAAACTACTGCTGCAGTGTCTGGTGGTATCCATCGAAACAGTAACACATTTGCTGGCACCTGGAAATGGTGGGTTCAGGGAAGACGTTCCACAGTGCGGGGGTGGAATTGCAAATTACACCCACAAGGCCAACGAAATCCAAGGCTGGGAACTGTAACTGGCATTTAGAGCTCAATTTGCATGTGCAAGCTGGCTACTGGCTGGTTCAGCAGGAATGCTGCACATCCCCTTTAGAGAAGGAAACCTGTCTTCCTTACCTGGTCTAACCATGTGACTCCTGACCAACAGCACTGTGGGCGGCATGGTGGCACAGTGATTATAGCACTGCTGCCTCACAGCGCTAGGGACCGGGTTCGATCCCGCCTTGGGTGACTGT